>NC_069502.1:718396539-718739039 GCF_027579735.1 Bombina bombina | reverse complement strand
TAAATTGACTCCTAAGAGGTCTCTCTTGTCTCACAAGCCTCTCTAGCTTCAGCTGTTCCTTTGCTATTTTATGCAGCTGTTTCAAGATAGAGTGGAGAGATCTGGGAGCTTTGATGTATCTGCAACACAGAATAACGCAGGCACTTGTGGAGCTGGAGAAGCTGATGAGACACATGGATCTTGAGCAGCTAGAGAGAGCCCTTGGTGATTTTAGCAGAGTTAGACCCACAGTCTGTAAACAGTGATCAGTGATACGAGGTGTGAAGCAATGCTTCAACTTAGTCTTTACTGAAGGAAGTTCAGTGAGACACTACACTCTCAGAGCTCAATTTATAAATCCATGTCAGATAGGGGCGCACAAATTTGCCCCTGCCCGTCCAAGCTCTGCTCTGGTGGGCATCAATCCGATGTCCACATTTACCATTGCACAAGAGTGCTGTCTTGCAACACCCCCACCCGCGCACAGCCAATCATGTGTGGGCAGGAGCTGTCAAGCTGTCAAGATTAAAATTCTTCCCCTAAGTGGTGGAGAACAGGGTAGGGAAGCAGCGGTCTGACGACCGCTGCTTGATAAATACTGACTGCAGGTTTGCACAAGAGAACCTGCAGTCAGTATTTATCAAACAGAGAGGAAAAGGGCTTGATAAATCTAGCCCTTAAAGGGACAGTAAACTCCAAAAAATGTATTGTTTAAAGAGATAGCTAATCCCTTTATTACCCATTCCCCAGTTTTGCACAAACAACACTGTTATATTAATATACTTGTTTACCTCTGTGACTACCTTGTATCTAAGCGTCTTCTGACAGCCCCCTGATCACATGACTAGCATTTTAGCCAATTAGTGCGGTGTCATGCACAACTCCACGGGAGAGAGCAAACTGTTATCTATATGAACCACATGGATTACCAGCAAATAAAAAAGCATGTGATAAGAGTCTGTCTGTAGTGGCTTAGAAACAGGCAGAAATGTTGAGGTTTAAATGTTATAAAGTATATTAATATAACATGTTGTGCAAAGCTGTGGAATGGGTAGTAAAGTCATTATATATCTTTTTAAACAATAACAATAATATGTTGATTTTTTGTGTTTTTGTAATGCCAGTAGTTTATTATCTGCTGAAAGATGTGAGAAATAGGAAACAGGAACTCAATGCATTGTTATCTTTAATATTTCAGCATTAATCTACACACAATAATATTTTGAAGATTCATTTGTAAGTGTGTTAAGATTCAATGCACTCTAAACACATCTCTAAATGCCAAAAGCAGGATGCCCATCATTCATCACTGGTCACAGGTATCCAATAAACAGTGAACCCATTATGTGGCTTATCAAGTTATATTACTGATCCAGACCCAAGGTAGAAAGAGTCAGGAAATGATGTAATCTCCATTTTGTTCAAGTTTGCAGTGTAGTTAATCCCTTTTATATGTGTTTTTTTAGTGTTGATAAAGGGATTTAGATTCTTGATCTATATGGGTCCTTATGTGCATTTCTTCTATTTTTTTATCTTGTATTATTTGGCAATCACACAATGTCAATAGTACATATATGTGAAAGGTTCTGTATTCATTTGCTAATACAGGAACAAAACTCTTTATACAAATTCCTTGGGTCTGGAAAAGGTTTGGATTTCAGAATAGTATGAATTTTGTAATATTTCATATTTGCATCTGTAAAATAGGACAGTATGGTATGGGAGTCAGACCAAATGTAACAACAATATCTTATGTCATTTAGGCAATATTTACAAGTTATAATACAGCTTATGTATGCAACCTATCATTTTTAATACTTCTGTTTACATAGGAACCATCAGAAATGTGGTACAGTACTGAAATCATAAAGGTAATAGTTGTTTTAAACAAATATAAACAAGTATTTGTATTTTAGAACAAAAAACAAACAAAACAAAGACACAGACAGAGAAGATTGTGACTAACTGGTGGGGAATATGGTCATTTTTTTAATAATTTTATTTTTAAAAATACAGTATATTATTAACATCTGGATTTCAGAATAATTCTGGATTTTGGAATTCCGGGTTTGTGGATTTGTACCTGTAAAACCTTTGTACACCTTAGTATATTTTCAACCTTTATTATCATAAAAATAAAGTGTAATATCAATGGATCCCAAAGTGATCTCATTTTGTTTTTGGGTTGTGATGTAAGTATGTAAAGGGCATGTTCTTTGGGAACAATGCAAAAGCGATGCATATTTTTGAATGTAACATTTGATCATTGCAAAAGCACCAAGAAATATTTCATTACATGATACCCTCAAAGTAAGGCATTAAATGATGTAGAGTACCATGAGATCTAAATCATGAACATACAATGATGGACTTTAATTGAATTAGTCGCCAGGAGTACTGAGCATGTGATGGGTATGATTTGATTAGATGCAGAACATTTGTTTAAAAAAAATCTCCAATCAGCTGAATAAAAGAACTTTATCAACATAACATTTTTGAAATTGTCAGACACAGGTCCATTTCAGCAGTGTTCCAATATGTTCTGAAATATATTTTTTTTTATTTACATTAAACCAGCAAATGTTTTCCTGCAGATGTTTTCTTGCTTTGTTCTAATTAAAAAAAAAATATTTTTTGTATCATTGTTTTCCAGCTACATTAAACCCAGCAATTACTTTTCAGATTTATATAGTGCAGTTATGTTAATATGATAAATGTGCTCCCTAGTAAATCCTGTTTTTGTTTATTCCATCCATTTACATTGCTTTGTTTTTGCATTTAAGTGATTTATAATGTGAGCTGTAGAAAATCAGTTGTGATTCATGGACAGGGAGGATTGAATGTTTTGCAGCGTTGTTTAACATTAAATATTGGTCATTTTTATTATATTATATACTTTATTTATGAAGCGCCAACATATTCCGCAGCGCTGTCCATGAATACAATTCATTTAAATAAAACAATATAAGACTTGTATGAGACAGGAAAAAATTTACAAATACATACAGGAGGGATTGAGCGCCCTATTACTGTGGGAATTTACAATCTAGAAGGGTAGGAGGTTGAAAAACAGGAGGTGAGGACTTCAAGATTGAGAAAGATGCTAATACAGAGTTAGATGAGGGAAATGTTAGGTAAGTGAAATTAATTTATTATTGAGTTGGGTGGTAGGCTTCCTTGAACAGAAAAGTCTTCAGGGAACATTTAAAGGAAGAAAGATTAGGGCAAAGCCTGAGAGCACGAGGGAGAGTGTTCCAGAGGGTAGGTGCTGCACGACAGAAGTCCTACAGTCTAGCATGAGAGGAGGTGATAGTCACGGATGCAAGGAGCAGGTCATTGTTGGATCCTAGTGGGTGGGCTGAAGTATACTTGTGTATAAGAGAGGATAGGTAGAGGGGAGCGGCATTGGTGAGAGCTTTGTATGTAAGTTTGAGAATTTTGAATTTAATTCTGCTGTGAATGGGGAGCCAATGAAGGGACTCGCAGAGAGGTGCAGCAGATACAGTGCAGCAGATACAGTGTGACGGGAAAGGTGGATCAGCCTGGCAGAGGCAGTTAGGATGGATTGAAGGGGGGGGGGTGGGAAAGAGGAAGGCCAGCGAGTAGGTTATTGCAGTAGTCAAATCGGGAAATAACAAGGGAGTGGATTATTTGCTTTGTGGTGTCAGCGCTCAGAAAATGGCGAATCTTGGAAATATTGTGTAGATGGTTGCGGCAGAATGTAGAAATCGATTGGATATGGGGGACGAAGGATAGATTTGAGTCAAGTGTAACTCCGAGGCAGCGGACTTGGGGCAATGGGGAATTGGTGATGCCGTCAACAGGGATAGAGAAATCAGAAGTCGGCGTAGAGCTAGAGGAGAAACACCAGATAAGCAGTCGCTGACATGAGAAAGGACAGAGGGAGAGAGAGCAGGGATGGAGAGGTAGATCTGGGTGTCATCAGCATAGAGGTGATATTTGAAGCCATAACTGTTGATAAGTTTACCCAGCGAAGAAGTATAGATGGAGAAGAGTAGAGGACCCAGAACAGATCCTTGAGGTACTCCAAAAGACAGAGGCATAGGAGAGGAGGAGTCGCCGGCAAATTACACAAAAAAAGACCTGTGAAAAAGATAGGAGTGAATTCAGGAAAGAGCAGTGTCACAGAGGCCAAAAGAGCTAAGGGTCTGTAGGAGGAGGGGGTGGTCAACTGTGTCGAAGGCAGCTGAGAGGTCAAGTAAGATGAGTATAGAGTAGTGGCCAATATTTTTAGCAGAGAGAAGATCGTTAGTAACCATGGTAAGGGCAGTCTCAGTTGAGTGTTTGGGGCGGAATCCAGATTGCAGGGGGTAAAGCAAAGAGTTGGTGGACAGAAAGTGGGTTAGGCAATTGTAAACTAGTTTTTCAAAGAGTTTTTATGTTAGTGGAAGCAGTGATATGGGACTGTAGCTTTCAGGAGAATTAGGGTTGAGGGTGGGTTTTTTGAGTATGGGAGTGACTTTTGCGTGTTTGAAAGAAGATGGGAATGAGCCGGTAGAGAGAGATAGGTTGAAGATGTGAGTAAGAGCAGGAGTGAGGGTGGAAGACAGGGAGGGAATTAGATAGGAAGGGATAGGGTCGAGCGGGCAGGTAGTGAGGCGTGAGGAATATAGTAAGGAAGTAACTTTATTCTCAGTGGCTTGATGGAAGATGCAGAGGGTAGCAGAGGGATTAACTGGGCCTGTTGTTGGAATATTGCAGGTTGGTGTTGGGATGTTGCTTCGGATAGTACGTGTTTTGTTTAAAAAGTAGTCTGCCAGGTCTTGAGCACTAAAGACAGATGGGGGGTGGAGCAGGTGGGTAGAGGAGAGAGTTTAAGGTGGAGAAGAGTCGTTTAGGGTTTGAGGAAAGAGTAGATATGAGAGAAGAGAAGTAGGTTTGCTTGGCTAAGTGAAGGGAAGAAGTGTATTAACGAAGAATAAACTTATAGTGTATGAAATCAGGTTCAGAGCTTGTTTTCCTCCAGACACACTCAGCAGTACAGAAGCATTTTTGCAAATAGTGTGTTTGCTGAGCATGCCACGGCTGTAACCGACAGCGTGGTGTTTTGCGCAGCTGGGGAGGGGCAAGTGTGTCTAATGCAGAGGAGATAGTTTTGTTATAGTGGGCAGTAGCGAGATAAGGGCAGGTTATAGTGGAAGTGTGAGGGAGGAGATTTTGAATGATTTTTGAAAATTGGAGCGGATCCACAGCATGTGTATTTCTACAGGTGCAGGGGCGGGATGGAGAAGTGGGTTTAGCTGTTGCATTAATATTATAGGTGACCAAGTGGTGGTCTGAAATGGGAAAAGGGCAACAGGTGGTTTCAGATATAGAGCAGAGTGTCAGGGTATGGCTGAGTGGCATCGATATTACATAATTTAATATCTCATTTATGAATTGATTTAGCTGCATTGCGAACAAACACTGGAATGGGTAAAACAACCCCCCTTCTTCTTGGTTACATAGGATGCATTGCAGGCTTTTGTTCAAAATTCATCAAAATAATTGTTTTCATAGTTATTTTAGAAAGAACAAAAGGTTTAGACCTTTGTATAAGATAAGGCCAGTGGGCCACCTCAAAGTAAATATTAGCATTTTGGAACCCTCAGATGTGTAGGCCCATATATGATGTTTCCTGCCCAAAATGGATAATAGATTTACAGACCCCCCTCACTGCTCAATACAGAGAGAGCCTAAATGTCTGTAAAAACCCCTTTGGTGGAAGATATGCATCACTAAAGCCAGGAATATAGTAATTAGCACAGACCTGTTAATTTCACCTGAGCCATCTAAATACATATAAGGCAGTTGAACTCGTGTTTACCTACAGACATATGGGAATGTTGTGCCTAAATCTTCATAATAATTTAAAATACACAGATCATATTAAAATATATATATATATTTATATATATATATATATATTGATCTGAAACTGATACTATATTGGATAAATGTCTGCTGTATTGAACAAGTAGCTATACAGTCAATTTAAAATGTCCAATTTATTTTAAGAATTAATAACCTATTCTTTTTATTTTTCAGGCATCTGACAAGTACACGTGTGGTTTTCCCATAAATTGTGTCATATGTTTTTGTGCACTCAGAGAGAGGTGTACTGAATGTGAAATATGCTGTGTTTGTATGAATATAAGAAAATAATCAAATGCAACTTTAAATGCATTTTAGAATAATACTAGTATGATGCTAGAAATAATACTGATGTTTCATATTAAAATAATCAGAAAAAAATGGCACACTATAGTCCATGTATATTAAACATATGACTTATTAATAAAAGAAATAGTGAGCATATTAAATATACAATTAAATGATATAGTAAACTGTAGCAATAATTGATGATGCGACTGCATTTCTGGTTGTTTGCTGCCCCCTAGGGGATTAAAACTGGTATGACAGCCAAACGAATTGACTGTTTAAAATATGTTCCCAGTAGGCCAATCAATGCTCAGCTCCGTTAGGGCCAATCCAAAGACAAGCATCCGTGGTGCGTTTCCAATTTCACCAATGATTAGAATAAAAAGGGGTGGGGTATATCAGGTTAAATAACCACAGCCAAGACAGTAAAAAAGTTCTCTGCTGCTGAATTTTTGACTGAGAACTTTGCTGCTATTTTGGGACACAGTCACTATGAGCAAATCTGGGCCTAATTTGATCCATCTTGCAAAAATTACCTCTTTTAATTTATGAGGTGAAATTGGACTTATTGGAGAAATTCTGGAAGCTGAAACATTAATTTGGTTATTTGGGTAAAGTATAAGAAAATGTAAATTTAATATTTTAATCAAAGACATTCACTAAGGCTATAGTTAAATTGCTGCTAGTAATTTAAAAAGCATATTTTGTGTTTTAAGTTATATCCATAGCTCTGTGTAAATTAGAACCAGTCTCATTCAGTGTTAAATAATTTATTTGCTATACAGGGTTTTACACTCCAGATTTATAAGTCAGTCATTTCAGAACTGTACATAAACTGGTTATTGTGATTAAATCCCTGGTAGTTATAAATTAAGCATAGTAAATTGGTAATCCATATTGGACACTAAACTAGAATTATTGGTAAATTGTAAAGGTAAATTTTTTTGATCTTTGTATAGAATATTATAACAGCATAAGTGGTATCATTTGATTCATAGTCTGGTTTCTATAAATATAATTCAATGTGTTTATAACTTTAACTTATCGTAAATAATTTAGGAATAAATATTAATTTAATTGTTTTTTATTTGTATATGCATTTTAATTGGGGGTTATTTTAAAGAATAATTATTAAATAAATTGTACTATAACCAGGCCATATACTGACAAGAGGTAGGAAAATAGCAGGTCGATGGAGTGTCCATCACAGTGAGTCGGGAATAGGGTGGATTGTATGTATGTATGTATTGGGTACTTGTAAAGCGCGGCTAATCACCCGTAAGGGTCTCAAGGCGCTGCTCATTTCTTTCATGTAATTAGCAAGAGTCCATGAGCTAGTGACGTATGGGATATATATTCCTACCAGGAGGGGCAAAGTTTCCCAAACCTCAAAATGCCTATAAATACACCCCTCACCACACCCACAAATCAGTTTTACAAACTTTGCCTCCTATGGAGGTGGTGAAGTAAGTTTGTGCTAGATTCTACGTTGATATGCGCTCCGCAGCAGGTTGGAGCCCGGTTTTCCTCTCAGCGTGCAGTGAATGTCAGAGGGATGTGAAGAGAGTATTGCCTGTTTGAATTCAATGATCTCCTTCTACGCGGTCTATTTCATAGGTTCTCTGTTATCGGTCGTAGAGATTCATCTCTTACCTCCCTTTTCAGATCGACAATATACTCTTATATATATACCATTACCTCTGCTGATTTTCATTTCAGTACTGGTTTGGCTTTCTACAAACATGTAGATGAGTGTCCTGGGGTAAGTAAGTCTTATTTTCTGTGACACTCTAAAGCTATGGTTGGGCACTTTTTTAAAGTTCTAAATATATGTATTCAAACATTTATTTGCCTTGACTCAGAATGTTCAACATTCCTTTTTTTCAGACAGTCAGTTTCATATTTGGGATAATGCATTTGAATCAATCATTTTTCTTACCTTAAAAATTTGACTTTTTCCCTGTGGGCTGTTAGGCTCGCGGGGGCTGAAAATGCTTCATTTTAGTGCGTCATTCTTGGCGCGGACTTTTTTGGCGCAAAAAATATTTTCTGTTTCCGGCGTCATACGTGTCGCCGGAAGTTGCGTCATTTTTTGACGTTCTTTTGCGCTAAAAATGTCGGCATTCCGGATGTGGCGTCATTTTGGCGCCAAAAGCATTTAGGCGCCAAATAATGTGGGCGTCTTTTTTTGGCGCTAAAAAAATATGGGCGTCGCTTTTGTCTCCACATTATTTAAGTCTCATTTTTCATTGCTTCTGGTTGCTAGAAGCTTGTTCTTTGGCATTTTTTCCCATTCCTGAAACTGTCATTTAAGGAATTTGATCAATTTTGCTTTATATGTTGTTTTTTCTCTTACATATTGCAAGATGTCTCACGTTGCCAGAAGATACTTCAGAAAAATCGCTGTCTGGTGCTGGAACTACCAAAGCTAAGTGTATCTGCTGTAAACTTTTGGTAGCTGTTCCTCCAGCTGTTGTTTGTATTAAATGTCATGACAAACTTGTTAATGCAGATAATATTTCCTTTAGTAAAGTACCATTACCTGTTGCAGTTCCAACAACATCTAATGTTCAGAGTGTTCCTGATAACATAAGAGATTTTGTTTCTGAATCCATTAAGAAGGCTATGTCTGTTATTCCTCCTTCTAGTAAACACAAAAAATCTTTTAAAACTTCTTATCCAGATGAATTTTTAAATGAACATCATCATTCTGATTCTAATGATTCCTCTGGTTCAGAGGATTCTGTCTCAGAGGTTGATGCTGATAAATCTTCATATTTATTTAAAATGGAATTTATTCGTTCTTTACTTAAAGAAGTTTTAATTGCTTTAGAAATTGAGGATTCTGGTCCTCTTGATACTAAATCTAAACGTTTAGACAAGGTCTTTAAATCTCCTGTGGTTATTCCAGAAGTTTTTCCTGTTCCTGGTGCTATTTCTGAAGTAATTTCCAGAAAATGGAATAATTTGGGTAATTCATTTACTCCCTCTAAACGTTTTAAGCAATTATATCCTGTGCCGTCCGACAGATTAGAGTTTTGGGACAAAATCCCTAAAGTTGATGGGGCTATTTCTACCCTTGCTAAACGTACTACTATTCCTACGGCAGATGGTACTTCCTTTAAGGATCCTTTAGATAGGAAAATTGAATCATTTCTAAGAAAAGCTTATCTGTGTTCAGGTAATCTTCTTAGACCTGCTATATCATTGGCTGATGTTGCTGCAGCTTCAACTTTTTGGTTGGAAACTTTAGCGCAACAAGTAACAGATCATGATTCTCATAATATTATTATTCTTCTTCAACATGCTAATAATTTTATCTGTGATGCCATTTTTGATATTATCAGAGTTGATGTCAGGTTTATGTCTCTAGCTATTTTAGCTAGAAGAGCTTTATGGCTTAAAACTTGGAATGCTGATATGTCTTCTAAATCGACTCTACTTTCCCTTTCTTTCCAGGGTAATAAATTATTTGGTTCTCAGTTGGATTCTATTATCTCAACTGTTACTGGTGGGAAAGGATCTTTTTTACCACAGGATAAAAAATCTAAAGGTAAAAACAGGGCTAATAATCGTTTTCGTTCCTTTCGTTTCAGCAAAGAACAAAAGCCTGATCCTTCATCCTCAGGAGCAGTTTCAGTTTGGAAACCATCTCCAGTCTGGAATAAATCCAAGCCTTCTAGAAAAGCAAAGCCAGCTTCTAAGTCCACATGAAGGTGCGGCCCTCATTCCAGCTCAGCTGGTAGGGGGCAGATTACGTTTTTTCAAAGAAATTTGGATCAATTCTGTTCACAATCTTTGGATTCAGAACATTGTTTCAGAAGGGTACAGAATTGGTTTCAAGATAAGACCTCCTGCAAAGAGAATTTTTCCTTTCCCGTGTCCCAGTAAACCCAGTGAAAGCTCAAGCATTTCTGAAATGTGTTTCAGATCTAGAGTTGGCTGGAGTAATTATGCCAGTTCCAGTTCTGGAACAGGGGCTGGGGTTTTATTCGAATCTTTTCATTGTACCAAAGAAGGAGAATTCCTTCAGACCAGTTCTGGATCTAAAAATATTGAATCGTTATGTAAGGATACCAACATTCAAAATGGTAACTGTAAGGACTATCTTGCCTTTTGTTCAGCAAGGGCATTATATGTCTACAATAGATTTACAGGATGCATATCTGCATATTCCGATTCATCCAGCTCACTATCAGTTCCTGAGATTCTCTTTCCTGGACAAGCATTAGCAGTTTGTGGCTCTGCCGTTTGGCCTAGCTACAGCTCCAAGAATTTTTACAAAGGTTCTCGGTGCCCTTCTGTCTGTAATCAGAGAACAGGGTATTGTGGTATTTCCTTATTTGGACTTCTGGTTTGGGCGGAATCCAGCTCCTGTCTAATCTCTGCGGTTCATATCCCAGGTATAGACAATTGGGAAGCGGATTATCTCAGTCGCCAAACGTTGCATCTGGGCGAATGGTCTCTTCACCCAGAGGTATTTCTTCAGATTGTTCAAATGTGGGAACTCCCAGCAATAGATCTGATGGCTTCTCATCTAAACAAGAAACTTCCCAGGTATCTGTCCAGATCCCGGGATCCTCAGGCGGAGACAGTGGATGCATTATCACTTCCTTGGAAGTATCATCCTGCCTATATCTTTCCGCCTCTAGTTCTTCTTCCAAGAGTAATCTCCAAGATTCTGAAGGAATGCTTGTTTGTTCTGCTGGTAGCTCCAGCATGGCCTCACAGGTTTTGGTATGCGGATCTTGTCCGGATGGCCTCTTGCCAGCCGTGGACTCTTCCGTTAAGACCAGACCTTCTGTCACAAGGTCCTTTCTTCCATCAGGATCTCAAATCCTTAAATTTAAAGGTATGGAGATTGAACGCTTGATTCTTAGTCAAGGAGGTTTCTCTGACTCTGTGATTAATACTATGTTACAGGCTCGTAAATCTGTATCTAGAGAGATATATTATAGAGTCTGGAAGACTTATATTTCTTGGTGTCTTTCTCATCATTTTTCCTGGCATTCTTTTAGAATTCCGAGAATTTTACAGTTTCTTCAGGATGGTTTAGATAAAGGTTTGTCCGCAAGTTCCTTGAAAGGACAAATCTCTGCTCTTTCTGTTCTTTTTCACAGAAAGATTGCTAATCTTCCTGATATTCATTGTTTTGTACAAGCTTTGGTTCGTATAAAACCTGTCATTAAGTCTATTTCTCCTCCTTGGAGTTTGAATTTGGTTCTGGGGGCTCTTCAAGCTCCTCCTTTTAAACCCATGCATTCATTGGACATTAAATTACTTTCTTGGAAAGTTTTGTTCCTTTTGGCCATCTCTTCTGCCAGAAGAGTCTCTGAATTATCTGCTCTTTCTTGTGAGTCTCCTTTTCTGATTTTTCATCAGGATAAGGCGGTGTTGCGAACTTCCTTTGAATTTTTACCTAAGGTTGTGAATTCCAACAACATTAGTAGAGAAATTGTGGTTCCTTCATTATGTCCTAATCCTAAGAATTCTAAGGAGAAATCGTTGCATTCTTTGGATGTTGTTAGAGCTTTGAAATATTATGTTGAAGCTACTAAGTCTTTCCGAAAGACTTCTAGTCTATTTGTCATCTTTTCCGGTTCTAGAAAAGGTCAGAAAGCTTCTGCCATTTCTTTGGCATCTTGGTTGAAATCCTTAATTCACCATGCTTATGTCGAGTCGGGTAAAACTCCGCCTCAAAGGATTACAGCTCATTCTACTAGGTCAGTTTCAACTTCCTGGGCGTTTAGGGATGAGGCTTCGGTTGGTCAGATTTGCAAAGCAGCAACTTGGTCCTCTTTGCATACTTTTACTAAATTCTACCATTTTGATGTGTTTTCTTCTTCTGAAGCAGTTTTTGGTAGAAAAGTACTTCAGGCAGCGGTTTCAGTTTGAATCTTCTTCTTATGTTTTCATTAAACTTTATTTTGGGTGTGGATTATTTTCAGCAGGAATTGGCTGTCTTTATTTTATCCCTCCCTCTCTAGTGACTCTTGCGTGGAAAGATCCTCATCTTGGGTAGTCATTATCCCATACGTCACTAGCTCATGGACTCTTGCTAATTACATGAAAGAAAACATAATTTATGTAAGAACTTACCTAATAAATTCATTTCTTTCATATTAGCAAGAGTCCATGAGGCCCACCCTTTTTGTGGTGGTTATGATTTTTTTGTATAAAGCACAACTATTCCAATTCTTTATTTTATATGCTTTCGCACTTTTTTTATCACCCCACTTCTTGGCTATTCGTTAAACTGATTTGTGGGTGTGGTGAGGGGTGTATTTATAGGCATTTTGAGGTTTGGGAAACTTTGCCCCTCCTGGTAGGAATGTATATCCCATACGTCACTAGCTCATGGACTCTTGCTAATATGAAAGAAATGAATTTATCAGGTAAGTTCTTACATAAATTATGTTTTTATCGACCTTGGAAGGATGAAAGGCTGAGTGGACCTCTTCGGGGATCGAACCTGCAACACTTGGGTTGCTACAGGGCTCAGTGACAGTGCCTTAGAATGCTGAGCTATCTGTCCGGCTTGTGAGAGACCGAAGGCGGATGTGAGTGAAAGAAGTTTAGAGGCAGCAGGGATTCAAATGAGATTCAAATGAACATTCAAGTGTTTGGCCAACGTTCTAGTATTTGTATTATGTTTCACATTGTCTTGTAAACAGGAATGTTCATACCTTGTCACACAAAAAAAAATACATTATTTTTTACATTTCTTCTACGGAAATAAATTATCCCCCCCCGGATAAAAATCCCCCCCCCCCCCTTTATAGACTCTAATATATTCTTGGGGAATCAAGATTCAAAAGTAATACTTTAAATGTTAACATTTGCTCCAAAGAAACTTTTGAATGACAAAACAAACAATTCAAATGTCAATTCTATTCAAATGTCAAAATTAAAAATGGGGCCATTATTTGTTGCTTCAAATGTTATGTATCACAGACATAGGGCTAGATTACGACTGGAACGCTAACAGTTACACGCAAGCAAAAAGTGGTTTATCACGACTGTTTGAGCATGTCGGGTTTTTCACTAGTATTACAAGTTGAAAGTAAACACGACCGCTTGAGCACAATTGGACTTAATGCTTGTCAGGTTAGCCTGACCTCAGAGCTCTGGTTAACTGTTTTGCAAAACAAAAAATGTCACAAAACACATCAAAAATACATTACAATGTACAACTACACTCATAATAACACCATCTAATAATAAATATAAAAAAAAAATGATTGCATAAAAAAGTTATAAGGGTTCAAAGATATGAGATCCGGGTGTTAGAAAAAAAAGGCAAAAGGCTTTAACATAAAGATACATGCATATAGATGTCTAAATATTTATGTATCACTATATGTTTATATGTGTGTACATATTTATTTATGTATTTATATGTGTATTTATGAATTTACAGACATATATACACATATAAACACATAAATACATATGTATACATATATATATATATATATAACTGTATTGGAGCCCTTTGCAGTCAAGTAGATGAAAACATGTAAAAACATATTAATGCAATATTCATATTTAATAAAATGTTTAACTGTGTATTTACTGTAAATATTTCACATTCCAATGTATGGTGTATTTATAAATAGATATTCCTATATATATATATATATATATATATATATATATATATATATATATATATATATATATATATATATATATATATACTGTATATATGTATATATCTATACCTATAAATAATAATCTATATATATAGGTATAGATATATATTGTACCAAAATTCCATCGTATATCGTGTTTGTGCGTGAATAGGGTGTTAGTCCCCCCCCCTTTTTTTTGCTCCATTGACTTCTAGATGGGAATAGGTTATTGTGTATGTGATATTGTAAGTTCGTTTTTTTGTGCTTGTCGGGTTACTATGCAAGTGAAAACAGTTTACTTTTAACTTTTAATACGAGCGCAACCTGACGCGTGCAAAAACGCTTACTTCTAGTGCAGTTAACACTTGAGCAGGAGCATTAAATAGTGCTCCACTTGAAATATGGCCGATAGCTGGTTCTTATAGACTTGCGTTGAGATTGAGTAGAAATGAGTAGAAATGTAACATTTGCTTTAACCCTTTAAGGACCAGTGACATACCCTGTACATTGCTGGTCTTTCTATGGGGATTGTGTTTAATAGCACTATTTTGAGTGACCAGAAGAGAGGAGGAAGGGTATAATAGCACTACTATAAACAAGAAAACCCTTAACGATCAGTGGAGTACATGGATACGCTGTGTACATTAAGGGGTTAAGGAAATCATTTGAAGTAGCAAAATTAAATGGATATTAAAGTCATTTTTGTTGAATCTTAAAAATGATATTTTAAAATGTATTTCTGTTCTCCTTGACCACTTTCATGCCTCCCTCATATATAAATTGCATTGGCCTTGCTTCTTAAAGGGACATGAAACCCAATTTTTTCTTTCATGATTTAGAAAGAGCATGACATTTTAATCAACTTTCCAATTTACTTCTATTATTGCTTCATTCTCTTGATGTCCCTTGTTGGAAAGCTATTCTAAATAGGCTCAGTAGCTGCTGATTGGTGGCTGCACATAGATGCCTAGTGTCATTGACTCACCCATGTGCATTGCCATTTCTTCAACAAATAATATCTGAATAATGAAGCAAATTAAATAATAGAAGTAAATTGGAATGTTGTGTAAGATTGTATTCTCTAACTGACTCATGAAAGAAAAATGTTCCTTTAATGACACTGAAATAATCTTCAGTCACACTTACGTTTATGCAACTTTCTGGAAAGTTTAATCTATATCTGTATTGTTCACATTATTATTATTATTATTATTAATAATAATTTGTTATTAATATTATTATTATTGTTATTATGTTTATTTGTATCCCAACAGTTAAATTCAAAGAATAGGCAATTTGCAGAGCTGTGAGATTGAGTGCAGCAGTAACAACAGAATACTAGACAGGCTGTGGAAGCCTTATACCCATTCTCTTTTTAGAGTATGGTACATTTACACATGCTTCACCCCTTCTTGTTCTACCCCTTGTGCAGCTTATGGTCTATGGTCTAATAACCAGTTTACTTTTGCTGACACAACCCACAGTGGATGATTTCAATCTAAGCCTCAGATTAAGTATCTCTGACATGATAGGATACATTCAGGAGGGCTTTTGACTTTCACGCACTACTTGTATCAAGTGAAGCAAAGTGTTGGCAAAATGACATAATAACCCTTGCAATGTTTATTCAAAAGGAAGATATATATTCTAGCATTGTGGAAAATGTGCATCTTAATGGTAATGAAAAATGATCCTCATAATACTATGACCCTTGCAATCACACAATGCTTTTTTCTTCTGCTTTTATTGTAATTCAAACTTTTTAACATTATTAGTGAACTGCATCACCATTGTTATCAGGTAATATCTGTTCATTTAATATACAAACAGTGTATTGCCCTTTTAAAACCACATTTAATATTGGCTACCTTTTGTTATTAGACAGGAAATAAAGTTCTAATTTTAATTCAATTTGGAAACACAAGAAAGCCAGCTGTATGCCAGTGCTGTGGAAAAATAATGGGAGTGGTTGGGGGTAAGTTGCAGAATAATGGTTAATTTAGACTTTAAACCTATCCTCAGGCCTCTCTAACAGGCTAGATTTTGAGGATATCTGAACTTGAGCACAGGTGAAATAATCAGCTGATTAGTAACCATGGTTATTTTACCTGCTCTCACCCAAGGTAATTCTGAAAATCTAGCCTGTTGGGGAGGCCTCAGGATAGGTTTAAAATCCAGTGATTTAGACCAGGGTTCTTCAAGCCATGGATTGGTACCCATCACTGGGACAGCATGTTTACTGGGTCACGACTTCTGTGTGTGTTGTTAGAAGAGTGTGTGTGGTATGTGTGTGTTGTAGGAGAATGTGTGTGGTGTGTGTGTGGAATATGAGAGTGCCTGTGATGTGTGTGTTAAAGTAGAGTGTGTGTGGTGTATGAGAATGTGTGTGAGAATGTATGAGATTGAGGTAGGAGAATCTGTGCAGTGTGTGTGTTATATGAGAGTGTATGATGGTGTGTGTGGTGTATGAGAGGGTGTGTACTGTGTGTGTGTGTTGTAGAGGAGTGTGTGTGATATGTGTGTGGTAGGAGAATGTGTGGTGTGTGTGTGGTGTATGAGAATGTATGTGGTGTGTGTGCTTTATGAGGGTGTGTGTGGTAGGAGAATGTGTGCAGTGTGTGTGTTATATGAGAGTCTGTGTGGTGTGTGTGTTGTATGATGGTGTGTGGTGTATGAAAGAGTGTGTGTTGTGTGTGTGTGTTGTAGGAGAGTGTGTGTTTTATGAGAATGTGTGTGTGTTTTATATGAGAGTATGTGTGCTGTGTGTTGTATGAGAGTGTGAGTGGTGTGAATGAGAATATGTGGTGTGTTTGTGTTGTATGTTAGTTGGGTGTGCGTTATATGAGAGTGTGTGGTGTGAATAGGTTATTTCCTTTTACAACACTTTCAAGTTTGACTACAATCAGGAATAAAGCGTACATACATTTTAGGCACTTTGCCAAAAATTGCAGCTATCTTGATGTATATTACTTAAGACATTTTCAGACCAAGCAAAAAATAGGGTCGCTAAGGTATATGGTATCATGGCACTGGGTCTTGCGGAAAAAAGTTTGAATAACCATGATTTAGACTCTATGGGGCCAATTTAACATTGTGCGGGCAGACATGATCTAAAATCTGCATATCAGATAGTCTGAGTGCACTAAATTCCTCACATAATAGACTTCTGTGGGGCAGCATAAAAATGTTGGTTATTGCTCTAACGTGAGCAAGTTGTGGAGTTTTTTCAGGTAGTTCTGTGCTATACTATTAATAATAATGGTTTACTTAAAGGGACATTATACACTCATTTTTTATTTGCATAAATGTTTTGCAGATTATCTACTTATATAGCCCATAAAGTTTTTTGTTTTTTTAAATGTATAGTTTTGCTTATTTTTAAATAACATTGCTCTGATTTTCAGACTCCTAACCAAGCCCCAAAGTTTTAGGAGAATACTGTCAGCTACCTTCTCCCGCTTGCTCCTGTTTGTGTAAAGGGTCTTTTCATATGCAAAAGAAGGGGGAGGGGGGAGAGTCTTATTTCCCACTTGCAGTGGGCTTTCCAACTACCTTTTCAACAGAGCTAAACTGAGAGCTTCTAAGTACGTTTTTAAACAGTTTTATACTGGATTTTTATATCAGTATCTGTGCATCTTATTCTTTATAGTAGTGTCTATTACATGCAGTTATATGAAAATTGGTGTATATCCCTTTAAGGGGGCCGATTTATTACGGCCTGAATGGGGCCCTATACCCCTGTTTCCACGCGAGCCTTCTCATATGATCGGTTAATTGAAACCCCCTGCTAGTGGCCGATTGGTGGCTGGCGCAATGATAAATGCTGACTGCATATGCTGTCAACATTTATCAATGTCTGGCTGACATGATCGCTACAGCAGATCATGTCTGCCAGACACTTGATAATTCGGCCCCACGGTCTTAAAAAGTACTAATTTTTAAAGCGGTATTTTGGATGGTGTTTGAGAGCAAAACTTAACTCACAACTTGTAATATAAGAGGAATGAGTGCGATAACAACGCTCCCTCCGCTACCCAATAAAAGTATAGGGCATGCTAAAAAAAGTTTTGACTGCATTAAGATGCTTTGGTTAAAATGTTTACCCATCCACTTGTGTGTTATTCTTTGCATTCTTTGTTATCAATTGCACATCACTTATAATCTAACCCTATAGAGCAGGGTTCTTCAAACCACGGGTCGGGACCCGTTACTGGTCGCAACACCATGTTTACTGGGTCGAGTTGTGTGTGTTGTAGGAGAGTGTGTTGTAGGAGAATGTGCATGTTGGAGAGTATGTGTGGTGTGTGTGTTGCATGAGTGTGTGTGTGGTGAGTGTGTTGTTTGAGACAGTGTGTGTGTGTGTGTTGCATGAGTGTGTGTGTGTGTGTGTGGTGTGTGTTATTTGAGAGTATGAGTGGTGTGTGCTGCATGAGAGTATGTGTGTGTGTGTGTTGCATGAGGGTGTGTGTGTGTTGTATGGTGTGTGTGTGTGTTGCATGAGGGTATGTGTTGTATGGTGTGTGTGTGTGTTGCATGAGGGAGTGTGTGTGTTGTATGGTGTGTGTGTGTATGTGCGTTGCATGAGGGAGTATGTGTGTTGTATGGTGTGTGTGTTGCATGAGGGTGTGTGTGGTGTATGGTGTGTGTGTGTTGCATGAGGGAGTGTGTGTGTTGTATGGTGTGTGTGTGTGTTGCATGAGGGAGTGTGCGTGTTGTATGGTGTGTGTGTGTTGCATGAGGGTGTGTGTGTTGTATGGTATGAGGGTGTGTGTGTGTTGTATGGTGTGTGTGTGTGGCATGCGGGGGGGGTGTTGTATGGTGTGTGTGTGTGTGTGTTGCATGAGGGAGTGTGTGTGTTGTATGGTGTGTGTGTTGCATGAGGGAGTGTGTGTGTTGTATGGTGTGGACTGTGTGTTGTATGAGAGTGTGTGTGGTGTGTGTGTTGTATGTGTGTTATTACCTTTTACAACACTTTCAAATTTGATTACAATCAAGTATAACGTACACACACATTTAGTCACTTTGCCAGAAATTGCAGCTATCTTGATGTATATTATGACTAAGCATAAAAATAGGGACGCAAAGATATGTGATATCATGACACTGGGTCCTGGGAAAGTTTTTTTTGAAGAACCTTGCTATAGAGAATTATAGTTTGAGTTTAATCTCCCTTTAAAGGGACATTCTAATGCAAAAACTATTTCATTAGATATTGCAATTTTTGCATTAGAGACTTAAGTTTACCATGTGTTTAAACCCGGCAAATGGCATAAACACATAGGTTTAGTCCTGTTCAAGAGCAACAAGCCTTGCAACTCTCAAGCAGGACACAACCAGCGATTGGAAGTGTTACGGTTACCTGACACTCATCTTTCAGATGGATATCCTTATGTGTCTTTGTGTGATGTGTAGGTTTGCCAGCTGTCTTCCTTAAAATAGCTGGACAATATGTAGGTACCTGGACTCTTGATCCTACTATGTATATTTTTCACAACTAAGCAGTCATTTTTCTCATTGGCTGCCAGTAACATACAAATCAATAATTGTATCTCTTTGGTTGCCATTAACACTTAAACAGTAAATATTTGACCCCTTGACTGCCACTCTTTTCTGCCCCATGTTTGTAAAGCATTGAGGCATTGTACATTGCAAAACTGGACATTTAAGTGTCCAGTATTTTTGTGAAGATTTTACTGGACAGTCTGCTAGAATACTGGACTGTCCCCTTTGAATACTGGACACCTGACAGTCCTAAGTGCCTTCAAGTGCAGTAATGCATAAGCAGTAATGTACTTTTAGTGTTTTCTGGTTTAAGAGAAACCAATGTTATCACAGGGCCTGAAAAATCCACTTTCTGAATTCTATATATTCTGTGCCTTTTTATTTTTTATTTTCAAACTTCAGACAGAAATGAATAATTCATCAGTAACATGCATGTGTTTAGACTGGAGCCCCGTCTTGATATTATGTTGAAACAAGAGCCAGAAGGTTAGCTGGCATAGCTATAAATAATTAGCTCATTTATTTTATAATAAAGAATTAGGCAACGCAATAAATGATTTACAGATAGACTGCAGTTTGAAAGCTTTATCATTTTAATTGTTACATTTTTTTCAAAAACATCTGTTTACAAAATTCTGTTGTGATCTGCCCAATGAGTCAATAAGTAAAATACATTTGCATAAATAAAAATGGATTATAAAACAAATTGTATTATACATTAATATCCATAAAATATGCAAAACCTAAAATTATCTTCAGCTAAACTGTGGCCTCAGCAGGACATGTTCAAAATTGCTGATGAACACAAGAATAGATGGTCTTAACAATTAGAAACAAATTGAGTCCTTTTGGCTGAAAACAATCTAAGCCTGTACTACATGCAAGTGTGCATTCCAGTGTCTAATGCAGTGATGGATGGGCAACAATGTCAGTACACCCTAGAGCCTCATAGCCCTTAGCTAAGAAATGGGTTGAGACTTAACACTCAGATTGCTTATGGTTTGTATGTTTTGCAGTTTGTACATGTTCTTTCTCTTGGAGGTTTATTTTAGTGACACATTGTTAAAAAAATGCTTTGTATTTCATAAGAATGCCCCAAAACATAAATAGTTAAAAAGTTTTGAACCTCTAGTCTAAGTGGATTGATATCTTAAAAGGGATTTAATAGTTGCTTACTATTATTTCAAACATAAATATATGTTTGAAAATATTGCTTATGTTTAAAATAATGCAAAGCATCAATAAATTCCATTAGTCTATAAATAATAAATAATTAGTGACCCCTAAACCCCATAACCTAAAACTTACTGTAGCAGCTAAGGCCCTACACAAAAATATTTAATATTTAAAAAGATGCAATGTTATGTAGAATGCAAATTGTTTAAATATTTGCATATAAATTAAAATGTAATTAATGTTGCTTGTTGTGTTTATTATTTGCATTAAAAGACAGTATCATTAACATTATAGTTCTACATAACTGCATACCTGTTATGTACAAATATAATTTAATGCTACTGACTACTATAACATAAATATATAATAAAGGGACACAAAACAATATGAACTAACATAAGTTTCAAAATAAATAATGCAGCCAAAGCTTACCTGCAAAATGGTTTCTGTTTTAAGCGCCGTTAACCCCTTTAATTCAGGCATAGTTTTGTTTGCAGCAATATGCGTAATTCAATAACAATACAGTAGAACTTAGTTTGTATTTCAAATGAGTGGTAGATTTGTTCCAAGATACTTACATTTTCCCTATTCCCTGTATCATAAGAAAGCCATCAGTCAATCACAAAACTCATGTATGTATATATTGTAAATTCTTGCACATGCTCAGTTGGAGCTGGTGCCTCAGAAAGTGTGTTTATAAAAATGTTGTACAGATTTTTATAACAGAAGTAAATCAGAAGTTTTTTTTAAAGTACATGGTCTTTCTGAATCATGAAAGTTTAATTTTGACTTTAGTTCCTTTAAAAGATTTGATACTCGTATAATATAACAAGTCGTATAAAATGATTGAGCCCTAATAAAAAATGAATTGGCACAAAATTTTATAAATTAGACACGTCTAGCGGTTCAGATCTTCTTTCTTACAAACCCTATGAGAATCTGTCTTTATAAGTGGAATCTTAAAATCAGTTCTTAGTATGTATTTCTCAGATTTTAACTGGTGATGTAATAATTCATGCAATGTTAATGTGGGGAAAGGTGTGGACTGCATCGGAGGGATTAATTACTTATAAGGCATTTTCACTCTCAGACATGTTTGGGCTTTTTATATTTCTTAGTTGTCTTTGCCAAAAAAATAAAAACTGATGATGGCTTTATATGGTTTAATAAATGCAGCCTTTTAATTTTAAAACACTTGCCTTAAGGTATTTTTTTACACGGTATGTAGCATAATGCGCTTTAAGGGACACTGAACCCAAATTTGTTCTTTCATAATTCAGATAGAGCATGCAATCTTAAAGGACCAGTCAACACATTAGATTTGCATAATCAACAAATGCAAGATAACAAGACAATGCCATAGCACTTAGTCTGAACTTCAAATGAGTAGTAGATTTTTTTATAACAAATTTCAAAGTTATGTATATTTCCACTCCCCTTGTACCATGTGATAGGAATCAGCCAATCACAAATGCATATACGTATAGTCTGTGAATTCTTGCACATGCTCAGTAGGATCTGGTGACTCAAAAATTGTAATTATTAAAGACTGTGCACATTTTTTTTAATGGAAGTAAATTGGAAAGTTGTTTAAAATTACATGCTGTATCTGAATCATGAAAAATGAATTTAAGCTTAGGAGCCGGCCCATTTTTGGTTCACAACCTGGGTTGTCCTTGCTGATTGGACAGTGCCAATAAACAAGTGCTGTCCAGTGTCTGAACCAAAAATTGGCTGGCTCCTTAGCTTAGATGCCTTCTTTTTCAAATAAAGAAAGCAAGAGAACAAAGAAAAATTGATAATAGGTATAAATTCGAAAGTTTCTTAAAATTGCATGCTAACAATAACAAGGGAATGAAGCAAACTAGAAAATAAAAGTAAATGGGAAAGTTGTTTAAAATTGTATGCTCTATCTCACTGGTTTTCAAACCTGTCCTCAGGCCTTTCCAACAGGCCAGATTTTAAGGATTACTTTAGATGAGAGCAGGTAAAATAACCATTGGCTAGATTTAGAGTTTGGCGGCCAAAGGGGTGCGTTAGCTACACATGCTTTTTTTCTCCCGCACCTTTTAAATACCGCTGGTATTTAGAGTTCACAGAATGGCTGCATTAGGCTCCAAAAAGGGAGCGTAGAGCATATTTACCGCCACTGCAACTCTAAATACCAGCGGTGCTTACGGACGCGGCCAGCTTCAAAAACGTGCTCGTGCACGATTCCCCCATAGAAAACAATGGGGCCGTTTGAGCTGAAAAAAAACCTAACACCTGCAAAAAAGCAGCGTTCAGCTCTTAACGCAGTCCCATTGTTTTCTATGGGGAAACACTTCCTAAGTCTGCACCTAACACTCTAACATGTACCCCGAGTCTAAACACCCCTAACCTTACACTTATTAACCCCTAATCTGCCGCCCCCGCTATCGCTGACCCCTGCATATTATTATTAACCCCTAATCTGCCGCTCCGTACACCGCCGCAACCTACATTATACCTATGTACCCCTAATCTGCTGCCCCTAATACCGCCGACACCTACATAATATTTATTAACCCCTAATCTGCCGCCCCCAACGTCGCCGCCACCTACCTACACTTATTAACCCCTAATCTGCCGACCGAACCACACCGCTACTATAATAAATGTATTAACCCCTAATCCGCCTCACACCCGCCTCAATAACCCTATAATAAATAGTATTGAACCCCTAATCTGCCCTCCCTAACATCGCCGACACCTAACTTCAAACATTAACCCCTAATCTGCCGACCGGAGCTCACCGCTATTCTAATACATTTTTTAACCCCTAAAGCTAAGTCTAACCCTAACCCTAACACCCCCCTAAGTTAAATATAATTTAAATCTAACGAAATAAATTAACTCTTATTAAATAAATTATTCCTATTTAAAGCTAAATACTTACCTGTAAAATAAATCCTAATATAGCTACAATATAAATTATAATTATATTGTAGCTATTTTATGATTAATATTTATTTTACAGGCAACTTTGTATTTATTTTAACCAGGTACAATAGCTATTAAATAGTTAATAACTATTTAATAGTTACCTAGTTAAAATAAGTACAAAATTACCTGTAAAATAAATCCTAACCTAAGTTACAATTAAACCTAACACTACACTATCAATAAATGAATTAAATAAAATACCTACAATTATCTACAATTAAACCTAACACTACACTATCAATAAATTAATTAAATACAATACCTACAAATAACTACAATTAAATAAACTAACTAAAGTACAAAAAATAAAAAAGAACTAAGTTACAAAAAATAAAAAAATATTTACAAACATTAGAAAAATATTACAACAATTTTAAACTAATTACACCTACTCTAAGCCCCCTAATAAAATAACAAAGACCCCCAAAATAAAAAAATGCCCTACCTTATTCTAAATTAAAAAAGTTCAAAGCTCTTTTACCTTACCAGCCCTGAAAAGGGCCATTTGCGGGGCATGCCCCAAATAATTCAGCTCTTTTGCCTGTAAAAAAAAACATACAATACCCCCCCCCAACATTACAACCCACCACCCACATACCCCTAATCTAACCCAAACCCCCCTTAAATAAACCTAACACTAAGCCCCTGAAGATCTTCCTACCTTATCTTCACCATGCCAGGTTCACCGATCGCTCCAGGCTCCGAAATCTTCATCCAAGCCCAAGCGGGGGCTGGTGATCCATAATCCGGCTGAAATCTTCTATCAAGCGGCGGCTGAAGAGGTCCAGAAGAGGCTCCAAAGTCTTCATCCTATCCGGGAAGAAGAGGAGATCCAGACCGGCAACCATCTTGATCCAAGCGGCATCTTCTATCTTCATCCGATGACGAACGGCTCCATCTAGAAGACATCCAGCGTGGATCAATCTTCTTCTTCCGACGTCCAACTGAAGAATGAAGGTTCCTTTAAGGGACGTCATCCAAGATGGCGTCCCTCGAATTCTGATTGGCTGATAGGATTCTATCAGCCAATCGGAATTAAGGTAGGAAAATTCTGATTGGCTGATGGAATCAGCCAATGAGAATCAAGTTCAATCCGATTGGCTGATCCAATCAGCCAATCAGATTGAGCTCGCATTCTATTGGCTGTTCCGATCAGCCAATAGAATGCGAGCTCAATCTGATTGGCTGATTGGATCAGCCAATCGGATTGAACTTGAATCTGATTGGCTGATTCCATCAGCCAATCAGAATATTCCTACCTTAATTCCGATTGGCTGATAGAATCCTATCAGCCAATCGGAATTCGAGGGACGCCATCTTGGATGACGTCATTTAAAGGAACCGTCATTCGGCGAGTAGGCGTCGGTTGAAGAGGATGGATCCGCGTCGGCTGGGAAGAAGATGGCTCCGCTCCGGAAGAAAGAAGATTGAAGATGCCGCTTGATAGAAGACTTCATCCCGATGATAGACTTCCGACTTCAGCCCGATGATGGAGTTCTTCAGCCGCCGCTTGGATCAAGACTTCGGACCCTCTTCTGGACCGATTGCTGAACCCGGTGAGGTGAAGACAAGGTAGGGAGATCTTCAGGAGCTTAGTGTTAGGTTTATTTAAGGGGGGTTTGGGTTAGATTAGGGGTATGTGGGTAGTGGGTTGTATAATGTTGGGGGGGGTATTGTATGGTTTTTTTTTACAGGCAAAAGAGCTGAATTCTTTGGGGCATGCCCCGCAAGGGCCCTTTTCAGGGCTGGTAAGGTAAAAGAGCTTTTCTATTTTAATTTTAGAATAGGGTAGGGCATTTTTTTATTTTGGGGGGCTTTGTTATTTTATTAGGGGGCTTAGAGTAGGTGTAATTAGTTTAAAATTGTTGTAATATTTTTCTAATGTTTGTAAATATTTTTTTATTTTTTGTAACTTAGTTCTTTTTTTATTTTTTGTACTTTAGTTAGTTTATTTCATTGTATTTATTTGTAGGTATTGTATTTAATTAATTTATTGATAGTGTAGTGTTAGGTTTAATTGTAGATAATTGTAGGTATTTTATTTAATTTATTTATTGATAGTGTAGTGTTAGGTTTAATTGTAACTTAGGTTAGGATTTATTTTACAGGTAATTTTGTAATTATTTTAACTAGGTAACTATTAAATAGTTATTAACTATTTAATAGCTATTGTACCTGGTTAAAATAATTACAAAGTTGCCTGTAAAATAAATATTAATCCTAAAATAGCTACAATATAATTATAATTTATATTGTAGCTATATTAGGGTTTATTTTACAAGTAAGTATTTAGATTTAAATAGGAATAATTTATTTAATAAGAGTTCATTTATTTAGTTAGATAAAAAATATATTTAACTTAGGGGGGTGTTAGTGTTAGGGTTAGACTTAGCTTTAGGGGTTAAAAAATTTAGTAGAGTAGCGGTGAGCTCCGGTCGGCAGATTAGGGGTTAATACTTGAAGTTAGGTGTCGGCGATGTTAGGGAGAGCAGATTAGGGGTTAATACTATTTATTATAGGGTTATTGAGGCGGGAGTGAGGCGGATTAGGGGTTAATACATTTATTATAGTAGCAGTGAGCTCCGGTCGGCAGATTAGGGGTTAATTATTGTAGGTAGGTGGAGGCGACGTTGGGGGCGGCATATTAGGGGTTAATAAATATAATATAGGGGTCGGCAGTGTTAGGGGCAGCAGATTAGGGGTACATAGGGATAACGTAGGTGGCCGCGGTGTACGGAGCGGTAGATTAGGGGTTAAAATTTTTTAATATAGTGGCGGCAATGTGGGGGGACCTCGGTTTAGGGGTACATAGGTAGTTTATGGGTGTTAGTGTACTTTAGAGCACAGTAGTTAAGAGCTTTATAAACCGGCGTTAGCCCAGAAAGCTGCTGGAGTTTTGTCGTTAGATTTCTAACGCTCACTTCAGCCACGACTCTAAATACCGGCGTTAGAAAGATGCCATTGAAAAGATAGGATACGCAAATGGCGTAGGGGGATCTGCGGTATGGAAAAGTCGCAGCTGGAAAGTGAGCGTTAGACCCTTTCCTGACTGACTCCAAATACCAGCGGGCGGTAAAAACCAGCGTTAGGAGCCTCTAACGCTGGTTTTGACGGCTACCGCCCAACTCTAAATCTAGGCCCATGTTTACTAATCATCTGATTATTTTACCTGTGCTCTAGTTCAGATATCCTCAAAATGTAGCCTGTTAGGGAGGTCTGAGGATAGGTTTGAAAACCTCTATCTGAATCCCAAGAGACAAATTTTGGGTTTCATGTCCCTTTAACTTTGTGTGTTATGCTGTGCTGCACTTTGTAAAATATTTAAGATTATTTTGGAACAAGTAAACTTTATTGTCTCATCTGTCACTTTTTTAATCTGGATCATGGGAAGTCAAAGCTGTTAGGATATTGAGAACACTGCAGCACAAGAGTGCAAGTGTAACTCATCTTATTCAAAAATATATGCTTTTTAATTAAAGGGCCATGATACCCAAATGTTGAAACACTTGAAAGTGATGCAGCATAGCTATAAAAAGCTGACTAGAAAATATCACCTGAACATCTCTATGTAAAAAAGAAAGATATTTTACCTCAAAATGTCCTAAGTATTCAAACCCCATTGCAAAAGTACTTTAAGCAGTAAATCAGTATGTCTGTCCTTGGACAGGCAAGGGAGTGAGCTTAGTGCACTCTCATGTTATTTCCCTATTCAGTGTAAGAAAGTTTGCTATGAAATCTCATGAGAGTTAAAGTGTCAGTAAACTTTAAAAATAATGTTATATAATTCCGCACATAGTGCAGAATTATATAACATTATATTAGCCAAACATTTATAAAACATAATTTCCCCTATTAATTAAAAAAAAAACGCTGTTTCACAGACCCGCTCTCTGCTCTCTGCTGAGCGGGTCTGTTATATTTACTCAGCGCATCGGGCCACCTGTATAGTCACAGCCCGGCCCGACCGTGCCATAAGACTAAGTGCACTCCCGCCTCGCAAACACTAGTTAAATTTTATTAACCCCTAATCTGCCGTCCCTAACATCGCCGACACCTACCTACATTTGGTGACCAGCAGAAGTCTTCATCCAGGTGGCGTCTTCTATCTTCTTCCATCCGGAGCGGAGCAGGTCCATCTTGAAGACATCCGACGCGGAGCATCCTCTTCCATCTGACGACGACTGAAGAATGAAGGTTCCTTTAAATGATGTCATCCAAGATGGCGTCCCTTCAATTCCGATTGGCTGATAGAATCCGATCAGCCAATCGGAATTAAGGTGAACGCTGCTTTTTTACAGGTGTTAGGTTTTTTTTCAGCCAGCTCAGCCCCATTGTTTCCTATGGGGAAATCATGCATGAGCACATTTAGCCAGCTCAACGCTTCCGTAAGCAGCGCTGGTATTACAGTGAGATGTGGAGCTAAATTTTGCTCAACGCTCACTTTTCTGAGGCTAACGCCGGTTTTAAGAAAACCTGTAATACCAGCGTTGTCTTAAGTGAGAGGTGAGAAAAAAAGGCTTGTTAGCCCCACACACCATTACCGACAAAAACTCGTAATCTAGCCCTATGTGTTTTACATGTACAGCTGTGTTTTTATGTGCAATATACATTTTGGGGTCTATCACAATCCTTTAAAAACATATATATCTTTTCCTACAGAAAACCCCCAAAAAAGTCTATGGGGATTTTAGTAGATACATTATTTGATACGTGTTTCTAAATGTTTGTGATCAATACATATGTCACTTATTCACATAATATACCCATCTCTATATCTATTTGGGTCAGAGGAATGTCCTCTGTTTAACCTGTGCTGCAAGGGTGATGCCTCCCGGCTGTCCATATCTAGTGGCAAGAAGAGGAGGAACCAGATGTCTCTCTTTATGGTAAGCATTTCCTTAATAGTTTTGATACATATTATACACATTAGAAATGATGATGTCACTAACAAGGTTGAAGTGTACATCTTCTTTAATCATGATGCCAGGTGTTAAGATTTGACATAGCCCATATCACAACCCCCTTACCACTTAGAGAGATATCCATCCAAACCCCTAGTTTGAGAGAGGAAATTCCTCCCTTCCATATGTGGAGTTGCAGGATGCTCTAAAATAGCAGCCACACGCAATACTAGGCACCAGGTAGTTTTGGATGAAGGTATAGATGTCTCCAACAGAGCCCTTATTTATCATTGTTTGGCCCACAAGGACAAAGGACCCCTACTTTTAATAAAGTCAAGCTCCTCTTTTGATTTGGCAGAACTTGTCCTTCGGTACTGCTATACCGCTAAAAAATTGGCCTCTGCGCGTGGAATGGCGGGTCTCCCGTATTACAAGTCGTGGCGATACGGCTGTCTTTTAGGGGTATATTTATTAATGTGCGAACGGACATGATACGATGTAGCGTATCATGTCTGCCGCACATCGATAAATGCCGACAGCATACGCTTTATCATTGCACCAGCAGTTCTTGTGAACTGCTGGTGCAATGCCGCCCCCTGCAGATTTGCGGCCAACCGACCGCTAGCAGGGGGTTTCACTCAACCTGATTGTATTCGATTGGGTTGATTTCTGTCCGCCGCCGTCCGCCGCCTCAGAGCAGGTGGACAGGATATGGAGCAGCGAACTTTAGACCGCTGCTTTATAACTTCTGTTTCCGGCAAGCCTGAAGGAAACAAGAAGCATCAAGCTCCATACGGAGCTTTATAAATTGTCCCCTTAGCCTGTACCGCAACTATCCATTCCACACTAAAAAAATGGCTTTTGAGTGTGGAATTTTCAGGTCTCCTGTATTACAAGTTGTTTGGTCAGGCTATTATGCTAGCGTTATAGCTTGTACCGCAACAATCCATTCCGTGATCAAAGACCAGTAGTTTCACAAAACTCATAACAAAAAAGTTACAAAGTACACTAACACCCATAAACTACACTATTAACACTTAAACCACCATCTCCCGCATCACAAATACTTTATTAAACTTATTAACCCCTAATCCACCACCCACCCACATCTACAATACTAAATAAACCTATTAACCCCTAAGCCTAACATCCCCTAACTTTAAATTAAAGTTACAATATAACTATCTTAAAATAAGTAAAAATTTACCTGTGAAATAAAAAACCTAAGCTTAAACTATAAATAAACCTAACATAACTATTTAAAAAAAATAAAATAAATGAAAAATAAAAAAACTAAGTTACAAAATTAAACAATCCTAACACTACGAAAAAAAATCTAACATTAGAAAAAAACAAACACTAACATTATGAAAAATTTTAAAAAAACTAACATTGCAAAAAAAAACACTAAAATTAAAAAAAAATTAAAAAATCTTAAATTACAAAAAATAATAAATGAAATTATCCAAAATAATAAAAATGAAACCTAATCTAATACCCCTATAAAACAAAAAAGCCACCCGAAAATAAAAACACCCCCTAATCTAACAATAAACTACCAATAGCCTTTAAAAAGGTCTTTTGTAGAGCATTGCCGTAAAGCAAACAGCTCTTTTACCTTAACTATAAAAAACTAAGCTACCCATTGCCCAAAGGGGCATTTGTATGGGCATTGCCCTTAAAAGGGCAATCAGCTCTTTTGCTGCCTATTAAAATAAAAAATAACTAATCTAAAAAAAAAACACCCAAAAAAACAAAAAAAAGCAAAGTCTAACCCCGATATAGGTACTCACAGTTCCTGAAGTCCCGCGATCAAGGTCTTCATCCATGTGGCTCCATCTTCATCCATCGCAGGACCATCTTCTATCTTCCCAGAGGTGCAGAGCTGTCTTCCCCGATGTGCGGATTCAGAGCGGCAGTCCTCAGCATCGTGGAGGTTCCTCTTCATGCGATCTCTGCCGCTCATTGAACATTAAATGCAAGGTACCCCTTTTATATTTAGGGTACCTTGCATTCCTATTGGCTGAAATTGTCAAATCAGTCAATAGGATGAGAGCTGCTTAAATCCTATTGGCTGATTTGAACAGCCAATAGGAGTTAAGCAGCTCTCATCCTATTGGCTGATTTTAATATTTCAGCCAATATGAATGCAAGGTACCCCATTCAATCTTCAGCGTGCGGTGGAGATCACATGAAGAGGATCCTCCATCCTGGATGTTGTTGCCGCCGATCCTGCTCATCTCTGCGCTGCCACAGCTCCGTGCCCCTGGGATGAAGACAGAAGATCCCCCTGCGATGGATGGAGATGTTGCCACCTGGATGAAGACTTGTCCCTGCCTGGATGAAGATGGATGTCCAGACTTCAGGAACCGTGAGTAGATTTTTTAGGGTTAATGTTAGTTTTTTTTTAGGTGTTTTTTTTTTAGATTAGGAATTTTTTTTTTTTTTTTATGGGCAGCAAAAGAGCTGATTGCCATTTTAAGGGCAATGCCCATACAAATGCCCCTTTAGGGGCAATGGTAGCTTAGGTTTTTTTAGATTTAGTTTTTTTTATTTTGGGGAGTTGGTTGGGTGGGGGGTTTTACTGTTAGGGGGTACTTTTAATTTTTTATGTGAAAGAGCTAATTGCTTCAATTTATTGTTAGATTAGGGGGTGTTTTTATTTTAGGGTGGCTTTTTGTTTTTATAGGGGTATTAGATTAGGTTTAATTTTTATTATTTTGGATGATTTTGTTTATTATTTTTTGTAATCTTAGATTTTTTTATTTTTTGCAATTTTAGTGTTTGTTAGTATTTTGTAAAGTTAGGTTTTTTTTTGTAATTTTAGTGTTTGATTTTTTTTGTAATGTTAGTTTTTTTTTTCATAGTGTTAGGATTTTTTAATTTTCTATTTTTTATTTTTCGTTTATTTTTTTAAAATAATTATGTTAGGTTTATTTATAGTTTAAGCTTAGTTTTTTTATTTCACAGGTAAGTTTTTATTTATTTTAAAATAGTTATATTGTAACCTCAATTTAATGTTAGGGGGGTGTTAGGTTTAGGGGTTAATAGTTAAATTTAGTGTGTCGCAATGTGGGGGGCTGGCAGTTTAGGGGTTAATAGGTTTAGTTTAGTAGTTGCGATGTGAGGGGGGCGGCAGTTTCGGGATTAATAGGTTTATTTAGGTGTTAGCAATGCGAGGTTCCAAACAATAAAAGGTATTCCAGCCTCCGAGAAATTTAAAAAGAACCTTTATTTTCTTACATGGGGTCCTCAGAAAAAAACATACAATGTTTCAAGCCTGCTATAGGCTCTTAATCATGTATCATGTATCATACATGATTAAGAGCCTATAGCAGGCTTGAAACATTGTATGTTTTTTTCTGAGGACCCCATGTAAGAAAATAAAGGTTCTTTTAAAATTTCTTGGAGGCTGGAATACCTTTTGTTGTTTGGACTGTATCTTGGGACTTGGCAGGTTCTATATTTCGTTCCCCAGAAGCCTTAATAATAGTGTGCTGTTTTCCAAAACTTTTTTGATTATCAGCAATGCGAGGGTGGCAGTTTAGGGTTTATTCACTTTATTTAGCATCGGCGATGTTGGGGGGCGGCGGATTAGTGGTATTTAGACTAGGGGTTTATGTTACAGTGTTTTACATAACTTTCTTGTCCCCATAGACATCAATGGAGATTGCGTTATAGCGATCGCCATTCCGCAGGTGTTTTTTTCTAACACTTTCTCTCAATTGATGTCTATGGGGGAAAACGTGCACGAGCACGTCAAGTCAAGCCTTGGCTTTTGTGTGGTATGGAGCTTAACGCACTATAACACACAGCACAAGAAGGTTTTTTTTTTGTAACTTGTAATGGCAGTGCTATCGAAAGTGTGGTACTGCTAAATATTTAGCGTTATTTACTCACCGGGTTTAGCGCCTAACTTGTAATTTAGGTGTATGAAAGCTGATAACTTTTATGTGCTAACTTTTCAAACAATTGCCAATATAAATTATACATGAACTAATAATTTCCAAACATATTATTTATTAATTTATGTGATTTCGTTTTATCAAACTGCACTGAAAAACTATCTAGCATGATGTATCCTAAAATTATTTTTTGGGGGATAGTCATTAAAACATATGATTTTATAATCCGCCTAATTTATTTAAAAATCTTTTAATAAAATGCATGATCTACACAAGCTGTAATTGATTTACACTGCTGAATAGACTATTATACTAAACAAACTTTACGTCATTACATTTTAAACACATTTTTTCAACCTTTCATATCAACCTATTGAATTAATTAAAATATTTGGCTCTAGTTCACAGCTGCTTACGATATAATAATAAAAAAAATAAATAAAAAAAATAAACAATATCAAATAGAGTGCAAGCAGGATATTAAACCCTCCCCTAAATTCTGATTGGTTAATGGCTGAGGGTATCCCATGTGTGGGGCCTTTGCTTTGGGTACATGGTTTCTAGGGCCTCCTTAGGGTGATCCTCTACGTATAGAATCCATGATTGCTGTGTGGAGTTAAAGGGACAGTATACACCAATTTTCATATATCTGCATGTAATAGACACTACTATAAAGAATAATATGCACAGATACTAATCTAAAAATCCAGTATAAAACCTTTTTAAAAAATTAAAAGCTCCCAGTGTAGATAAGGTTAGTCTGGGACACCCAGTGAAAGGGGCTGGGTAAACAAAAAGAGTAAACAATTCCCACCTCCCCCCTTCCCTGCTCATAAAAGACAGATTACATAAACAGGAGTCTGCAGGAGTCTGTAAATGCGAGTATACATCTGGCACTGTGGGGCTTAGTTGGGATTCTGAAAATCAGCACAATGTTCTTAAAAAAATAAGCAAAACTATAAAAAAAAAAAAAAAAATACTACCAGATGGGCTATATAAATGGATCATCTACAAAACATTTATGCAAAGAAAAATATATTGTCCCATTAAGGACTGTAAAGGATGCAATGCAGCAATCATGAGGTTAATGCCAATGTTAGAATTACAAGGAAATTGTATCCATTTTTTCCTTATAGCAGCGACATATGGATATTCTGAGACAAATAACAGATAAATAAAAAAATATTAAAGTGTTTTCATTTATATCAATGTTATATTATTCAAATTAAACCACAGTGAAAGTAAATAAATAAATAATGAATACAAACAGCACAGTGCATCCTATAAATAGAAATACCAAAGTCCAATGACCCTTTAAAATGAAGAATCCTCTTGTTGGAATATGGACCTTCTCTTCTTTTGAGATTACCAAAGCATGTAACCCAAATGAAGAACAAAACCACACGTAGGATAACATTATCACAAATGTAACCAGATTAGTAATTTGAAACGGTGCTCAGAAGATAAAACTTATTATTAAGATAAGTGCACAATAAAAAAAAAACAAGATGGGGACGGAGCTAACTATGGAGCTGGCTGGACGCAGCATAACAGAGCTCTATTAGAAGAAATTCCCATCTCTACTGACTTAAAAAGTACCACAAAGTGTTCTACATATTAGGTAGGGATCTAAGGACAGACTGAGGTTTGTCCATTTGGAGGGCTCACACCAGCGTACCAGGGGAGCAGCATATCGCATCTTGGGCTTACAACATCGTCACGGCTGAGAACGGATACCTTGTGGTGTCACATTTACCCCCTCTTGTCACTGCTTAACTTCCTTACCTGTTCCGGAACTGCGGATTCCTATACGGAGCTGATCTCCACTTCACCCGCTCGCCGTTTGATTCCTCTCTGGGGACATGGCAAAAGCCTGCAAAATGGCTCCATCTTGTTTCTGCAGCCTCCACGGAGCTTAGTGCCGCATCTTGTTCCCAACAACCAGAATGAGTATTCACGTAAGACCTACACAGAGGCACTGCAGATTAATAAGGTACAGAAGTTTTATGCACACAAGCGGCCCCATTTTGATGTATGAATAGCACATATACTATATCACCGATACCAGCCTCATAACCCCCTAATACCTTACACTGGCATACTTGATTATATGGGAGTTTAGGCCTTTAGTACCCTGAGAGAGCCCAGTTACCCTCTACATACCAAGGTTTGGAGGCTGCACTTCTTATAACAGCACATCCGCACAGTTTGCCCTTCTCAAAAAAAATGTTTTCATCAAGTGGAGATACTGCTCTCTGGGGCCTAGTTTGGACTTCTTCATGCAGGCAGGCTTGTTAGCCTATTAATTACTAGCTCAATGTGCAGACAATAAGAATATCCCTAGTACTTACTCGTTTCTGCTGTGGAGTAAATCTTTGTTTAATACTTCTGTCGGCCCCAATTACTTTAAAGGGACAGTCTACACCAGAATTGTTATTGTTCAAAAAGAAAGATAATCCCTTTTTTACCCATTCCCCAGTTTTGCATAACCAACACAGTTATATTTATATATTTTTTACCTCTGTGATTATCTTGTATCTAAGCCTCTGCAAACTGCCCCTTTATTTCAGTTATTTTGACAGACTTGCAGTTTAGCCAATCAGTGATGGCTCCCAGGTGACTTCACGTGCATGAGCACAGTGTTATCTATATGAAAAACTTGAACTAACACCCTCTGGTGGTGAAAAACCTGTTAAAATGCATTCTTAAGAGGCGGCCTTCAAGGTCTAAGAAATTAGCATATGAACCTCCTAGGTTAAGCTTTCAACTAAGAATTACCAAGAGAACAAAGAAAAATTGGTGCTAAAAGTAAATTTAACAGTTGATACGTAAGAGCATATTATTTTTCTCTAAAGAGTCTAACACCCTAACCTACTGTTTACTGCATTGGATTGCTCACTGTTCCCCCTGTTTACAACTATACCTCCTATAACACCTATAACTACCCTGCACCACTGGGTCTCCCATCACTTATGATAATATTGATTGAGCTTCTGTGAACCTTATACACCTGGAAAATATCACTTAAGCAACCTCTTGCAGACAACCAACCAGCACTTTACTATAGACCCCCTCCTCCATTTCCCGCAGGCTCTCTTTACCTGGGGGTCATACCCTCATTTTTTTTTCCTACTTAGCCTATAGGGGGCACTTCCCCAGGAGGGGGACTACTTTCAATATCAGCCTAAGCTGTATGAACCAGCCCTTTTCTACTACTAGACCTGTTTAATTAGTAATGCAGTACTAACTTCCTACCATTGGGGGTACTGGATATGCTCCCCCCAGTTTCCATCCTTTTTAAGGAAGTCGCTACCTCAAGTATTTGCTCAACCTTCCTACAGTAAAAGCAAAGAACAGAAGAATAAACTGATCCTTCATGATGGCGCATGCCATGAAGAAAAAGCAAAAACATCAGGATAATCCTAAAAAAAAACACATATCACTTCAGTAGTGAAAATCTTTTTGACCAAGATGTATCAGATGATGATTCTAGAGATTTCTCTACCTCCTTTAAAAGAGCCTCCAAATCTGACAACCTCATCATAGACCGTTCCATGGTCCATACTAGATTCCATACACTCTTCATGCCTCTATCAAACAAGTTTTTAAACAATCAGTTAGTGGGCTCAAACGAGACATTGCCTCCTTAGGAGAGCGCACAGAGACACTGGAGAGGAAACATAAAGATCTTAACATTGATCATGCTAATCTGTTGTCATATTCTCAGAACTTGGCAGAACAAATAACAGACCTCAAAACTGAATTGGCGGACCTGGAGGATAGGTCACACCGAAATAACCTCAGAATAAGAGGCATACCTGAGGATGTTACGGCCACAGATCTGCCTGGATATCTTACAGGCTTATTCAAAGAATTAATTAGTACAGGTGGCCCTCAGTTTATGACGGTTCAATTTGCGCCGTTTCAGAATAACGCCCCTTTTTTTGCTATTGAAAAGCATTGACTGCTATTGAAAGCATTAGCACATGCATACATAAAAATAGCCAGTAGGTGGAGCTGTCCACTTGTGTTGCAGCAAACACATGCAAAGAAAAGCAAGCCAGACGTGATCAATGGATCAGCTTTCAAAGGAACAAGATCTAGCAGCCACTTCCTTTAGCTGCAGACTCAATGCAGAGAACTGTTTGCAGAAAAAGGCAAGTAAAAAAACGTTTTTCTTAATTAAACTTAGTTTGATGATGATACAGTCTGTTGTGTGATTAAACACAGGCAGGCTGAAATCAGTGTATAACCAGACCTGAGCAATGGAGCCATTTTTAAAGGAACACGATCTAGCAGCCACTTCCCTTAGCTGCAGAAAAAGGCAAGTAATAAAACGTTTTTCTTCATTAAACTTAGATTGATGATGATACAGTCTGTGTTTGTGTGATAATTTTATTAGGTGTGGCTTAGCAAATGTTTTTGTTCATTAAACTTAGTTTGATGATGATACAATCTATTTTATTAGGTTAATAATGCTGTTTCACATTTAAAGTCTTCATTTCAAAGCTTTAAAAATAATGTATTAGGTGTTACTTATTTCAATTTTGAGAGGGACCTGGAACCTAACTCCCTCACTTCCCATTGACTTACATTATAAACTGGGTTTCAATTTACAACGGTTTCGATTTACAACCATTTCTTCTGGAACCTAACCCCGGTGTAAACTGAGGGCTACCTGTACTCTTCAGGATCAAGAACTTATCAATGATAGAGCACATAGAGCTCTTTGACCCCGAAATTCAGCTTCTGATACTCAAAGGGATGTCATTATCAGATTACATTATTTCACTATTAAAAAAAAAACTCCTCAGAGCATCTTTTACAAACCCTAAACGAACCATATCATAATATTCAAATTTATACAGATCTTTCTCCACGCACACTTGCTAAAATAAGAACATTTCAGCAGTTCACCCAAGCTCTTCATCTCCACAATGTGAAATACAGATGGGGATTCCCAGTGAAGATCTTCTTCCAATTTGGTGACCATTCATACATGATCTCTTTTACCTGATCAAGGTATGAAACATCTCCAATCACTGGGTATACCTCAGTCCTCAGACTCTAACCTAAAGATGCCTGAGATTCCCAAAGCCCTTAACTCAACTGCACCAGAGTGGCACCCACTGCCCAGAAGACCAGCCCAACAAGATAAAAGAAAAGACTTGACTCGTCCAGAGGATCTGTATTAAATCCCATTATAGCCTCTCTTTGTATCCAGGAACTTAATTACTACCCGAACCTGACATGAGCTTACTTACAGGTACATATCTTACCATCTGACTGTCTCATGGCTCCTATGTATCCTTTATGTGAAATTGATTGACTTATTCGAAGTATATTACCTTTACTTTCATAACTCTAGACTTATTGTTACCTAGAGCTTTATTTTTCTGATACTATTAGTCTGCTCCATCTATGGTCTGACTTTTTAGACCCAATCTTCTGTGCTCTCATTCTAGTAATTACACTCACTTAGTCCAATACTGACCCGGCATTTATATAGAGAATTTTAAATTCCTACTTCTAGGATTAGCTCAGGCCTTCAGTCATAGACACCTTGCCCCATCAGGCCTGATATTCTATCTTACCCTAACAAACACCCTTCATATCAGAATCCCAGGTATATTTAGGATCTAATCCTATATAATCCTTGATACACTGATGTTATAAGCTTCTCAGCTTCTTAATTAACCCCATAATTGAATATAGATCTTTACCCTAGATCAAATATAGGTTTTTGTTTTAATCAAGAGTTATATATAGTCTATTACTGCTTAAATCTGTTTATATAACGGTTATGACATAAATGTACTTGTTATTGTTTAATGTATTTTACTTTAAACAAATTTTGTTAAACCTGTATGTTTGTTTCCTTGTTCTCCTCCTTTTTTTTCTCTTTTTTTCAGACAAAAGTGTTTTGGTAAGAATTAAGCTTTGGAGATAAGTGAATAGATCTACTAGGTGGTTTTATTGACCTGCACTGTTTATTGTAATACTTATTCTGCTATATTGTGTTAATTTGCTTAATGTTCCCATACTCATTTCATATATACAACTAACATAACAGAGCCTTTATACTAAAGTATCCCAAGTTATTATATATTATATCTTAACCGCGTCTCCATTCTATATTATCAAACTGTAGTCTAATTTAGATTGACTTCCTTAACAGCATTTTAGAACATTCCATAGCTGGGGGGATACCCATGTTCAGTGCCCACTCCGCTATCTCTTATCCTACTCACAAAACTCCTACAATATATTCTATTCAGGAATAGATAATAGCTTTCTCTCACTCTATATCATTTGTATCCCATCTGATATAACATGCTCCTTACCACAGTTTTGTTCTTTGCCCCCTCATACAATTACTTATCCCACTTAAACAGAATCACTGAACCTTATTCTCCTGTTTTTTCCAGCCACTCTGTACTATTGTATTACACCTTGCCTCTTTAGAGGTCATACCATAACAACTATCCGCCTCCCAATTCCCCCTCCCAAACTAAAGCGGCTTTTGACCGCTGACTCCCCCTGATCATAATATTTCATTAACTATATAGTTTTATTCATACACTACTCCTGTTCCCAACTTATCTTAGTATACTCGTTGCTTAAACACTTTCCTCCCACCCATTAAGAAGTTTGAGCTCCCTTCCCCGCCCGCCTCTTTACTCCCCTTTTCACCCTCCCTCCTTTCTCCCCTCTTCCCTCTCCTTTTTCTTTAATTTTTTTTTTTTTTTTAAATCTCAACCCAGAATGGAAGGCGTTCGGCTAGTTACACTAAACGCCCAAGGGCTTAATTCCCCATACAAAGTGTAGCTTCCTATTAAAATACTTGCAGAAGACTAAAACAGATATTGCATTCATCCAGGAAACCTACTGGATCTCATTCCCAGGTATTACTCATACATATAAAAAATATCTGACAGCTCTCGAAGCCTGTTTTCAATCCATATCGAGAGGAGTTGCCATATTCATTAGCAATAATATCAAATATGACCCCATATATGGGAGTGTGACCCTCAAGTCCGCTTTATAATTTTAATATGCAAATTAAATGACAACCTAGTAACTTTAGTAAATGTCTATGCTCCCAACTCTAAACAAACTCGGTTTCTGGGGAAGCTCCTTAGGTCGGTGTCGGTCGTGAAACAAGGCAAACTAATTTTAGGTGAAGATTTCAATCTCGTTTGGGACCATTTGTTAGACAGATTAGGTCCAAAGATTTCCTCTCTGGATAGATCAGCCCATTCTCTTTCTAGAGCTTTTCAGAATCTCATTAATCAATTTGACTTATATGATAGTTGGAGATCGTTTTACCCACAAGATAAGGATTACACCTTCTATTCCTCTCGCCATAAATCGTATACTCGTATCGATTATTTTTTTACAAGCTCCCAAATGCTTGACCATATCTCATACATTAGAATTTCTCCTATTTCCTGGTCAGATCATGATGCCTTCACCTTATCACTTGGTCCGTATATATCTCAAACACTCTCCCCCCTTTATGGCAACTCAAAGACTGTATGATCACAGACCCCAATCACAAAACTGAGCTCCTAGATATGATTTCTGCATTTCTTAATATAAATGATAATCACCAAACCTCAACAGAAACTCTTTGGGCCTCCCTTAAAGCATACTTTAGAGGTAATTTTATTAATATAGACGCAGACGCACACAGAAAGCAGGGAGCTCCACTCTCGGTACTCACCACACAATTAAGGATTTTAAGACGCCAGTTTAATCTCTCTTACTCTAGAACTGCTAACGACAAAATAACACTGGTCTTTAAACAAATTCAAACCCTAGAACCCCAAAGAGTTAATGCTATGTTAGAAAAGTTTAAACAAGTTTTTTATTATCAAGGAAATAAAGCTTCTTCTTTATTAGCAGCAAAACTTACATCACACAGCCCAAGCTAAAATAAACTCTATTACAAATAATAATATCAAGACAGTATACTACCCCAAAGAAATTGGCGAAACCTTCAAATCTTTCTATCACTCATTTTATAACATAGAAGCTAACCTCGAACACCCGCCACTTCCCTCAAGTGATGTTCGTGTATTCCTCGAAACACTTCACTTACCCCAATTGCCACAAGAAGATTGCCATAACCATTGAAGAGGTTCAGAAAGTTATCAAAGATCTTAAAATGGGTAAATCCCCAGGCCCAGATGGTTATACAGCCATATTTTATAAAACATTGTAACCTATTATCTCCCCCATATTATGTAGATTGTTTCAAGAAGTGATGTGTAAAGGATCCTTCAGTAGTGAATTTTTAGAAGCCACGATAGTCACAATACTAAAACCTGGAAAAACCCCAGCGCAATGTAGCAGTTAACGTCCCATCTCCCTTCTTAATCTAGATACCAAACTATACTCTAAAATTACTGCCAATAGGTTATCTAAAGTTATCCCTTCCTTGGTCCATCCTGATCGGGTGGGTCTTATAATGCCCAGGGAAGGCCCAGACACTACTAGGCACATATTAGATATTTTGTCAATTGCTTCCAGAAGAGGAGAATCCTTTCTTTCTTTGGCTCTAGATACCGAAAAGACTTTTGACAGAGTGAGATGGGAATACCTGTGGGAGACGATGAAAAGCCTTTTGGCTCCCAAATGGCTTTATACATGCTGTCCAAGCTTTATACACTTCTCCAATTGCTAAGGTCAGAAGTGTAGGTTTCCAATCCAACTCATTTTGCATAGCTAATGGAACCAGACAGGACTGTCCCCTCTCACCCCTTCTGTTTGCTTTGGCCATAGAACCTATAGCTCAATCTATTAGGCTAGATCCTCATATCTATAGCATTTCTTCAGGAAACTCTCCACACAAAATCTCTCTCTATGCCGATGACATTACACTTTTCTTGGTGACACCAGACATTTCCATTCCTGTAGTTTTAAGGCTTCTTAACCACTTTGGGTTGATGAGCTTTTATAAACTTAACATCTCCAAAACAGAAGCATTAACCATTAACACATCTCCCCACGATCTAGCATATTTACAACGATCTTATAATTTTCATTGGAATTCACAAGTACATTAAAATCTTAGGAACCTTTCTAAGTCCGGATCCCTCCATTACCATTTCTAAAAATTACTCAGAAAGACTTTCAGAATTTAAAAATCTCTTGAGTTCATGGGAATTTAAAGAAATGTCATGGACAGGAAGAATAGCAGCGATTAAGATGTCTTTTGTACCTAGAATTACTTATTTATTCAGGTGCATTCCACACAACATTCCTCGACCTATCCTTAATAAGCTTCAGTGTCTCATTACCACCTACATTTGGAAAGACAAAAGACCTAGAACTTCCAGACAAACTCTACAGAGACCACTTTCACATGGAGGACTAGCCCTCCCTAACATCAGCATATACTATAATGCCGCCCATCTATCACATTTTCTCAGCTGGAACATTTCAGTACAACCCCCCCGCTGGTATCACTTAGAGTCTTCATTATTACAAACAGGTCTTGAGCTCTCTGATCCTCTGTGGATACCTTCACATCACAGAAAATATTTAAACAAAACATTCCCTATATTGCAGGATGCACTTCAATTCTGAGACCAATAGAGACATAATCCAGATATTGGTCCTCACCCCCCCCCCGGTCCTTACACTAGCAAGCATTATATTCTGTTTACCTGACTCACTTATAGAATCCTGGCGAAACCTCCAAATCCCATTAGTGATTGACTTTTATGACCATGATACTTGGATGTCACCACCCCAATTATGTTTAAAATATCAGATACCTCCCCACCTACACTTTGAAGCGTTTCAAATAAGTTCCTGGTTAAGATAATGGGGTTAACCTAAACACAGCCTTCGTACACAAACAAGTTGGGAAAGCAAATGGGTTCAATCTTGCAGCCTTAAGCACACCCTATACTTCCACTATAGATTATTTCTTGAATCCCACAGCCAATATTTGGCTTGGGAATGAGAGATGGACTTCACGGCCGACACTGATACCTGGCAGCCTATTTGGCGGAAACTATACACGATTATTAGCTAATTGAACTTGACACCCCCATACACCCCAAAGGTTTATTTACTCCATATGAAAATTCCAAATTTGTTAATAAAGCCTTATTAATCTACCTTTTCATGGCTACCAAGCTGGTAATAGCTAGAACCTGGAAAAACAAAGATCCACCTCCCTTCTCACAAATTTCCTCTATGATACGCTATATCAAACAAATGGAACTCTACTCTCATAGGGCTTTAGACAAACTGGATTTCTAATTTTCGACCTGGTTTCCCTGGTCAGAAACGTTTCCAGATTAAACTCAAACTTCAGTATAATCACTACAAATAATAATTCATTCTCCTTTCCTCCCCCCCCTGGGTTTTTTTCCCCTCTATCCCTACTCTCTTGTTTCCTTTCCTGAACCCCTCATCCCCTCATTTCTCACGTCTCTCAAACTATTCATTATTCTACAGTGGGACTTTCAAAATGGTATCCAAATATATATAAAAATTCTACTATATATAAAAACATGAGGTCTTATTTTTTTTATGCTAAGGAACATATACCCCAAACTTCTATTTTGCATGCATTATAGATACTAGTTTACCATTAATATCTGCCTTATCACATATATGTTACACTCTAGATGTTATCATAAGGTAAGATATTACATGTTTGTAATTCTCTTTCTATATTGTCTTTTTTTATTTTTTATGTATGATAGACATAATGGAGACTATTTATCAAGCTCGGTATGGAGCTTGATGCCCCATGTTTCTGGTGAGCCTTCAGACTGCTGCTCCATAACCTGTCCATCTGCTCTGAGGCCGTGGACAGCAATCAACCTGATCAGATACGATCAGGTTGATTGACACCCCCTGCTAGCAGCTGATTGGCCGAAAATCTGCAGGGGGCGGCATTGCACCAGCAGTTCACCAGAACTGCCGGTGCAGTTATGAATGTGGAGATCGTATGCTGTCCGCATTCAGCAATGTCTGTCGGACATGATCCGCTGATTGGATCATGTCGGACAGACATTTGATAAATAGGTCCCAATGTGTATAATGTTCCTGTTTTTTTTAGGACATTTACTACCTCAATAAAAAATCGAGTTTAAAAAAAAACACAAAAAAAACCCTAAGATTATTTCCTTTTATATGGATACATATTACAATTATTAAAAGTTACTCAGGTACATCTAACTACAAGACCACAAATGGAGCAGCTGTTTATCTCTATTCACACACATATATATATATTCACATTCATATAAAGTTTGCCCTTCACTGTGACGTAATTACATTTCACAAATGTGTCAACTTTATCAAGGGTGTTATAATTGTGGTTATATGTTTTATGTCTTCATACAGAAATGGAGGTATAAGTTAAAGGGACAGTCAATACCAGAATTTTTGTTTAAAAGATAGATAATCCCTTTATTACACATTTCCCAGTTTTGCATAACCAACACAGTTATATTAATATATTTTTTACCTCTGTGATTACCTTGTATCTAAGCATCTTCTGACAGCCCCCTGATCACATGGCTATTTATTTATTATCTATTGACTTTCATTTTAGCCAATTAGTGCAGTGTCTGCCACAAGCCATGGGTGTGATCACAATGTTATCTATATGGCTCACATGAACCAGATCTCCCCTGTTGTGAAAAGCAAATAAAAAAGCATGTGATAAGAGGCAGCCTTCAAGGGCTTAGAAATTATCATATGAGCCTTCCTAGGTTTAGCTTTCAACTAAGAATACCAAGAGAACAAAGCAAAATTGGTGATAAAAGTAAATTGGAAAGGGGGGCGGAGCCAACTAGCATGGAAGCCAGACGCACTTTTCAGGAGCTCCCACCATAAGCCATAATTTTCAGGTTTCCATGAATACTGTATTCTTTTTTATTCTCAGCCTGGATACTAAAGAGATAAACATCCATTTTGCTACAGTGGGGGTGACACAGCTACACTGATTAGTACCAGAGGTCCCTATTTTTTTTAGCTTCACCAAATACGGTACATACGCAAAACTATGGACGCTCTCTTTTTAAGGCAGCTGAAGGAGCTGCTCGATTATCATAATGAAGCTCTTTTATATGCTGTGACTGAGGCTTTCAAACCCCTCATTGCTCATGCTACTATTTCACCTATCGAGATTGTCTATGGGGAGAGGAACTTAGTAGCAACAATTGGCCCGCGAAAGCCGCCATTTTGCTTGGCAACTGCAGTTCACGCCTCACTACCTGCTGACACAGAGGATGCAGAGGACCAGGGAACCGCTGATAAACGGATCTCCAATATGAAGCAGCATGGCTTGCTACTGAGGGCGCACAACTTGGGAGGTATGCCGCTCAAAACCTACACCTCTAAAATGGCTCTGTGTGAACCCCGGAACGGTCGCAGCACCGGAGAGGGCCCACTCTTCTCCACATGCTCGGATCCACTCGACTGGCTAGTACCGCAAGCAGGGGAGAAGCGCTTGAGCTCACGCAGTCTCACCTTTTTCTGCAGAAGCGGTCGACAGGGGAGCTGCTCCAAGCTTGAATGTTCCTGGCCTCTAGCCAGGTGTGCACTCCCACCCGGTCTGTGGTTCCATTGTCGCTGCCATCACCATTATACATACGCATGGGGCCTGCAGCGCACCGGAGTGGGGTAGAAAACTTTTCCTTATGGTATGCTGCGCCAAGGCGCTTTCTCTCACCCAGACTGAATTGCCCAGAGAGACTAAGTGTTAATGCGGACATTTGGCCTTGAATATACAGAATTGACTTTTTGGTCTCCCAGTATAACATGATAACTCTATATAGACCGTATATTTTATTAGCATTTCCCAGCATAGTATATTATACTACCCTAAAGCCTAGGATACATGATTGGTACTGTTGTATATATACCCTTATTATCGGTTAGCTGACTCCCAGCAAACACTGTGAGGACATTTTCTCTCTAGTTGGATCCCTATAGTAGTATGGCCCTGGACATGGCTATTTTATTTTTCTTAGAAACACAAAGTCATGCTTTACACGTTAGGTCTATACAACAGTTTTGTGTGCTGCACATGTTATGTTAAAATCATTGCTTGTTTAACACTCCTGTTACAGATTAATGTGCTGTACATGTTTTGATTACCATACCTAGCTCTGCTGCCACATATAGCTTAGCTGGATACATGGACTTATACCTAAAATGTCTCAGCAGTATTGGATGTATTTACCGTAGACATACCTGTATCCTACTAACACTAATCCTACCATAATATGTACTGGACACAGCTAAGCACGTACAAATGTTCTGTTTGTTTTTTGCACTGTTTGTTTCTTGTTGTTTGACCCCATAGCCTTTCTCTACTCATAGCTGTATTCCAAGATATTTCTCTTTTTATTTATGTGACACATTTTCTGCCTCCACACCCTAATTAATACCTACTTGAGCCCAATTAGAGACTTAATGACTTGAACATTGAGTTTTGCATCACTACAGCATAGGCGTGGCCAGCGGCCGAGGCTGCGCCCTCACACTCCATGTGTTCCATCATGCAGTCGCTTTAGGATGCCCAGTTGTTCTGTCCCTACCCTTATGATGTGGCAATCTCTCCGTTTATGCAGAAGGTACTGTTTGCTCCCACACCAATCCCAATTAAAGGTTTCATGTTATTCCAGGGCCAGTCTTTATGGTTCTATGTGATGTATATTATTAAGGTTCAATTCTAGCTCACATAGCCTATTTTTACTTATACACATAATTTGTATACTAAGGGTGATTGACCATATCTTAACCAAATTGGACCTCATATGTTGCTTGAGTAGCACTCCTGAGGGTAAACCAACAAACTCACTATATTAGCTAACTTTTTCCCAATCTGCTATCCCTACTATAGATCGATAGACCTGAAGGGAGGCTGAAAGTTATAATTTATCTATCAATAAGCTTTCGATGTTTAGTCTGTGGGCATCTTACTGAGTGCTCTCCTGATCTATTTCAAGGCATAGAGTATAAACTTACAACTTGCTAGTATGGTTATAGATACACTATGACGCATTGCACTAGTACTTTTATGGTTTTATTTTACACATCGTTCAGTATTTTGAGTTGATTGCAATTGTAGGGTGTGCCCCACATATCACAATTACTGGGTTAGACATGATTAAAGTTAAGTACCTATGAAAAAGAAGCTCTGGTTAAATATACATAATGACCTCCGTACCCCCCCCCCCCCATACTATAGTACTCAGGATAGGCTGGATTCATCCTGAGTCTTTAAAGCGGTTTCTCTCGTCACAAAACCGCAATTAACCTATGATCTTAATATCTATATCTCTACGTATTATATATAAGCAATATTGTGTTCACAGAATTTCAGCTATTCCAATAATTGTACTATCTGGAACTAATATTGTAAAGAGTCTGCATTTTCATATAAGAGATACCAGTTGGTGTTAACAATGTAATATATTTTTTTTCTTTCTTCTTTATGGTTGCTCTACTTTAGAGCTTATTGCTTATTTCCTATGTCTTCATATGTTATAGAATATATATGTATTATGTGAGCTCTATTTCTAATTGTTACAAAACAAAGAAAAATATTTGAAAATATGAGGTTCATTCTATACGCGCTTCCAATTGTCCTGTGATGTAATCTGTATCTTGTATAATACTTCTTTCAGGACATCTGATGTGATTCTTATTTCTGTGTCATTGCAGTGGTTGATGTTTTGTTTATATTTTTATTGTATATCAAACCTCAATAAAAACATTATTTAAACAAAAAAAAAAAGTAAATTGGAAAGTTGTTTAAAATGACATGCCTTATTTGAAACATGAAAGTTTTTTTTGGATTTGACTGTCCCTTTAAAGAGACAATGAACACCTTGAGATTTGTATAAAAATGTTTAGTTAAAGGGACATTATACACTCATTTTTTCTTTGCATAAATGTTTTGTAGATGATCTATTTATATATAAAGTTATAAAGTTTTTTTTTTAAATAAATGTATAGTTTTGCCTTTTTTTTTTAAATAACATTGCTCTGATTTTCAGACTCCTAACCAAGCCCCAAAGTTTTAATTGAATTCCGTCAGCTACCTTCTCCAGCTTGCTCCTGTTTGTGTAAAGGGTCTTTTCATATGTAAAAGAAGGGGAGGGGGGGGGGGGAGTGTCTTATTTGCCACTTGCAGTGGGATTTCCGGCTACCTTTTCAACAGAGCCAAACTTACAGCTTCTAAGTAAGTTTTTAAACAATTTTATACTGGATTTTTGTATCAGTATCTTTGCATCTTATTCTTTATAGTAGGTCTATTACATGCAGATATATGAAAATGAGTGTATACTGTCCCTTTAAGCACATTCAGCTAGATTACGAGTTTTGCATTATGAGTAAAAAAGCATCGTTATGCTTCATAGCGATGCTTTTTCCCTAACGCCACTATTACAAGTCTTGCCGTCACATTTTTGGCCATCACGCAACTTTAGTACCGCACTTTTAAAAAAGTATTTTTTCAATGGGACTTTCATAGCGCCGGTATTACAAGTTTGCCTGGGAGGCCAAAAAGTGAGCGGTACACTCTATAACCACAAGATTCGTTTACAAAGCCGTAGCATAAAACTCATAACTAAAGTGTTAAAAAGTACACTAACACCCATAAACTACCTATTAACCCCTAAACCGAGGCCCTCCCGCATTGCTAACACTAAAATAAAATTATTAACCCCTAATCTTCCGCTCCGGACATCGCCGCCACTTAAAAAATGTATTAACCCCTATTCTGCCACTCCCTGACATCGTCACCACAATAATAAACTTATGAACCCCTAAACCACTGACCCTCCCACATCGTAAACACTATTTAAATATTATTAACCCCTAATCTGCGGTCCGCCCACACTACCACTATAATAAACCTATTAACCCCTAAACCGCCACCCTCCTGCATCACTACATAAATATATTAACCCCTAAACCTAACCTTAACGTAATCCTAAGCCTAACCCTAACACCCCCTAATTTAAATATAATTAAAATAAATCTAAATAAAACTTTCAATTATTACCTAAATAACCTATTTAAAACTAAATACATACTTACTGTACCTGTAATATAAAACCTAAGCTAGCTACAATATAACTAATAGTTACATTGTAGCTATCTTAGGTTTTATTTTTATTTCACAGGTAAGTTTGTATTTATTTTAACTAGGTAGACTAGTTAGTAAATAGTTATTAACTATTTACTAACTAACGGTTAGATTGCGAGTTTTGCGTTATGAGGGGTGCGGTGTTAACTTGCACGTTATTGTCACCGCTCACTTCCCTACAACGCTGGTATTACAGGTTTTCAGAAACCCGCTTTAAAAGACAAGAAGTGAGCGTAGAGCAAAATTGTGCTCCATACCGCACTCCAATACCAGCGCTGCTTAAGTCAGCAGTGAGCTGGTTGTACGTGCTCGTGCACGATTTCCCCATAAACATCAATGGGGAGAGCTGGCTGAGAAAAAGTCTAACACCTGCCAAAAAGCAGCGTAAAGCTCAGTAACGCAGCCCCATTGATTCCTAGGGGGAAACACATTTTATGTTTACACCTAACACCCTAACATGAACCCTGAGTCTAAACACCCCTAACCTTACACTTATTAACCCCTAATCTGCCGCCCCCAACATCGCCGACACCTACATTATACTTATTAACTCCTAATCTGCTGCTCCGGACATCGCCACCACCTACATTATACTTATGAACCCCTAATCTGCTGCCCCCAACATCGGCGACACCTACATTATATTTATTAACCCCTAATCTGCTGCCCACAACATTGCCGACACCTACATAATGTTATTAACCCCTAATCTGCCGCCCCCAACGTCGCTGCCACTATAATAAACATATTAACCCCTAAACCGCCGTACTCCCGCATCACAAACACTAGTTAAATATTATTAACCCCTAACCTACCTACATTTATTAACCCCTAATCTGCCGCTCCCAACGTCGCCGCCACTATATTAAATTTATTAACCCCTAAATCTAAGTCTAACCCTAACCCTAACACCCCCTAACTTTAATATAATTAAAATAAATCTAAATAAAATTACTATCATTAACTAAATAATTCCTATTTAAAACTAAATACTTACCTATAAAATAAACCCTAAGTTAGCTACAATATAACTAATAGTTACATTGTAGCTATCTTAGGGTTTATTTTTATTTTACAGGCAAGTTTGTATTTATTTTAACTAGGTAGAATAGTTAATAAATAGTTATTAACTATTTAATAACTACCTAGCTAAAATAAATACAAATTTACCTGTAAAATAAAACCTAACTTAAGTTACACTAACAACTAACCTAACCCTACAATTAAATAAAATTCCCTAAATAAAATACAATTAATTAAATTCAAAACAATTAGCTAAATTACAAAAAAAACAAACACTAAATGACAGAAAATAGAAAACAAGATCTTTAAACTAATTACACCTAATCTAATAGCCCTATCAAAATAAAAAAGCCCCCCCCCAAAAAAAAAAAAAACCCCTAGCCTAAACTAAACTACCAAGAGGACCACTTCTGCTGGCTTCGTTGAGGACATCTTGCCACTTGGATGAAGACTTCTCACGGTAAGTGGATCTTCGGGGGGGTTAGTGTTAGGATTTTTTAAGGGTGTATTGGGTGGGTTTTATTTTTAGGTTAGGGCTTTGGGCTGCAATAAAGCTAAATGCCCTTTTTTAGGGCAATGCCCATCCAAATGCCATTTTCAGGGCAATGGGGAGCTTAGGTTTTTTAGTTAGGGTTTTATTTGGGGGGTTGGCAATGCCCTGCAAAAGGCCCTTTTAAGGGTTATTGGTAGTTTAGTTTAGGCTAGGTTTTTTTTTATTTTGGGGGGCTTTTTTATTTTGATAGTGCTATTAGATTAGGTGTAATTAGTTTAAAGATCTTTTTTTTTTTTTCTGTAATTTAGTGGGGGGGTTGTAATTTAGCTAATTGTTTTGAATTTAGTTAATTGTATTTAATTTAGGGAATTTATTTAATTGTAGGGTTAGGTTAGGTGTTAGTGTAACTTAGGTTAGGTTTTACAGTATTTTACAGGTAAATTTGTATTTATTTTAGCTAGGTAGTTTTTAAATAGTTAATAACTATTTATTAACTATTCTACCTAGTTAAAATAGATACAAACTTGCCTGTAAAATAAAAATAAAACCTAAGATAGCTACAATGTAACTATTAGTTATATTGTAGCTAGCTTAGGGTTTATTTTACAGGTAAGTATTTAGTTTTAAATAGGAATAATTTAGGTAATGATAGTATGTTTTATTTAGATTTATTTTAATTATATTTAAGTTAGGGGGTGTTAGGGTTAGACTTAGATTTAGGGGTTAATAAATGTAATATAGTGGCGGCGATGTTGGTGGCGGCAGATTAGGGGTTAATAAATGTAGGTAGGTGGCGGCGATGTTAGGGACAGCAGATTTGGGGTTAATAATATTTAACTAATGTTTGCAAGGCGGGAGTGCGGCGGTTTAGGGGTTAATATGTTTATTATAGTGGCAGCGATGTCTGGAGCGGCAGATTAGGGGTTAATAATTTTCTTTTAGTGTTTGTGATGCGGGAGGGCCTCGGTTTATGGGTTAATAGGTAGTTTATGGGTGTTGGTGTACTTTTTAGCACTTTAGTTATGAGTTTTATGCTACGGCTTTGTAGTGTAAAACTCATTACTACTGACTTTAAAATGCGGTACGAATCTTGACAGCTTAGGGTGTACCGCTCACTTTTTGGCCTCCCAGGACAAGCTCGTAATACCAGCGCTATCGAAGTCCCATAGAAAAAAGACTGTACGCAATTTGCGTACGTTGATTAGCGGTATGGCCAAAAAAGTGTGCGGTGCCCCTAAATCTTCAAGACTCGTAATACCAGCGGTATTAAAAAAGCAACGTTATGAAGCTTAACGCTGCTTTTTAACTCATAACGCAAGACTCGTAATCTAGCCGTAACTATTTAAAATAAATACAGTTACCTGTAAAATAAAACCTAACCTGCCTTACAATAAAACCTAACATTACAATAAAATAAATGAATTAAATTAATCAAATACAATTATCTAAATTACCAAAAATACCAAAATAAAAAAAACCCTAGCCTAAACTAAACTGCCAGTAGCCCTTAAAAGGGCCTTTTGTGGGGCATTGCCCCAAAGAAATCAGCTCTTTTACCTGTAAACAAAATACAAACAACCCCCTAACAGTAAACCCACCACCCTCACAACCAAACCCTCCAAATAAAAACCTTTTCAGGGCAATGGTTAGCTTAGGTTTATTTAGATAGGTTTTTATTTGGGAGTTTGGTTAGGTGGGTGGTGGGTTTTACTGTTGGGGGGTGTTTGTATTTTTTTTTTACAGGTAAAAAAGGTGATTTCTTTGGGGCAATGTCCCGCAAAAGGCCCTTTTGAGGGCCATTGGCAGTTTAGTGTAGGCTAGGGTTTTTTTTATTTTGGGTGGGCTTTTTTATTTTGATAGGGCTATCAAAAATAGATTCGTTTTTTGTTTTTGATAATTTCATTTTTTATTTTGTGCAATTTAGTGTGAATTTTTTTTGTAATTTAGATAATTGTATTTTATTAATTTAATTTATTTTATTGTAATGTTAGGTTTTAGTGTAAGGCAGGTTAGGTTTTATTTTACAGGTAAATTTGTATTTATTTTAACTAGGTAGTTAATAACTATTTAGTAACTATTCTACCTAGTTAAAATAAATACAAACTTACCTGTAAAATAAAAATAAACCATAAGCTAGCTACAATATAACTATTAGTTATATTGTAGCTAGCTTGGGTTTTATTTTATAGGTAAGTATTTAGTTTTAAATAGGAATTATTTAGGTAATAATTGTAAGTTTAATTTAGATTTATTTTAATTATATTAAAGTTAGGGGGGGTTAGGGTTAGACTTAGGCTTAGTGTTATGTTAGGGCTAGGGTTATGCTTAGGGTTAGGTTTACGTTAGGGTTAGTGGTTAATATATTTATTTAGTGTTAGTGATGTGGGAGGCCACAGGTTTAGGGGTTAATAACTTTAGTATAGTGACGGTGACATTGGGGGCAGCAGATTAGGGGTTAATAACTGTAATGTAGGTGGTAACAATATTGGGAGCGGCAGATTAGGAGTTAATAGTTTTATTTAGGTGGCGGCGATGTTAGGGGCAGCAGATTAGGGGTTAATAACTTTATGTAGGTTGCAGCAATGTTAGGGGCAGCAGATTAGGGATGTTTAGACATGGTTTTCATGCTAGGGTGTTAGGTTTAAATGTAACTTTTTATTTCCCCATAGACATCAATGGGGCTGCATTACGGAGCTTTTGTTTCCACGATCGCAGGTGTTAGGCTTTTTTTTAGCTGACTCTCCCCATTGATGTCTATGGGGAAATCGTGCATGAGCACGTTAAAGCAGCGCTTGTATTTGGGTGAGGTATGGAGCTCAATGCCACCATATCGCCCACGCAAGCTGGGTATTACAAAATCTGTAATAGCAGCGCTATAGGGAGGTTAAATACCGCCGTTTTTGTGGTGGTCGTTAATTCACCTATAGCGCTCAAAACTCGTAATCTAGCTGGATGAAACTTACTTTGCAATATATTTTTATTATTTATTGGCCCCTTTCGTGTAAATTAGCTCTGAAAATGAAATAATTTCTTATTCTCATGACTCGGAAAGCACCATGCCGATGTCGCAAGGCTAGCTCTGCTCCATAACTATCCCTAATTGGCTTTATCAAACTACAACTGCAAAACAATTCACTTTATACTAACTTTACGTCCGTGACTAGCCTTGTTTTCTGTAAAGTAAAGTCCAGATTGGTTCCTCCAAATAAGGCAAATGGTGAGTAGAGTTTGGTTATTGGAAAATTATTGCACTAAAAGGATGTTCATTTTTAAAAAAAAGTTAATACTTGGCTGATATGTTATTCTATAATTATATATATATATATATATATTAAAAGATACATATGTCTTATTTATTTATTCTTCAATGAAGTTGCAGTAGATTTTAAGTACCGCTGTTGAGAAAGAAACCACTGGAAAATCCCAAGTATTTCTGAGTGGGCTATAAATGACAGAAAATAGTACCTCTAGGGAGTGAGAGAAACTATGTATTTTGTTTTGTGTTACATATTGAATCCCTTTGTAAAACTGTGGGGAGTCATATGAGAAAGATCATATCAATGGACTTATTAATTAATATATTTATTTTTTAATTGTACGCTCTATCATGAAAATTTGAACTCAGCAATAGTCCACAGAAGTGCTCACATTTTTTTTTGTGTGTGACATAGACTTGGCACTCTTCCTAATGCTTTAATAGCAACAACAGGCGCCTGTATTGTCTAGTTTTCTTTAAATTTTGTTTGGTGCGTTCATTTGTATATTTGTTAAATGAAATAAAAAAAAAACAGAATTTATGCTTACCTGATAAATTACTTTCTCCAACGGTGTGTCCGGTCCACGGCGTCATCCTTACTTGTGGGATATTCTCTTCCCCAACAGGAAATGGCAAAGAGTCCCAGCAAAGCTGGTCACATGATCCCTCCTAGGCTCCGCCCACCCCAGTCATTCGACCGACGGACAGGAGGAAATATATATAGGAGAAACCATATGATACCGTGGTGACTGTAGTTAGAGAAAATAATTCATCAGACCTGATTAAAAAACCAGGGCGGGCCGTGGACCGGACACACTGTTGGAGAAAGTAATTTATCAGGTAAGCATAAATTCTGTTTTCTCCAACATTGGTGTGTCCGGTCCACGGCGTCATCCTTACTTGTGGGAACCAATACCAAAGCTTTAGGACACGGATGAAGGGAGGGAGCAAATCAGGTCACCTAAACGGAAGTAACCACAGCTTGCAAAACCTTTCTCCCAAAAATAGCCTCCGAAGAAGCAAAAGTATCAAATTTGTAAAATTTGGCAAAAGTGTGCAGTGAAGACCAAGTCGCTGCCTTACATATCTGGTCAACAGAAGCCTCGTTCTTGAAGGCCCATGTGGAAGCCACAGCCCTAGTGGAGTGAGCTGTGATTCTTTCAGGAGGCTGCCGTCCGGCAGTCTCATAAGCCAATCGGATGATGCTTTTAAGTCAAAAGGAAAGAGAGGTAGAAGTCGCTTTTTGACCTCTCCTTTTACCAGAATAAACAACAAACAAGGAAGATGTTTGTCTGAAATCTTTAGTAGCCTCTAAATAGAACTTTAGAGCATGGACAACGTCCAAATTGTGTAACAAACGTTCCTTCTTTGAAACTGGATTCGGACACAAAGAAGGTACAACTATCTCCTGGTTAATATTTTTGTTAGAAACAACTTTAGGAAGAAAACCAGGCTTAGTACGCAAAACCACCTTATCTGCATGGAACACCAGATAAGGAGGAGAACACTGCAGAGCAGATAACTCTGAAACTCTTCTAGCAGAAGAAATTGCAACCAAAAACAAAACTTTCCAAGATAGTAACTTAATATCTATGGAATGTAAGGGTTCAAACGGAACCCCTTGAAGAACTGAAAGAACTAGATTTAGACTCCAGGGAGGAGTCAAAGGTCTGTAAACAGGCTTGATCCTAACCAGAGCCTGAACAAATGCTTGAACATCTGGCACAGCTGCCAGTCTTTTGTGTAGTAAGACAGATAAAGCAGAGATCTGTCCCTTTAGGGAACTTGCAGATAATCCTTTCTCCAAACCTTCTTGAAGAAAGGAGAGAATCTTAGGAATTTTTATCTTATTCCATGGGAATCCTTTGGATTCACACCAACAGATATATTTTTTCCATATTTTATGGTAAATTTTTCTAGTTACAGGTTTTCTGGCCTGAACCAGAGTATCTATCACCGAATCTGAAAACCCACGCTTTGATAGAATCAAGCGTTCAATCTCCAAGCCGTCAGTTGGAGGGAGACCAGATTTGGGTGTTCGAATGGACCTTGAACAAGAAGGTCCTGTCTCAAAGGTAGCTTCCATGGTGGAGCCGATGACATATTCACCAGGTCTGCATACCAAGTCCTGCATGGCCACGCAGGAGCTATCAAGATCACCAAGGCCCTCTCCTGATTGATCCTGGCTACCAGCCTGGGAATGAGAGGAAACGGTGGGAATACGTAAGCTAGGTTGAAAGTCCAAGGTGCTACTAGTGCATCTACTAGAGTCGCCTTGGGATCCCTGGATCTGGACCCGTAGCAAGGAACCTTGAAGTTCTGACGAGATGCCATCAGATCCATGTCTGGAATGCCCCATAATTGAGTTATTTGGGCAAAGATTTCCGGATGAAATTCCCACTCCCCCGGATGAAATGTCTGACGACTCAGAAAATCCGCTTCCCAATTTTCCACTCCTGGGATGTGGATCGCAGACAAGTGGCAGGAGTGATCCTCCGCCCATTGAATTATTTTGGTCACTTCTTTCATCGCCAGGGAACTCTTTGTTCCCCCTTGATGATTGATATAAGCAACAGTCGTCATGTTGTCTGATTGGAACCTTATGAATTTGGCCTTTGCTAGTTGAGGCCAAGCTCTGAGAGCATTGAATATCGCTCTCAGTTCCAGAATGTTTATCGGGAGAAGAGACTCTTCCCAAGACCATAGACCCTGAGCTTTCAGGGATTCCCAGACCGCACCCCAGCCCACTAGACTGGCGTCGGTCGTGACAATGACCCACTCTGGCCTGCGGAAGCTCATTCCCTGGGACAGATGGTCCAGGGTCAGCCACCAACGGAGTGAATCTCTGGTCTTTTGATCTACTTGAATCATTGGAGACAAGTCTGTATAATCCCCATTCCACTGTTTGAGCATGCACAGTTGTAATGGTCTTAGATGAATTTGTGCAAAAGGAACTATGTCCATTGTTGCAACCATCAATCCTATTACTTCCATGCACTGCGCTATGGAAGGACGAGGAACAGAATGAAGCACTTGACAAGAGCTTAGAAGTTTTGATTTTCTGACCTCTGTCAGAAAAATCCTCATTTCTAAGGAATCTATTATTGTTCCCAAGAAGGGAACTCTTGTTGACGGGGACAGAGAACTCTTTTCTTTGTTCACCTTCCATCCGTGAGATGTGAGAAAGGCTAGAACGATGTCCGTATGAGCCTTTGCCTTTGACAGGGACGACGCTTGTATTAGAATGTCGTCCAAGTAAGGTACTACTGCAATGCCCCTTGGTCTTAGAACCGCTAGAAGGGACCCTAGCACCTTTGTGAAAATCCTTGGAGCAGTGGCTAATCCGAATGGAAGAGCCACAAACTGGTAATGTTTGTCCAGAAAAGCGAACCTTAGGAACTGATGATGTTCCTTGTGGATAGGGATATGTAGGTACGCATCCTTTTGATCCACGGTAGTCATAAATTGACTTTCCTGGATGGTGGGTAGAATCGTTCGAATAGTTTCCATTTTGAACGATGGTACCCTGAGAAATTTGTTTAGGATCTTCAAATCCAAAATTGGTCTGAACGTTCCCTCTTTTTTGGGAACTACGAACAGATTGGAATAAAAACCCATTCCTTGTTCCTTTATTGGAACTGGGTGTATCACTCCCATCTTTAACAGGTCTTCTACACAATGTAAGAATGCCTGTCTCTTTATTTGGTTTGAGGATAAGTGAGACTTGTGGAACCTTCCCCTTGGGGGTAGTTCCTTGAATTCCAGGAGATAACCTCGAGAAACTATTTCTAGCGCCCAAGGATCCTGAACATCTCTTGCCCAAGCCTGAGCAAAGAGAGAGAGTCTGCCCCCCACCAGATCCGGTCCCGGATCGGGGGCTACTCCTTCATGCTGTCTTGTTAGCAGTGGCAGGTTTCTTGGCCTGCTTACCTTTGTTCCAGCCTTGCATTGGTTTCCAGGCTGGTTTGGGTTGTGAGGCATTACCCTCTTGCTTAGAGGATGCAGAATTAGAGGCTGGTCCATTTCTGCGAAAGGGACGAAAATTAGGCTTATTTTTAGCCTTAAAAGACCTATCCTGTGGAAGGGCGTGGCCCTTTCCCCCAGTGATGTCTGAAATAATCTCTTTCAAATCAGGTCCAAATAAAGTTTTACCTTTGAAAGGAATGTTAAGTAATTTTGTCTTGGATGACACATCCGCTGACCAAGACTTTAGCCAAAGCGCTCTGCGCGCCACAATAGCAAACCCTGAATTTTTCGCCGCTAATTTTGCTAATTGCAAAGCGGCATCTAAAATAAAAGAGTTAGCCAATTTAAGTGCGTGAACTCTGTCCATAACCTCCTCATATGGAGTTTCTCTACTGAGCGACTTTTCTAGTTCCTCGAACCAGAACCACGCTGCCGTAGTGACAGGAACAATGCATGAGATTGGTTGTAGAAGGTAGCCTTGCTGTACAAAAATCTTTTTAAGCAAACCTTCCAATTTTTTATCCATAGGATCTTTGAAAGCACAACTATCTTCGATAGGAATAGTAGTGCGTTTGTTTAGAGTAGAAACTGCCCCCTCGACCTTGGGGACTGTCTGCCATAAGTCCTTTCTGGGGTCGACCATAGGAAATAATTTCTTAAATATAGGGGGAGGAACAAAAGGTATGCCGGGCTTTTCCCACTCTTTATTTACTATGTCCGCCACCCGCTTGGGTATAGGAAAAGCGTCGGGGGGCACCGGAACCTCTAGGAACCTGTCCATCTTGCATAATTTCTCTGGAATGACCAAATTGTCACAATCATCCAGAGTAGATAACACCTCCTTAAGCAGTGCGCGGAGATGTTCTAATTTAAATTTAAATGTCACAACATCAGGTTCAGCTTGATGAGAAATTTTTCCTGAATCTGAAATTTCTCCCTCAGACAAAACCTCCCTCATGGCCCCTTCAGATTGGTGTGAGGGTATGACAGAACAATTGTCATCAGCGTCCTCTTGCTCTTCAGTGTTTAAAACAGAGCAATCGCGCTTTCTCTGATAAGTAGGCATTTTGCATAAAAGATTTGCTATGGAGTTATCTATTACAGCCGTTAATTGTTGCATGGTAATAAGTATTGGCGCACTAGATGTACTAGGGGCCTCCTGCATGGGCAAAACTGGTGTAGACACAGTAGGAGATGATGTAGTATCATGTTTACTCCCCTCATTTGAGGAATCATCTTGGGCAATATCATTATTTGTGGCAGTACTGTCCTTACTTTGTTTGGACGCTATGGCACAATTATCACATAAATTTAAATGGGGAGACACATTGGCTTTCATACATATAGAACATAGCTTATCTGAAGGTATAGACATGTTAAACAGGCTTAAACTTGTCAACAATGCACAAAAAACGTTTTAAAATAAAACCGTTACTGTCACTTTAAATTTCAAACAGAAAACACTTTATTACTGAATATGTGAAAAAGTATGAAGGAATTGTTCAAAAATTACCACCACAGTGTCTTAAAGCCTTAAAAGTATTGCACACCAAATTTCAGAGCTTTAACCCTTAAAATAACGGAACCGGAGCCGTTTTTCAATTTAACCCCTATACAGTCCCAGATACAGTCTTTGCTAAGACCCAACCAAGCCCTGAGGGGAATACGATACCAAATGACGCCTTCTAAAAGCTTTTTCAGAGATTCTTAGATCCACACACATGCATCTGCATGCCCTGTTCTCAAAAAACAACTGCGCATTAATGGCGCGAAAATGAGGCTCAGTCTATGACTAGAAAGGCCCCCTGACTGAAAAAGGTGTCCAATACAGTGCCTGCCGTTTTATAAACGTTCCCCAAGATTATAAATGTCAATTGTTAGCCTAAATTTGAATAATATGCACAAATAAAGCAATCGATTTAGCCCATAAAAATGTCTACCAGTTTTTTTAGCCCATAATAAGCCCTTTATTCTGTTTGTTTTTGACTAAGAAAATGGCTTACCGGTCCCCATGAGGGGAAATGACAGCCTTCCAGCATTACACAGTCTTGTTAGAAATATGGCTAGTCATACCTTAAGCAGAAAAATCTGCTAACTGTTTCCCCCAACTGAAGTTACTTCATCTCAACAGTCCTATGTGGAAACAGCAACCGATTTTAGTTACTGTCTGCTAAAATCATCTTCCTCTTACAAACAGAAATATTCATCCTTTTCTGTTTCAGAGTAAATAGTACATACCAGCACTATTTTAAAATAACAAACACTTGATAGAAGAATAAAAACTACATTTAAACACCAAAAAAACTCTTAACCATCTCCGTGGAGATGTTGCCTGTGCAACGGCAAAGAGAATGACTGGGGTGGGCGGAGCCTAGGAGGGATCATGTGACCAGCTTTGCTGGGACTCTTTGCCATTTCCTGTTGGGGAAGAGAATATCCCACAAGTAAGGATGACGCCGTGGACCGGACACACCAATGTTGGAGAAATATCTGTTTTTCGTTACAAATACGCATTCGTAACAAAATAAATGCACATTTCTACTACTTAGTTATCTTTTGGGGGCCCAAAAAAGTTTGCACCTTGTGTACTAAACCCTTAATCCAAAATGCTTTTGACTGGAAATTCTTGGATTTTGTAATAGTTTGAATTTGGGAATATTTGTATATCTGTAAAATAGAACAATTTGAGAGGGGATGGGTGTAAACAACAATATTTTATGTAATTTAGGCAATATTTCCATGTCCTTATACAGATTACACATGCAACCTAAATGTGGTTTTACAGTATATCATTTGTAATACTTTTATACCATCAGAAAGATAGTACAGTACTGTATCGGTAAGCTAATAGTTGTTTTTTTTTAAATAAATATAGACTGTTGTTTACATTTTAGAACACAAAAAAACAAACAGAGACTGGAAATGAGAAGATTGTGACTTACTGGCAGGGAAAATTGTAATTTTTTATAATTTTTTTTTAAATATTAAAGAAAAGTCCTTTTAAGAATCATCTGAAGAAGAAGGAACAATTCCATAAACTTTTGAAACGTGTCAGGACTGTCTAAGTATACATCGGTTCTAAAAAAAATAACTTACTTATTTCTTAAGTAACTTTTCTAACTGAAATCTGAACAGTACTACTGGACTTAATATTATAAGGGAGAACTGAGCCCCAAGCTTATATTAATATATGCACACAACACAGGCTACGGGTGATGACTGTAGACTGAATCCACCATTCTAACGTCTCCCCTGAGCAATACCACATATAGTATTGAGGTTACTAAATGGGAGCATATATCAGCTTGTTGTTTAAATATTGTTTAATTAAATTAAAAATGTTATTACATTATTTAAGTGTCTGTTTGCTTTTCTCTCCCCTTATATGGTCTCAATCCATAAAGGAAACCTACCATACTACTAGAGGGCACGAGGCAAGCATACTCCAATTAAATTAGAGGCTCTACAAAACAAGGTCACAACTTCACCCCATGGAGGGACTGCAAGGGACAACTGGACAAACTACCCATGATGCCAACATGACTCTCCCTTTCCACATTACTCTTACCTAATAAGGTAACTGGAAGTAAGTAGCTTTTCAAAATGGTAAAGTCCCTATAATACTTACGGACATATTTGTTTTTAAAAGGACTGCAACCTTGTTGATATGCGGTACATTACTCATTATCTTATTGGTTAATTTGTTGTTTAGCACTTACCCACTCCTTGTTTCACACATCTATCTATCTATCTATCTATCTATCTATCTATCATCTATCTGCCTGTCTATATCTATCTATCTATCTATCTATCTATTGTGTATTTAAAAACACTAAGCATTCTGTCCTTTCTGTGACATACTGCACTCATTCTCTCTCTCCTGATTTTCAAAACCTTGCCAGCATGGAGAGAAATCACAAACAATCTTTTAATTATTTTTGACACTGTATTGTAATGTAGGTCCTCTGTTATGGCCTTGCCGTACCAACAAGCAGGGCCGCCATCAGGGGGTGACAGGGGTGACTCCTGTCAGGGGCCCAATGGGCTAGGGGGGCCCCATGAGGCAAGAACTAAAAAAAAAAAAATTTGGCAGCCACCAGTGGGTACTACAGCAGAGTGCTAATCGAGCATGGGAAATGTTATTACAAGGAGTAAAGTATTAGCATTTGAGAGGATTTATGAGTGTGCACTAAACCACTATGCACAAAGTGAGACAGACTTGGCACTTTGTTTGTACAGTGTGTGCCTGAGTCAGACGGCTGACCACTTTCATTTGCAGAGGAGGTAGGAATTACTTAGCAAATGTTTTTTATTTCTTTGTGCAATTCAGGATTGCAACTCCAGTGTGGTAGTAGTTGTATGGTGGGGCCAGGGGTCCATAAAAACACATTTTTTTAGCAGCAGTGTATTTATGATTATTTGACAATGCTGTAGAAATTCTATATTTAAAACCATGCAGAAATGTTTCCTCCTCAATACACAAATGATATATATTACATTCCAGTTTACTGCCCCTTTATACAAGGACTTTCCAGATACAAGGAGGCATTTTATCTAAGATTTTTACATCTGCATAACATGTTATACTCTCAGACTAAGATTGCTCAGTGTTGGAAATGAGACAGGTTAACTTAAAACTGTTCAGTTTACTCTACAGCTGACTTAATTTTGAATTGCATACCAACAAGCTTAAATCCTGCATTTAACCAGATCTAATGGTATGAGTACCACAGCTTATGGTTCCACCAAGACCATATAGAGTACAGCATTTTCAAAATCCACAAGTACAGCTGATAGATGGGAAGATTTGTACACTATATTTGAAGTGGTGCTCTTGGGTGGGAAAATGGGGAAAATATCAAACAAAAATATGTCAACCTTTTAAAAGTACTTTTCTTCATCTAGCCATCTACCCAGATCATTAATGTACAATTTTGAATTCACAGAATTATTTTTGTTTGCACATTTACAAATATGATTCTTTAAAAAGTGAGCTCTTAATTTCTGCATTTTTTTTTATCATGCATGTCACACACTGTTGATTTAGGGGATGCAAGGTGCATAAATGTTTCCTCCTGTGAGTGTTTCTGTGGGTGTCTGTGTTTATGTCTTTGGTTTGTGTCTCTATGAGTGTGTATGTATTTGTTTTCTGTTGGTATCTCTGTGAGGGTGGGTGTGTATGTCTTTGTGCATTTTCTGTGGATGTCTGTGAGGGTGTGTGCATATGTCTTTGAGCTTTTTCTATGGGTGTCTCTGTGAGGGTGGGCATGTGTTTGTCTTTGTGTATTTTCTCTGGATGCCTCTGTGAGGGTGGGTGTGTATGTCTGTGTTTTCTGTGGATGACTCTGTGAGTGTGTGTTTGTGTATGTATGTCTGTGTTTTCTGTGGATGTCTCTGTGAGCGTGTGTATTTTCTGTGGGTGTCTCTGTGAGGGTGTGTGTATGTCTTTTTGTGTTTTCTGAGGCTGTCTCTGTTGGTGTTTCCTTGGGTGTATGTGCAAGTTTGAGTTTGTGTGTGTGTGTCCATTGTCTGTTCCTTTTTAGGACATTTTGACCTTACTACTGATTATACACATCTTTCTACAGACTTTGAGACTTCCATCTCATTAGTCTCAATCTACCATTTAACATTTAAATTATTGTTTAGGCAGTTCAGGGCCTTTCCTTTCAGCCACTGCATGCCGTTGTCATCATTTAGTTGGCATCTTCCTTTACAAAAAGATAATCAGAACTCCATATTTTGTTTTCTAAATCTCCTTTTTTTACAAAACTGTAGTTTACCTCATTACTTTTCAGGTCAATGTAAACAAGTGCTAAGTGTCTGTTTGGGTGTCTGTGTCTGAGTTTCTTTGCGTGTTTGCTAGAGTGTCTTTATGTGAATCCTTATGTGTGAGTGTGTGTGTGTGTTTCAGTGTATTTTACTACCCTTACAACATTTCCAAGCTTAAATAGACACTTAAGAATAAAGTGCATATACGTTTTAGTCACTTGGTCAAAAATTGCACATGTCAAAGGAGGGGGGGGGGGGCCCTGATCAATGGTTAAGTCAGGGGCCCCAAAATTTCTAGTGGCGGCCCTGCCAACAAGACTTCTTACAATACCTCGTCTAAGTGGCAAGGTTTTAAATATCAAGCCCTCTTTCATAATACATACTGCACTCATATAAGTTTTGGGAGATTTACAACCATGCTATATTTTGCCCATCTACAACATAAAATTTCCATCCAACTTACTATTATAAAATGTATTCTAAGCTCAAATGGACAGTCTAGTTAAAATTAAACTTTCATGATTCATATAGAGTATGCAATTTTAAACTACTTTCCAATTTACTTTGATCAACATATTTACTAATATAAATGTTTCAGAGACTCTGGAAGGGGCGGAGCATGTAGGATGCACGCAATCCAGCACACGACTCGGTGAAAGCGTGTAACACCAACCCCCACAACGCCGTTATCCTTTGCCGCTAGAAACCCACTTTGGCCCGGATTGAAGAACCTATACGGCCCACATTAAGGAGTCAAATAAGGCCTGTGTATTCTTAGCAGGCTGAGCACCCTTGCTGACACGTACCTGATTTGATCAATTTCCCACACACGTGGACCTACAATACTGGCTGGAACACAAGCGGACCACAGTGACTCGGGGGACGGGCAAATCCCGGCCCTTGTGAAAGTGTTTTCTATGATCTCTCGTGACACCATAAGGAACTACGTATGTATAAGAACTAGCCAGCCGGCTGCCAAGGTATGTGAAAAGGGACATTTTTTATGTACTTGCTTATACAGTACTTAAGTGGCCGTGTGCTTCAGGTACTTTATACATATCTGCTAATAGCCTCTTGAATAATTGGAAGGATTTTTGGAAATAAACATACTAGCATATACTGGTTTTATTCAGGCCCATGTATAGAGACTTGCTCCCATAACCTACATTGGGTAGAAGTGATAATATGAAGCTGAACCTTTGGTGCTCTGAGTTTGGGGGACTTTTATATAACATTCCAAATATAATATGGTTGCGTTGAGGAAAAGTCACTTCCATAACCTAGTCTGGGTAGAAGCTTAATTGCAGGTCTCTCCTCAAACACTCAGCTTTGAACTGTATGGTCTCTTATTATTCCATTTGTTTGTCGTTGAGGAAAGTCTGCCCTCATAATCCATACTGGTAGAAATGAACATAGTAGGCCCAACTTTGACCCCCTAATCTTGAGTTATTGGTACTTTTTATTTCTTCACATGAATGGTCTTTATATGAATATGCTGGAGGGAAGGCTGCTCCCATAACCCCTTGTGGATAGGAGTAAAAATACCATCCTTATTCTGGTCTTCCTCCTTCTATAAGATGCTATACTGGTTTTGCTGGAATACCTCACACATTAACCATAACGGGACAATATTATGCTGCTATACCTTCCAACCTATTTCTGCAAGACTGTGAAGGGTAGTGACCCATAATTGCAACTACAAAAGGCTGGAAAATGTTATAATATGACTTAAGTTCTCTGATTTAAAGTATCTGCTGTAATAACTATTTCATACTTGTATAGTATATGTATTTTACATATATTGTTTATTTAACTCTGCTCCCTTAAATGGTTATCTTAATGGTTATCTTACGGGGTTAGAATTAATGGAAGGAGATATCTAACTGCTTGAAGAACAGCGTTAATATATTAGTATGAGTCTGCGGGGTTAGGTGATCTCAATTGGTTAACTGTATATTTTCTATATTAATCTGAATCCTGAAATTGGTAGAGAGGTAGCTGGATCCCTTAAATAGCTAATTTTTCATCTTTTTCTTTCTTTTTTTTCACTAAGGCTTTAGCCCTTAACACTATATATAGGTTGATAAAAGTACTTGTTAATATCAATATCAATTTTTTGTGTTTATAGGTGTGTATATATATATGTACAATCATAAGTGTTAATGATTGTATTTTTGCAATCATGGAGTGAAGTGTCACTTGGAATTTAGCACTTGGGCATTTGGCCCTCTTTTTCATAAAGTTAAAATTGTGTAGGTTGATTGAATAAGTTGAATTCTTAATATATATATATATATATATATATATATATATATATATATTAGGATAATATTGACTTCACCTTAGTTTTCGCTATTTGTTTCACAATAGTTGACCAAGATATATATTTGGTTATTTGCACATTGTCTCATACATACCCAGCTGTGTTTGGGTCTTTGATTTTGTGTCTTTTGCACGTATGGAAAAATACTTCTCACAGTGTAAAGGCAACTCTCCTACCATTATGCCAACCAAACATGGGGGGGGGGGATAATAAGCTGTCTGACCCTAGCTTAGAAGTTTCTCAAGATCCTAGTGAAGTCAACTCAGCTAATTTTGATATTACAGACTTAGTTTCCCAGATATCTAAGATGATTGTACCTCAATTAGACGTTGTTCAATTGGAAATTTAACAGGATTTCAATAGCCTCACTAATGAAATAAGGCAATTTGCCTCATGGTTAACTAAAGCTGAAACAAGGGTCTCCAATCTTGAAGACAGATTCAATGTACAAGAACAGGCTACTCAGGATCATAGTAAATCACTGTCTTTACTGCAGATGAGAGTAGAAGAATTAGAAGATCGTTCCATATGGAACAACATAAGAATTATTGGCCTACCTGAGACACCTGAGTTTCAGGATCTTATGCATTTTGCTACCCATAGTCTCCCTCAGTTCCTAAATATGCAGCCCACATCCTATTCAAATTGAAAGAGTTCACAGAGTAGGGATACTACGGAGAAATGTAGATGGCACTAATAAACCCAGACCAGTAATGCTGAAGTTTCTGAACTTCCAAGATAAAATCAATTACCTCAGACATTATACTAAAACCAATTCCCTGATGATATAACAACATAAGATTTTAATATTTAAGGATTTTTCAAATTAGACTATGTTAAGAATAAGGGAGATGTCTCCTTATTGTTCTAAATTTATAAAAGCTAAATATGAAGACTTGTATACCCAGCAAAACTAATTGTCTATATAAATGGGGAACATAAAACATTCAATAATATGTCTGAGGCAGCAACCTTTTGTAAAGCTAATGGTATAGAATAGGCAAGATCATGACAACAATGTAGCTGGTCATAGGAGTAAATTGATCTATATATTTTATTAATCTTTTTCTGTGAAAAATAATCACAAAACAAAGGCGCCCCCTAGTGTGATATAGTATATATAGGATGAGGTGAGTAAATGATAGAATGAATACTCACAAGTGGAGCAGCACCAGATTGTGCTAAGTCAAGCAGACTGGGAGATTGCAGTGTCCCAGCTCACTGGCCCAGCATGAGTACCGGTATCACAGGTGTCCTCAGTGGAAATAATAAGTTCAGACTCTCAAATAAAATTGTAATTATCACAATTTAATATAAAACATAAAAACAGAGATCAAAATGTATGACTCTGGTATTAAAAACACAGAAAGCAACGTGTTTCTCAGAACACTTTCTGTTTCATCACCTTTTTCAATAAATCTATTTTTGAGAATAAGGGATTGTTCATCATAAGTTTGTAATAAAGTACAGTTGCATTTAATACGCATAAACTGGCTATAGGAGATATTCCTCTTCCAGCTTTTCAAGTGATTGCTCTGATTATTGAAAAATGTTATCCCTTAGAACTGATAGAAGAAAGTTATTTGAGGGCTAGAAAGTTAAAGAGAGACGATCCTCAACCCCCCACCAAAAAATAGTTTGAATAATAATATTAGTGTCAGGAACTTACCTGTTGCTGCCCACTGTTGTGTCATACTGTTCCTGCCCTTTAAATTCTAGCTACGCCCTGTTCCTAGTGCTTAGTATTGTTGTTGATTTCTCTCAAGAAGCTGCAAGCTCCTAAGCTACATGTTGAAAGTATAACAAAAGAAGATTCCATTGTTAGTTCTCTAACTAACACTCTCATTCTGGATTACAAAATCTCGCAGTTTATGCTGCAGCAAATCTGAGGATTTAATGTTCAGAACGGATCACTCTCTCTTCTTTCTGCTTTATTTGGGCATCTAAACTAACTGTATCTCAAGCCACATTGCTCACTCTGATATTGGCTAATATCCACTATACCAAGCTCCGGATTCCTTTACACTCACATACCGCTAACGGAGACCGAAGATTACTGCAACTCTGCTCCGACATCAGCGTGTGACGTCATCCGTCAATCACGGCTCCCGGCCGTCAACGCCCACTCATCCCCGCTCAGGAGAGCGGAAGGCTACATTGTATCACCGTCTCTCTGCACATCAAAGGTACTCAGCAGCCAACTGAATACGGACACTTGTAGTTCAGGTGCTTGCAAGTTCTTTTCAGTTACAGTGTGATTTTAATATCTGCTGCTCCCAATTGCATATGAACTCACAAGACATCGATTACTCTGTCATCACACTAAACAAATGGGTTGTTGTTCAAAGCCTATCATAATTCCCTTTTAGATTCACAAGTATTATTGGGGAAGATTGTTTAGCAACTATCATCAACTCACAAATTGTAATACTATACTAGTTACAATTTGTTAAGCTACAGCAATAATTCCACTGAGCAAGAAGCTCTATTGGATACAGTGTTCCAATAGATATTCCTTAAGTGGTACAACTCTATAAGATCCGCAGCTGAGATCACGTACACCAATATTACCATATTGGAAAAGTCTCCTTCAGGAAATAAGCCTTACGGAAATACTAAGCCATGACGACTGATCCAGCAGATCTCCCTCAATTTGTTTACTCTCTCTCCCAACGTGTCGATCAAATGGGGATTGCACTGAGGGAACTTGAAATTGAAAACCAATCTCTGAGGAGGGTCATAAGAGATTCTATGTCACAGAAAACCGATCCTACTCCAGAACCCACGGTATCACTTCCAGAACCTTTTTCTGGGAATAGAAAACATTACCGGCAGTTTAAGACAGCTTGCCAACTACTATTTGGACTGAAACCTAAAACATATTGTACCGAGAGAGTGAAAGTGCTTACAGTAATATCTTTCCTTAGGGATGAACCCTGTGTGTGCGCTGATGCCACTTTTGAAACTAACCAACCCATTCTAGGCTCACTTGATGTCTTTTTTACCCAAATGGATGAATTATATCTTGATTCGGATGCCCAATTGTCGGCTGAAACCTCCATGCGCAGTTTAAGACAAGGAAAACGGGTTGTGGAGGACTATATCACCGAATTCAAGCAATATGCTCGTGATTCACAATGGAATCCTATCGCCCTATGTAACCAGTTTAGACTGGGTTTATCAGACAACATAAAAGATGAGTTGGCTCGTGTTGATCTTCCCAAGACCCTTGAGTCTTTAATGTCTTTAGTCATTCAGATTGACAGGAGACTAAGATAGAGGAGATCAGAAAAAGGGCACTATGATTCCGTATCAAAACCAACACATTCACCTTCAACATCTATGACACCACTCAGAACCACTCCGGAACCAATGGAGGTTGGACTAGCAAGAGCTCCTCTGACACTTCAGGAAAGGACACGCAGGAGATTAAACATGCTTTGCATGTACTGTGCAAACTTTTCGCATGCTATCACAGACTGCCCACTCCTTCTAAAGTCTAAGAAAAGTAAGTGCAATACTTTAACTGCAGTACCAGTTCCCACAGTATCACACACTTACTGTAAACTTTCTATGTCTTTGCAGTGGGACCGGCGAATCCTCCAAACTGAGGCCATCATCGACACTGGCACCTATGGAAATTTCATCGACATAACCACTGTAAAATCCAATAAAATACCCTGTGTGTTTAAGCATTCCCCACTTGCCATTCGTGTTATTGATGGTACATCTATTGCTAGTGGTCCAATCACTCATCAGACCATACCTCTTTTAATGCATACATCACATGGGCACTCAGAGCTGGTTGTATTTGATGTGTTACCTTCACCACTTTTTCCTTTAGTTTTAGGTCTTTCTTGGTGTAGAAAGCATCAACCAGAAATCAACTGGAACTCGTTACAGGTATTTCTCAACTCATCATACTGTCAGCAACACTGTATCCCTAACCACTCTTTGCTTTCACTTCCAGCTAACGAACCTCAACTTCCTGACCTTTATTCCGAGTTTCATGATGTGTTCAGTAAAGTAGAGGCAGAAACTTTACCTCCACATCATATCTACGACTGCCCGATTGACATCAAACCAGGATCTACGATACCTTTTGGTAGAATTTACCCTCTATCCACTCCAGAACTTGAACATCTGAAACTCTATCTAGAAGAAAATATACGGAAAGGCTTTATTCACCCTTCGACTTCTTCAGCAGGAGCTGGAATGTTTTTTGTTAAAAACAAAGACGGTTCTCTACGACCCATCATAGATTATCGAGAACTTAACCAACGCACTATAAAGAACCGATATCCACTTCCTCTAATCCCAGAGCTCATAGAACGTCTCCGTGACGCAACCATCTTCACTAAGTTAGACCTAAGAGGTGCGTACAATCTTGTGAGAATACGTGAGGGTGACGAGTGGCTGACAGCTTTCAGGACCAGGTATGGTCTTTTTGAGTATTTAGTCATGCCATTTGGGCTCTGTAATGCCCCAGGAACTTTCCAATACTTTATCAATGACGTTTTTCGGGACCTCCTCGATGTCTGTCTGCTCATCTACCTTGACGATATCCTTATTTATTCTCGATCCTTAGATGAGCATGTAAAGCATGTACGGCAAGTCTTGTCACGACTACGCACACATAGATTGTATGCGAAACTCAAGAAATGTCAATTCCACACAAATTCGATTTCATTCTTGGGTTATGACATCTCACCAAACGGAATCAGCATGCAAAAGGATAAAGTGGAAACAGTAAAAAATTGGGAACCACCAAAATCCAGAAAGGAACTTCAAAGATTCTTAGGCTTTACAAATTATTACCGGAAGTTTGTGAAAGATTTTTCTAAAGTTGCTAAACCTCTAACTCGTCTGACAAGTACGTTAACAAAATTTCAGTGGACATCAGATGCTGCTTCTGCTTTTGAAATCCTTAAGGAAAAGGTCACTTCAGCTCCTATTCTCCGTTTCCCTAATTCTGAACATCAATATATACTCAAAGTTGATGCATTGGATTTCGCCTTAGGAGCAATACTCTCCCAGAAATCTGGTCCCGCTGAACCACTCCACCCTGTTGCTTTCTATTCAAAGCTCCTTACTCCTTCTGAAGTTAATTACCCTATCGGAGAGAAGGAACTGCTGGCAATCAAAAAGGCTTTGGAAAATTGGAGACATCTGTTAGAGGGTACCAAACTTCCCATTATCATCTTCACGGATCATAGGAATCTCACCTTCCTCCAGAACAGCAAGACCTTATCATCTAGACAGGTACGCTGGTGTCTTTTCTTCACCAGATTCAATTTCCATATAGTATACAGACCATCTTCCAGAAAAGGTAAGGCGGATGCTCTATCTAGGAAAGAACGACCCCCAGAGTACTCTCCAGAAAACACCTCAATAATCCCCGCAGAAAGGTTCATTGGTTTAACATCACCTCTTGAAAAATCCATCATGGATTCATATGCCTCAGATGAAGAATTATCACGCTATGAATTACAACCCACTCAGGAGGGTTTACTGCTTCACATGGGGAAGGTGTATGTACCACGGAGTATCAGACCAACTCTATTGGATCTACATCATGAATCGCCTCTTGCTGGACATCCTGGGGAAAGAAGAACCCTGGAGACAATCACAAGGACTTATTGGTGGCCATCCATGTCAAAATCTATCAAAGAACATGTTTCCAGTTGTTACATTTGTGCAACATCCAAAAGCACCAAATCTTCCCCAGTTGGGTTCCTCATGTCTTTGCCTATTCCTTCACATCCTTGGAGTCACGTCTCATTGGATTTCATTGTTGAACTTCCAAGTTCTTTAGGCATGAACACAATCCTAGTGGTAATCGATCTTTTCACTAAAATGGCACATTTTATTCCATTCAACAAGTTACCAACTGCTTCAGAAACAGCAAAACTCTTCCTCGATAACGTGGTCAGACTACATGGCTTCCCAAAGATTTTAACTTCGGATCGAGGAACTCAGTTCACTTCTCGTTTTTGGAGATCGCTAACCACTTTACTACAAATTGATCATCGTTTCTCCACTTCTATCCACCCACAAACCAATGGACAAGTGGAAAGAACGAATCAATGGTTGGAGCAATACCTCCGTTGTTTCTGCTCCTACCAACAGGAGGATTGGATGTCATACATATCTATGGCGGAATTTGCATTTAACAATTCACAGAACTCATCCACAAAGTGCTCGCCTTTCTTTGCGAATTATGACTACCACCCTGCCTCTTATCCAACTTCTGGACATTCACATCCCACTCCAACTGACTGTCCCACTGCAAACGACTTCGCTGCTCATCTCCGGAAAATTTTTAGGTTCTAAAAGGCAACATCGCCACTTCTCAAGAAAGACAATCACATTACTACAACTTACGTAGACGCCCAGCTCCTTCATACACTATAGGTGATCTTGTGTGGTTATCCACGAAAAATCTGAAACTCAAGATACCCAGTAAGAAGTTGGGTGGGTTGTTCATTGGTCCGTTTCGGATTATTCGACTCGTTAATCCGAATGCTGTTACTTTGGACTTGCCACTCTCCTTCAGAATTCATCCCACTTTCCACATATCTCTACTGAAGCCTTACAAAAAGATGAGATCCCAAGATCTCCTTCTTCCTCCTTCATCATCCCTTCCTTTGACAGATGAATACGAAGTAGCTTCTATCAAGGACTCCAGGTTCTACAATGGACAACTACAGTATCTCATTGGCTGGAAGGGTTTCACACCTGATGACGACTCCTGGGAACCTTCTTCTAACGTTCATGCCCCTGCTAAGGTTTCTCTCTTCCATCGACGTCATCCTGATCGTCCAGCTCCTTGACTTCGTTGTCTCTCTTCGGGGGGGGGGTGATGTCAGGAACTTACCTGTTGCTGCCCACTGTTGTGTCATACTGTTCCTGCCCTTTAAATTCTAGCTACGCCCTGTTCCTAGTGCTTAGTATTGTTGTTGATTTCTCTCAAGAAGCTGCAAGCTCCTAAGCTACATGTTGAAAGTATAACAAAAGAAGATTCCATTGTTAGTTCTCTAACTAACACTCTCATTCTGGATTACAAAATCTCGCAGTTTGTGCTGCAGCAAATCTGAGGATTAATGTTCAGAATGGATCACTCTCTCTTCTTTCTGCTTTATTTGGGCATCTAAACTAACTGTATCTCAAGCCACATTGCTCACTCTGATATTGGCTAATATCCACTATACCAAGCTCCGGATTCCTTTACACTCACATACCGCTAACGGAGACCGAAGATTACTGCAACTCTGCTCCGACATCAGCGTGTGACGTCATCCGTCAATCACGGCTCCCGGCCGTCAACGCCCACTCATCCCCGCTCAGGAGAGCGGAAGGCTACATTGTATCACCGTCTCTCTGCACATCAAAGGTACTCAGCAGCCAACTGAATACGGACACTTGTAGTTCAGGTACTTGCAAGTTCTTTTCAGTTACAGTGTGATTTTAATATCTGCTGCTCCCAATTGCATATGAACTCACAAGACATTGATTACTCTGTCATCACACTAAACAAATGGGTTGTTGTTCAAAGCCTATCATAATTCCCTTTTAGATTCACAAGGATTATTGGGGAAGATTGTTTAGCAACTATAATCAACTCACAAATTGTAATACTATACTAGTTACTATTTGTTAAGCTACAGCAATAATTCAACTGAGCAAGAAGCTATTGGATACAGTGTTCCAATAGATATTCCTTAAGTGGTACAACTCTATAAGATCCGCAGCTGAGATCACGTACACCAATATTACCATATTGGAAAAGTCTCCTTCAGGAAATAAGCCTTACAATTAGTCAAAACAACACCACATCATTCATCACAAATTATAATTTTAAAGCCTCTAATTTTAAAGCCATAAGAAAAATACTCAATAAACATTGGTATCTCCTTAAAAAAGATCCCATTCTTAAAGGTATATTGGAAGATAAACCAAATATCACATATAGGAGAGCCCCCACCATTAAACAAAAAATAGCCCCCAGTAAAATCATTATGACAAAGAGAGCTTATAACATAGGATCCCCTAGAAATAATAGCTTCCAAAACAAAGGAGTTTACAGATGTAGAACTAAAAGGTGCAATATGTGCAAGTACATAACCCATGGGGTGACTAGAGTTTCCTCGACCACTTCAGGTTATTCTTACCTATTAAAGGATAGATTGGACTGTAGTTCTGATTTTGTAATATATTTATTATTTTGTTCATGTGGGGCTCAGTATTTGGGTAGGACCACCAGGAAAGTTAGAAAGAGATGGGGAGAGCATTATAGGAATGTTAAGAAGGGCAGCCTTAAACACAGTGTCTCGAGACACCATGTAAAATGCCATCAAGGGTCCAATTGTCAGTTTCGTATCACCCCACTGGAAAAAATCCCTCATATACAAGGTATCAATAGATTTAAAAGACTGTGCCAGAGGGAAACATATTGGATTTATAAATTTGATACTTTGTTTTCAGCAGGGTTAAACGAAAATATAGATATGGCTGTGTTCTGAGACAGTGTGTAGGTTTAGGCTCTTATCTCCATTGTACACCTGGTTATGTGATCAACATGCCACCTCCCCGTTAGCATGCAATACTGTAGGTTTATTTATATCACATATTTTTATCACTTAATTTAACTTATTTGTCAGCATTAGTATTATCACTACACAATTATTATATTCTTCTTCTATATTTATACATTGATAAGAAGTATCTTGACATTTAGATTTATAGCACATATAGTTTGAGGTAGACACGCCACACTTAGTTTATTATAATATGTTTCCACATCTATCCATTGGCATTCAAAAAATTGGATGATCCAATATAAATACACACAAGTGTAAATGGTACTACAAATGCAACTAACTAGTTTTCAATTATATAAATTATATAAGCAACAGACATAGGTTCTCTATACATGTGGTGATATAAGGACCACTAGTAAGTACCTAGGATCTGTGAATATGAGTACCTAATATTTGTATCACTTCGGCAGCAATAGACTTGAGCACGGCATATGCTAGTGCAGCAATAGGACAGGATTTAAATTAAGTCAAATGATTCGTAGTCTGATGTTTTTGACATAGTAGTAGAGCTAACCTCACACTGCAGACACAGAAGTAGCCTCCAAGTTTGACAATAGGCTGGACCTCTAACGAGTCAAATGAATCGTATTATGATGGATAAGGAAGTATTTTGTTGTATACAATCATAGACTGGCATGGTTGGTAACGATTTGATCATCACATGAAATTCAAACTGTAAGGTAACACAATTTAATGACTGGTAACAATGTGATGACCATCTGAAACTCAGTCTGTAAGGTAACATAATAGGTGGCGATCATATTGAGCAAGTTAGTAAAATGCCACTATATCCCTATTCATAATTGAAATCAACAGCATAAAGGAATATATAATATGTGCCCTTTAAAGACACTAAAACACTTTTTTTCTGAATCCTAATACGACAAATAAAATTACCTTAATTCTGTTTAGGTGATACTTGGATTACTCACATTGTGACTTTGTAAAATAAATGGTTAATTTGTTTATCCATAGGTCATTCTTTATATTATACTATTAAATTACAGGGACTGATAGGTTTTACACAGTGCATTTATATTTATTTCCACTGAGGACACCTGGGATACCGGTACTCATGCTGGGCCAGTGAGCTGGGACACTGCAATCTCCCAGTCTGCTTGACTTAGCACAATCTGGTGCTGCTCCACTTATGAGTATTCATTCTATCATTTACTCACCTCATCCTGTATATACTATATCACACTAGGAGGCGCCTTTTTTGTGATTATTTTTCACAGAAAAAGGTTCATCTTGACGGGATATTGTGACAGAGAGCTGACTCCCATCGGGTGTGAACCCTTGTGTGACTATCCTACGACCTGAATGAATAATCAGGACTACCATCTATAAAGGACTTGTGTTCCTAGTATTCATCTAAGGACTAACATCCAGAATCAGCTAAGAATCATAAGGACTCTTGTCCACTGCTATAGTCTGTCTTTAGACTCTATTGATGCTTTTTATTTATTGTTTAGTTTTGTTTTTTATTATTGGTATATTATTTCTGTATTAATTGTGCTGTGGATAGAGATATACACACACCTTTATCCACCTATTGCGCCCCCTAGAGTTGGTACACAGATTGTGTATCAACATTATAGGACTATCGGCCAGATTACGAGTTTTGCGTTATGAGGGGTGTGGTGCTAACTTGCACGTTATTGTCACCGCTCACTTACCTACAGCGCTGGTATTGCAGGTTTTTCTAAATGCGGCGTTAACAGGCAAGAAGTGAGCGTAGAGCAAAATTGAGCTCCATACCACAGTCCAATACCAGCGCTGCTTAAGCCAGTGGTGAGCTGGTTGTACGTGCTTGTGCATGATTTCCCCATAGACATCAATGGGGTGAGCCGACTGAGAAAAAGTCTAACACCTGCAAAAAAGCAGCGTAAAGCTCAGTAACACAGCCCCATTGATTCCTATGGGGAAACACATTTTATGTTTACACCTAACACCCTAACATGAACCCTGAGTCTAAACACCCCTAATCTTACACTTATTAACCCCTAATCTTCCGCCACCTACATTATACTTATGAACCACTAATCTACTGCCCCCAACATCGCCGACACCTACATTATATTTATTAACCCCTAATCTGCTGCCCACAACATCGCCGACACCTACATAATGTTATTAACCCCTAATCTGCTGCCCCCAATGTCGCCGCCACTATAATAAACATATTAACCCCTAAACCGCCGTACTTCCGCATCGCAAACACTAGTTAAATATTATTAACCCCTAATCTGCCCCTAACATTGCCGCCACCTACCTACATTTATTAACCCCTAATTTGCTTCCCCCAACGTCGCTGCCACTATATTATATTTATTAACCTCTAAATCTAAGTCTAACCCTAACCCTAACACCCCCTAACTTAAATATAATTTAAATAAATCTAAAAACAAATTACTATCATTACTTAAATAATTCCTATTTAAAACTAAATACTTACCTATAAAATAAACCCTAAACTAGCTACAATATAACTAATAGTTATATTGTATCTAGCTTAGGTTTTATTTTTATTTTACAGTTTGTATTTATTTTAACTAGGTAGAATAGTTACTAAATAGTTATTAATTATTTAATAACTACCTAGCTAAAATAAATACAAATTTACCTGTAAAATAAAACCTAACCTAAGTTACACTTATACCTAACACTACACTACAATTAAATCAATTACCTAAATTAAAAACAATTAACTAAATTAAATAAAATTAGTTAAATTACAAAAAAAAAACACTAAATTACAGAAAATAAAAACAAATTATAAGATCTTTAAACTAATTACACCTAATCTAATAGCCCTATCAAAATAAAAAATGCCCACCCAAAATAAAAAAAAACCCTAGCCTAAACTAAACTACCAATAGCCCTTAAAAGGGCCTTTTGCGGGGCATTGCCCCAAAGAAATCAGCTCTTTTACCTGTAAAAAAAATACAAACCACCCCCAAAACAGTAAAACCCACCACCCACACAACCAACCCCCCAAATAAAACCCTAACTAAAAAACCTAAGCTCCCCATTGCCCTGAAAAGGGCATTTGGATGGGCATTGCTCTTAAATGGGCATTTAGCTCTATTGGGGCCCAAAGACCTAACTTAAAAAAAAACCCGACCCAATATACCCTTAAAAAATTCTAACACTAACCCCCGAAGATCCACTTACCGGGAGAAGTCTTCATCCAAGCGGCAAGATGTCCTCAGCGAAGCCGGCAGAAGTTGTCCTCCAGACAGGCAGAAGTGGCCCTCCAGACGGGCAGAAGTCTTCACCCAGACGGCATCTTCTATTTTCATCCTTTCCGACGCAGAGTGGCTCCATCTTCAAGACATCTGGTGCAGAGCATCCTCTTCAATTGTCGTCTTCTTCTGAAATGAAGGTACCTTTAAGTGACGTCATCTAAGATGGCATCCCTTAGATTCCGATTGGCTGATAGAATTCTATCAGCCAATCGGAATTAAGGTTAAAAAAAGCCTATTGGCTGATGCAATCAGCCAATAGGATTAAACTTCAATCCTATTAGCTGATCCAATCAGCCAATAGGATTGAGCTTGCATTTTATTGGCTGATTGGAACAGCCAATAGAATGCCAGCTCAATCCTATTGGCTGATTGATTAGTGGTGGCAATGTCCGTAGTGGCACATTAGGGGTTAATAATTGTAATTTAGTGTTTGCGATGCGGGAGGGCCTCGGTTTAGGGTTAATAGGTAGTTTATGGGTGTTAGCGTACTTTTTAGCACTTTAGTTATGAGTTTTATGCTACAGCGTTGTAGTGTAAAACTCCTAACTCCTGACTTTAAAATGCGGTACGAATCTTGACGGGGTAGGGTGTACTGCTCACTTTGTGGCCTCCCAGGACAAGCTCATAATACTGGCGCTATGGAAGTCCCATAGAAAAAAGACTATACGCAATTTGCATAAGTTGATTTGCGGTAAGGCCAAAAATGTGTGTGGTGCCCCTAAATCTGCAAGACTCGTAATACCAGCGGGAGTAAAAAAGCAGCGTTATGAGGCTTAACGCTGCTTTTTTACTCATAATGCAAGACTCGTAATCTATCCGTATATTTTTTTATTGTTTGATGTGTTTATGCTGTTATGTTTTTATGAGATATTATTTGATTTTACAAAAATTTTGAAAGATTCACTTAACAATGAGCTGTTTTGTACTTTCAAGATCCTTCTCGTCTTTTATAAAAAGGGGATTATAATTTATTAAAATATATATAAATTCCCCAATTAAAAGAAAGGCCAACAGTTAGGTTCATATAATCTGGATATTGTAATTCATCAAGAAACCCACCTGAATCAAGTTGAAACTGCTAAATTAAAAATGAAATAGTTGGGAGAAGTCATAGCTGCTCCCTGTGATAGCAGAAAAAGGTATGGTGATCATAATTAATAAACAACTATCTTACAATATAATATCAACAGAAGTAGATTCAGAGGCCTGCTATCAAATTATTAAGATTAATATAAATAACAGTTTGTTCCTTTTATGCAATGTCTATGGTCCAAATGTAGTTGATAATAGATTCTGGGATAACTTAGCATAAAATTGATGGATTACAAAATTAGATAATTTGATAATTGCTGGGGATTTCAATCTTATTGCTGCACTACATTTAGACAGAGAGGAAAGTGTGTATTCTCCAAAAATTATGTGATAGATTAGGCGTGAAAGATATATGGCGTATTCAGAAACCTGACCTTAAAGTCTTTGCATGTTCTTCTTTGGGTCAACAAGTGCTTTCCAGGATTGACATGTATTTGGTTTCAGATAAACTATTGGGGATTGGAATTAAGGCTGATATTAAGGATATAGTACTATCAGATCATGTTATCATTCTATTAGATTTTCAAACCAAAACCCTTCAATCGTCTTCTAATAGTAGTTTCTTTCCCCCCAATTATCTTCTGCATAATATTAAATTCCAAAGCTGGTTAAGGAATAAATGGATGGAGTTTTTAAATTTTAACAGTACTTATTTGGGTAAAATTGAAACATTCTGGGAAACAGCTAAGGCAGTGTTATGTGAAGAGATTAAAGCCCATTTATGCTATCTTAAAAAGAAATTTAAACAGCAAGAAATGTATCTATCTAATAGCATTAAAAATAGCTATAATGCTTATTCAGCAAATCTAAGTAAATCATTATGGGGCAGATACTGTAGATTAAAAAGTCAGAGAGATGTATTTCTTAAATAAAGGTATGTCCAAAATGATCTTAAACAAAAGGCTTTGTATGGGGGACATATAGGTAGGTTGGCTAAATATTTAGCCAGAATTATTAAACATAAAACAAGAAATCATATTACGGCAATTAAGAGTGGTAAAGAAAGATTTACAGATAATACTGAGATTAAAAAGATTTTCTTAGAGTTTTTTTCAGAATTTATACAAAGCAGAAACATCAGATGAGGTACAAGAAAAGTTGTTCTGGGGAAGTTTCAGTCCACCTAGGATATCCCAAGAAAATATACAAACTTTGAACTCACCAATCTCCTTGGACTAAATTCTCAAGGCCATTAAAAAAGCCAAAATGAGCAAAGCTCCAGGACCTGACGATTTACCTGCGGAATTTTACATAATCCTACAGGAAGCAATCTCTCCTATTCTCTATAAACTATTTAATTTTTACTATTCCTCTTTTACAGAATGTTCACCGTATTTTACGGCCTCTAATATCTCTTTAATAGTTAAGAAAAATAAAGATCCTGAAGACTGCTTCATATAGGCCTATATCACTGCTAAATGCTGACTACAAACTGCTAACAACAATTATTGCCAACTACTTAAAAAACTATCTTGGTACTATAGTTCAGGAAGATCAGGTTGGATTCATGTCCGGCAGGAGTTCTTTTAAAAATAAGTCATGTTGGTTCTAGACTATATCTGGAACCAAACTATACAAAATAAGACTATGAATTTATCTATTCTAGCTCTGCTCACTTTAGATGCAGAAAACGCCTTTGATCGTATAAGTTGGAATAATTTATTTCTCACATTGAAGAATTTTGGCTTTACAGGTAATTTTTATAATTTTGTGTGTCTGCTATACAACTCACCTATTTCTTCTATTATCATTAATGGCTCATTGACTGACCATTTCATATTACAGAGAGGTACTAGACAGGGATGTCCGCTCTCTCCTCTACTTTTTAATCTGTCATTGGAACCTTTGGCAATATTTTGCGTCAACATAGACGGTTAGAACTTTTAGTTAACCTTGTATGCTGATGACTTACTTATATTGCTATTTGATATTCAAATCTTTAGGGTTTTTCTCAGGTTATAAAATTAACTTGGTCAAATCAGAATTATTATGGTTATTTAAATCATCAAATTCTCAAATTAGAAATCTATTTCAAGAAACTGCACATATCAGATACCTGAGAATAGTATTAAGTAAAATTCCACATGACTGGTACGATTTTAACTTCTCTAGCTTTTTTAAAGATTGTAAGTAGAAACCGGAAATCTGGATGAATTTACTAATTTCTATAACTTCACACATCATGTTAATTAAAACCATTTTATTTTCTAAAATGTTATATTTGATGCAGAATATATCCAGTATTTTTACATAAGAGAGACTTTAAGTTGTTTAACCAGCTTTCTACCAGATTTATCTGCAATGGGTCTCGGCCACAAATCGCTCTGAGTAGATTTATGAGTTCAAGATTAGCGACTGGACTGGCTTACCCTAATATTAATCATTACAATATAGCTGCATTACTTAAATTCTCTATTCACTGGATTACAGTCAAGGAACATTACACATTTTACTCTTGCAAATCTAGTCTGATAGCTCCCTTTGATTTAAAAGCCATTATACACTGCCCCCTAGTGAAACTACCTTCCAATGTCTCTAATCTATTGACTTTAAAAAACATAATTGCAGCCTGGCAAAAATATTGCACAGAGATTAATTTAATGCCCTATGTAACAGAATTCCAGATTAGGGGTAATCCTGAATTTCTCCCAGGTCAGCTGCATAAGGTTTTTGTATTGTGGGAAAATAAGGGGATGATATGGGTTAATCAATTATTGATGCATGATAGGTTAATTAAGTCTTTCAATAACTTAAGACAGAAGTTTAGTTTACCCAGAGATTTTTTTTGCCTACCTACAGATTAGGCACTTTATTATATAGTTGAAGATACATATACGGGTGACTGGACACTGGGTATGCTTGCTAGCAGAATAAAATTATTTCAACAGGGTATTTACTCTATATCACCTTTCTATAATATCTTAAATTCCTTCAATAAAACATCTCAGTTGGAATGGATATAAAATACATTTAAACAACTTTCTAATTTATTCTCTATCTGAATCAAAAAAGAAAAAAATTGGGTTCAGTGTCCCTTTAATGAATCTTGGGTACCGACAACCTGGAGAGAAGGTCACCTGAAGCTGATTTATTCTACCTATATCACTATATCTACCTATATCACTCCCGAAAAACATACTAAATGGGAGAGTTCCCAGTGCTTAAGATGTAATGAAGAACATGCAAATATGTTTCATTGTTTCTGGTTTTGCCCGAAGATTAGGCAATATTGGGCTAAAATTAATTATTGGTTAAAATCGATATTAACAATTGATTTTAAAATTGAACCAAATTCTATCTTTCTTCTGGCCAAACAATCAGCAAAATGCAGAAATGATAAACTAGTTAATAAAATTATAATTACAGCTCGTAATCGTGGGATGAGGTGAGGGGGATGGAGAGAGATAAAGGATGAAGATTTAACCCCCTCTTTTTTTTTCTCTCCTTTTTTTTTAAATTTAATATCAGACTAACTTATGTCGGATCTAATACTGCAAACTAACGCCTAGATTACGAGTTTGGCATTCGCCTTAAAAAGCAGCGTTGAGAGGTCCCAACGCTGCTTTTTAACGCCCGCTGGTATTACGAGTCAGGCAGGTACAGGTGTACCACTCACTTTTCTTCCGCGACTCGAGGCTACCGCAAATCCCCTTACGTCAATTGCGTATCCTATCTTTTTAATGGGATTTTCCTAACACCGGTATTACGAGACTTGGAAGAAGTGAGCGGTAGACCCTCTCCTGTCCAGACTCCTACCGCATTTAAAAGTCAGTAGTTAAGAGTTTTATGGGCTAACGCTGGAATATAAAACTCTTAACTAAAGTGCTACAAAGTACACTAACACCCATAAACTACCTATTAACCACTAAACCGAGCCCCCCCCCCCCCACATCGCAAACTTTAAAATAATTTTTTTTAACCCCTAATCTGCCGACCGGACATCGCCGCCACCTACATTATACCTGTGAACCCCTAATCTGCTGCCCCTAACATCGCCGACACCTACATTATATTTATTAACCCCTAATCTGCCTCCCTCAACGTCGCCGTTACCTACCTACAATTATTAACCCCTAATCTGCAGACCGGACATCGCCGCCACTTTAATAAATGTATTAACCCCTAAACCGCAGCACTCCCGCCTCGCAAACACTAGTTAAATTTTATTAACCCCTAATCTGCCGTCCCCAACGTCACTGACACCTACCTACATTTATTAACCCCTAATCTTCCAACCCCAACGCCGCTACTATAATATATTTATTAACCCCTAAACCTAAGTCTAACCCTAAGTCTAACCCCCCTAACTTAAATATAATTAAAATGAAACAAAATTAATTTAACATAATTAAATAAATTAATCCTATTTAAAACTAAATACTTACTGATAAAATAAACCCTAAGCTAGCTACAATATAACTAATAGTTACATTATAGCTAGCTTAGGATTTATTTTTATTTTGCAGGCAACTTTGTATTTATTTTAACTAGGTAGAATAGTTATTAAATAGTTAACTATTAATAACTACCTAGCTAAAATAAGTACAAAAATACCTGTAAAATAAATCCTAACCTAAGTTACAATTACACCTAACACTACACAATCATTAAACTAATTACCTAAACTACCTACAATTAATTACAATTAAATTAAATAAACTAAATTACGAAAAAAAACACTAAATTACAGAAAATAAAAAAAGAATTACAAGAATTTTAAACTAATTACACCTAATCTAATCCCCCTAATAAAATAAACCCCCCCCCCAAAAAAAATCCCTACCCTATACTAAATTACAAATAGCCCTTAAAAGGGCCTTTTGCAGGGCATTTCCCCAAAGTAATCAGCTCTTTTACCTGTAAAAAAAATACAATACCCCCCCAACATTACAACCCACCACCCACACACTCCTACTCTAAAAACCACCCAATTCCCCCATAAAAAAAACTAAAACTAACCCCCTGAAGATCACCCTACCTTGAACTGTCTTCACCCAGCCGGGCACAAGTGGTCCTCCATACGGCAGAAGTCTTCATCAGATCGGGGCAGAAGAGGTCCTCCAGACGGTAGAAATCTTCATCCAGGCAGCATCTTCTATCTTTATCCTTCCGGAGCGGGTCCATCTTCAATCCAGCCGACGCGGAGCATCCTCTTCAAACAAAGTCCTAACGAAGAATGAAGGTTCCTTTAAATGACATCATCCAAGATGGCATCCCTTGAATTCCGATTGGCTGATAGAATCCTATCCAGCCAATCGGAATTAAGGTAGGAAAAATCCTATTGGCTGATGTAATCAGCCAATCGGATTGAAGTTCAATCCGATTGGCTGATCCAATCAGCCAATAGGATTGACCTCGCATTCTATTGGCTGTTCCAATCAGCCAATAGATTGTGAGGTCAATCCTATTGGCTGATTGGATCAGCCAATCGGATTTAACTTCAATCTGATTGGCTGATAGCATCAGCCAATAGGATTTTTCCTACCTTAATTATTTACAGGTAAAAGAGCTGATTACTTTGGGGCAATGCCCCGCAAAAGGCCCTTTTAAGGGCTATTTGTAATTTAGTATAGGGTAGGGAATTTTTTTATTTTGGGGGGCTTTTTTATTTTATTAGGGGGATTAGATTAGGTGTAATTAGTTTAAAATTCTTGTAATTCTTTTTTTATTTTCTGTAATTTAGTGGGGGGGGGGGTTTCCGTAATTTAGTTTTTTAAATGTAATTGTAATTAATTGTAGGTAGTTTAGGTAATTAGTTTAACCTCTTAACGACCAAGGACATATGCCATACGTCCTAAAAAAATGTTAATGACCAAGGATGTATGGCGTACGTCCTTGGTCTGGAAAGCAGCTGGAAGCGATCCTAATCGCTTCCAGCCGCTTTCCGGTTATTGAAGTGATGCCTCAATATCAAGGCATCCTGCAATAACCCCCCTTGGCCATCCGATGCAGAGAGAGCCCTCTCTGCACCGGACATCGATGTCCGGTATCTTTGGTGGGTGGGAGCTTACGTGGGAGGCGGGTGGGCAGCCATTGATGGGCCATATGACGTCAAGGGGGGGCGGGATCGGGGGCGGGATCGCCAGGGGGGGCGAGCACGGATGCGTGCATGTGCACGGGAGGGCGGGCGCGTGCACGGGGTGGATGCGGGTGGGAACAGCTACACTACAGAAAACAATTCAAAATAAAAGTTGGGTAAAAGTATTTTTTTTTAAAAAATCAACATGATCTGGGAGGTGGAGGGGGGTTGTTCGTTGGGGGGGAAGCTACACTACAGAAAAAAAAAAAGAAAAAATAATTAAAAAGCATTTTTTTTGCAGAAACTGGCAGACAGCTGCCATTACCCAAGGTGGCTCCCAGTAAGTCAGAGGGGGAGGTTTAGAGAGCTTTTTTGGGGGGATCAGGGAGGTTGGGGGCTAAGGGGGGAATCCTACACATCAGCATATGTAAATATGCTAAAAAATATACATTTTTAAAAAAATACCTTTTCTTTAGTACTGGCAGACTTTCTGCCAGTACTTAAGATGGCGGGGACAATTGTGGGGTGGGAGAGGGAAGAGCACTGTTTGGGAGGGATCAGGGGGTCTGATGTGTCAGGTGGGAGGCTGATCTCTACACTAAAGCTAAAATTAACCCTGCAAGCTCCCTACAAGCTCCCTAATTAACCCCTTCACTGCTGGGCATAATACATGTGTGATTCGCAGCGGCATTTCGTGGCCTTCTAATTACCAAAAAGCAACGCCAAAGCCATATATGTCTGCTATTTCTGAACAAAGGGGATCCCAGAGAAGCATTTACAACCATTTGTGCCATAATTGCACAAGCTGTTTGTAAATAATTTCAGTGAGTAAACTAAAGTTTGTGAAAAAGTGAACGATTTCTTTTTATTTGATCGCATTTGGCGGGGAAATGGTAGCATGAAATAGGCCTAGATCAATACTTTGGGTTGTCTACTACACTACACTAAAGCTAAACTTAACCCTACAAGCTCCCTAATTAACCCCTTCACTGCTGGGCATAATACATGTGTTGTGCGCAGTGGCATTTCGTGGCCTTCTAATTACCAAAAAGCAATGCCAAAGCCATATATGTCTGCTATTTATGAACAAATGGGATCCCAGAGAAGCTTTTACAACCATTTATGCCATAATTGCACAAGTTATTTGTAAATAATTTCAGTGACAAACCTAAAATTGTAAATAAGTGAACGATTTTTTTTAATTTGATCGCATTTGGCAAAGAACATGTAAACATTGGGTATTTCTAAACTCAGGACAAAATTTAGAAACTATTTAGCATTGGTGTTTTTTGGTGGTTGTAGATGTGTAACAGATTTTGGGGGTCAAAGTTAGAAAAAGTGTTTTTTTTTTAAATTTTTTCCTCAAATTTTATAATTTTTTATAGTAAATTATAAGATATGATGAAAATAATGATATCTTGAGAAAGTCCATTTAATGGCGAGAAAAACGGTATATAATATGTGTGGGTACAGTAAATGAGTAAGAGGAAAATTACAGCTAAACACAAACACCACAAAAATGTAAAAATAGCCTTGGTCCCAAACGGACAGAAAATGGAAAAGTGCTGTGGTCATTAAAGGGTTAATGATAGTGTAGTGTTAGGTGTAATTGTAACTTAGATTAGGATTTATTTTATAGGTAATTGTGTACTTATTTTAGCTAGGTAGTTATTAAATAGTTAATAACTATTTAATAACTATTCTACCTAGTTAAAATAAATACAAAGTTGCCTGTAAAATAAAAATAAATACTAAGATAGGTACAATGTAACTATTAGTTATATTGTAGCTAGCTTAGGATTTATTTTATCGGTAAGTATTTACTTTTAAATAGGAATAATTGATTTAATTATGTTAAATTAATTTCATTTAATTTTAATTATATTTAAGTTAGGGGGGTTAGGGTTAGGGTTAGACTTAGGTTTAGGGGTTAATAACTTTATTATAGTGGCGGCATCGTTGGCGGCGACAGATTAGGGGTTAATAAATTTAATATAGTTGCGGCGATGTTGGGGGGGCAGATTAGGGGTTAATAACTATAATGTAGGTGTCGGCGATGTTGGGGGCAGCAGATTAGGGGTTTATAAGTATAATGTAGGTGGCGGCAGTGTCCGGAGTGGCAGATTAGGGGTTAATAATTATAATGTAGGTGTCAGCGATAGCGGGGGCGGCAGATTAGGGGTTAATAAGTGTAAGATTAGGGGTGTTTAGACTCAGGGTTCATGTTAGGGTGTTAGGTGCAGACGTAAATTTTCTTTCCCCATAGGAAACAATGGGGCTGCGTTAGGAGCTGAACGCTGCTTTTTTGCAGGTGTTAGGTTTTTTTTAAGCCAGCTCAGCCCCATTGTTTCTTATGGGGAAATCGTGCACGAGCACATTTTGCCAGCTTACCGCTACCGTAAGCAAAGCTGGTATCGAGGTGAGATGTGGAGCTAAATTTTGCTCAACGCTCACTTTTCCAAGGCTAACGCCGGCTTGCAGAAAACTCGTAATACCAGTTGTTTACAGGGAGCAGTAAGAAAAAAAGGCTTAACGATAAAAACTCGTAATCTAGCCGTAAGCTATTAAGTTCTTAATAATTAATGAACTGTATTTAATATTTTCATTTATTATGACAATGACCTGCTGGTAAACTATGTATTTGGAAAAAAAACCAAGAATGTATTAATTCATTTATGTGAATGGTTCTTTAAGCATTTGTTTGTTCTCTGGAAAGCTGAAAAAAAAATATTTTAAAAAAATATATATAAACATTTCTATCTATCTATCTATCTATCTATCTATCTATGTTTCTATCTATCTATCATCTATCTAATCTTTATAACACCCCCTTAATTGGTTCATCCTTTAAAGGATGTTTATATTGTCATTCATAAAATATATCTGAATTACACAGTATGTTTTGGGAAAGATTCCAGCAGGAAGAAGGATTTTTCTTTCAGCAGGTTTCATTTTCCCCAAAATGCAGAACAATAAATTGTTGCGATAACACCTTTCACAGCTGTCAGGTAGTTAAATAAAGGTTGCACACCCTAATTTTTTTATTTACTGCGACACATAAGCCAGTGCCAAACAAATTTAACTGCCTTAGATGTAGTGTACAGATTGTAATTTTTAACAATAATAAAAGAGTAGACGTGAAAATGGTTCTGGGAATTAGCTGATCAACATTCAAGACTTAATGTGCCACCTGTCATCTTCTTGTAATGCCAGAGGTTTAGTAGCATAATCAACATATTTATAAGGAATTATCAATATTTAACATGATAACGATCATTACAACATTCATTGAATTACAGAAAAGAAAAGTGCTTGACTGGGAACAGACATAATTTAGTAGCTTGCTCTAAGGGACAGGACACTCACAGGGTGTTCTTCTACCTCAATTTTGAAGTGTTTATACTTCAAAGTTTCAATAATAATTATATTACTGTCATTCATATGGGGAAGGGATATAAAACCCTTCATGATTCAGATACAAACAATTTCTTTTTTAAATCCTTTATTTATATTCCAATAGTGAATGCAGAAAAAAAGAAAAACAGTGGCAATGTAAAACAAATTTTCTTGCCGCAATCGGAAAATTAACAAACAACAGGTATCACATATACAAAATAAAAATATGCACAACTTGCTTCATTAGCTATTGGAGAGTTTATCATTTTGTGACCAAAGTAAAATAAAAACAAAAAAAAATAAAAAATAAACCAAAGCCAGGAAACAAAAAAAACAAATTAAAAAAAAGGGAGAAAAAAAAATAAAACAACCCAAAAAACTAGACTGCAAAAAAAAAAAAAAAGAACGAGAAGGATGGATTAAAATTCTAGCACAGACCCAACAGTACTAACTCTGAATTCCTGAATGGAAAGATCAGGTAGTCTATCTCAGTAGGGGAAAGAGTTTTAATAAATACAGACCACTTTTTAAAGAATTGTCTAATATCAAGTTCATCACTCATATTGGTGTCTATCTGTTCTAATTTACATTGTTTCTTCAGACAATTTTTAACCTCTAAAATGCTCGAAATCGCTCTCGTTTTCCATTTTTTAAAGATTAGATATCTATCTGCTAGGACAATCATGTTTATTAATTTCTCATTAGCCTGAAATACCTTACTGTCCTTCCAAAGAAAAACAACAAAAACCAATGATAAACCCAGAGGAGAAACCTTAAGTGATTTATTTAACCAATATTCTAATTTCCACCAGAAATGCCTTATTTTGGGGCAATTCCAAATCATGTGCAGCAAGTCAGCTGAAGGGAGAGAGCATTTTGGACATTTGTTAAAGTCAGGGTTCCGGCATCTAGTGCCTTTTTCAGGGGTAAAATAAGTTATATGTAGGAGTTTAATATGGGATTCCCTCCAGGTGGATGACAAAGTGATCTGTAGCACTTTATAAATAGATACTTGAACAAGCCTGGTATCGATATTACTAAGAGGTATCAGTAAATTCTAATCCGATGCAATATTCTCCAAAGTATATGCACCCTTAAGGGAACTAAGAAGTTAGTAACATGGTGAGATTGACATATACCCATTTTTGACTAACACAAGGCAGTTTTCCAAGTTTCCCAAGGTCCAACACCAGCCTGATTTATTTGTTAATTCTGAGACAAAGTGTCTTGCTTGCAGATATGCGAAGAACTCCTTGTTGGAGAGATTAAAATCTTCCTTAAGTACCTCAAAAGTTTTAACACGCTGTCTATTTATATATCTATTAAGTAAGAAGCCCTGTCAAGCCCTAAATTATGCCACCTCTTGAAGGATGCCGAATGTAGACCCGCTTGATATTTTGGATTCCCCAAAAAGTAATTAGAAATATTGCAGTCTAAAGAAAGGAGGTTACCAATCTTCGACCAGATCTTCAAAGGATTAAAAATAGTTTTAAGTCTTTTTATCTCCAAGGGTAGCAATTTAGGTTCACAGTGAATTAAAGATGCAGGAAGAAACGGGCAACATTAATTTTTTTCAAGTCCATTGTCTAAAACATAATCATTAGAAAATATCCAGTCTGCCACTAAACGTGCGAGAAAAGCAAAGTTATACAGACGCAAATTTGGTAATGCGAACCCTCCATATTTTCTTGGTAGATAAAGTTTAGATAAAGATATCCTTGGTTTTTTATCTTGCCAGATAAAACTTCTAAGTGCTGTATTAAGCAATCTAATGTCCCTTCCTGAAAGAATTATTGGAATGTTCTGAAGAACATAGAGTAGTTTTGGAAGAAGAACCATTTTGAACAAGGCTACCCGACCTGAGATAGAGAAATTTTGCCAGCTTTTTAGTTTCTCCTTAATATTTTTTAAAACTGGAGGAATATTAAGAGTATAAGCATCATCTGGGTTAGGCGGAATGAGAACACCAAAATATTTAAATGAGTCTGTAACAACCCTAAATGGTATTTTTAGTGGGGAGTCCCTGTTTTTCCTGAGCCATAAAAGCTTAGACTTTGAGGCATTCACCCTGTAGCCTGAAAAAAATCCAAATTGATCAATAATTGAAAGTAGTTTAGGTATATTGATTTTAGTATTTGCCAAATACAAAAGAATATTGTCCGCATATAGAGCAATTTTGAGCTCCTTCTTACCAACTTTGATACCTTCCAGTTGATGTCTGACCATAATTGCCAAAGGTTCAATTGATATTTTAAAAAGGAGGGGAGAGAGAGGGATGGCCGTGTTCCTCTTTTTAGCGTGATCTCTGAAGATAAAATATTATTAACTATAAATCTTGTGCATGGTTCATTGTACAAATTCTCTATGAACTTGAGGAATTTGCCTCTGAGGCCAAATTTAGCTAAGGAAGAAAATAAATGATCATATTGTACAGAGTCAAATGCTTTCTCAGCATCTATTGAGATAATTACCAGGTCAGAGATATCCCCCCCCTCCGACGCCTCCCGGTACTTAAACAATTCTACAGTAACCAGGGCTTCCCTTATCTTAGCTGAGGAATTTCGCTTTTATAAGAACCCAGCTTGGTCTTTATGAATGATACTAGATACAAACAATTTTAAACAACTTTCCAATGTAATTCTATTATCTAATTTGTTTAGTTCTTTTGGTGTCCATTGTTGAAAATCATATCTAAGTAGGCTCAGGGGCTGGGAGCTAGCACTTATATACCTCTTGTCATTGGCTTACTGATGTGTACAGCTAGCTCCCAGTGGTGCATTGCTGATCCTTTACTAAAGAATACAAAAAAATAAAAAAAATAAACAAAATTGAAAATAGAAGCAAATGGGAAAGTTGTTTAAAAATATATGCTGTATATGATTCACAATATTTTTTTATTTCATGCCCTTTAAAAGGGACATAAAAGTTATTTTAATATTTACTTGCATAGTTACAATTTCAAGGTGCAGAGTTTAAAACCCAGCCCCTGAGTTAAAAAACTACAATGAATTAAAGGGACACTCAGGTTAAATTAAATTTTCATGATTCAGATACAGCATGTAATTTTAAATAACTTTCCAATTTACTTCCATTAAAAAAAATGTGCACAGTCTTTTATATTTACAATTTTTGAGTCACCAGATCCTACTGAGCATGTGCAAGAATTCACAGACTATACGTATATGCATTTGTGATTGGCTGATTGCTATCACATGGTACAAGGGGAGTGGAAATATACATAACTTTGAAATTTGTTATAAAAAAAATCTACTGCTTATTTGAAGTTCAGACTAAGTGCTATTGCATTGTCTTGTTATCTTGCATTTGTTGATTATGCAAATCTAATGTGTTGATTGGTCCTTTAATGTGCACACACACACTTGTAAACTTACCCTTATTAGGTTAAAAAACACAGCACAACCCTAAGCAATTTCCCAGCCCTGCTGAATGTCTATATGGCTTTCATATACGTATGCAATAGTTTTGGATCATCTGCATTTAAGTGATACTAGGGTCAGTTATTTTTTTAAGGTAAATAGAATATAACATTAACCCTCTGCAGACATCCCAACCTGCAAAAACTCAATTCAGGGAGCTGGCTTCTCGCGCTACTGCGCCCCCCGCCTCCACCCCCCCCCCCCCCCCCGTTATGTATTATACACCTTGAAACCCTAAATAAGATTGAGACTTATCATTAAAGTAGTTTCCCAATAAAGTCACATAAAAAAGTAGCTTTATTGCACAACCACATACAACAAATCTATTTTCCAGTGATCAAACGCTTGTTGAATGCTCAAATATTTTAGAATACAAAGTTTAATTACATGCAGTAAATAAGTTAGTATTTGTGTTTTATTTTATTAAAATCAGTGGGGGCTTTTTGGTTACTGATGCATGCTTTGAGGGTTCTATAACGTCCCAGCAACTAAAGGCATCCCTTAAAGAAACACTTTTCCGGATTTGTGCCACATTGAATCATAGTACTTGGAGTTTCAGGGAGATTGCACTCCATTTGCTGGCATCAGGGAGCCGCTTTTACAATCAGGGAGACTCTCTGAACTTCAGGGAGACTTGGGATGTCTGCCTTTGGATCAAGTGTCAAGCACTTTGTAGGTTAAATATAAATGTTAGTGTCCTACTGACATCATCTTTAACCCCTTTACTCCAAAGCACAATTTAAACTAACCCCACTACAAAAATCTGCCACCACAATATTTCCTAAGCTATGTAAGGCCTATTCAGCTACAGGCCCCCACTACATTTTAATTTTATAACAAATATGCCCACTCCTATGCAAACACCACGTACATCTACCAAATGAATCTGATATATTAACTCACGTTTTAATCTATGACTAGATAAAGTATTTTTTAAATGCTAAAGAATATCACAAAATGGAGACCGCATGAGATCAAGCAAGACACTTGCGAATGCCAATTGGAAAATGTATCTATCATTTTGTGACAGCTCATAATCTTTTTCCTCCACAGTTCATCATTGTTGTCTCTCAGAATAATAAAAGCAATAACCTTATTTTTTTTATTATTTTTTTCTGTGCAAATTTCTAATATAGAAGAAGAGACGAATATCACATATGACCCACACAGCAATTGCTTCTATTTAAATTGAACCTTCACACTTGAAGTATAAATCTCAAACCATTAGAAATGACAAGAAATAAGTAGAAAGGAATTTTATTAGATTTTTTTTTCTTTTTAAAGTGTGGAGTGGATGTGTTTTCATTATCCTTAAAGGTTCAAATGTTGACAGAGGATTATTACTTTCCTGAGCGGAGGTCACATGTGGAAATCAGATATCAGTAATAATATCTCAGAATTGATAGTAAAGCTAGTAAATTGCTTTTTCAATACCGCATTAAAAAAAAAAATTCAACTAGATGAGCATGCCAAAATCTGAAAGAGACGTTTGTTTTATTTTTGTGTAAATGTAATTACACAAAAATAAATTACAACTTCTAAAAAGAGATAGCTGTCTAATAATCACATTATCAGTTTTCTATGTATTATTGGATGTATTGTTCATTTATTACATTTAACAATTAAATATGACATATTTACCAATTAAATATTATGGGCCAGATTACAAGTGGAGCGTTATTTAGAGCTTTCACTCACGCTAAATTGCGCTAGAAGTAATTTTTTTTCATGCGTCAGGTTGCGCTCATATTACAAATTTAAAGTAAAAAGTTATCGCTCTCGAAATGCACACAACAAACTTTTCACCCATAAAAGTCAATGGAGTAAAAAAAAGTGCAAAAAAACCCTAACACCCTATTCACGCACTAACCCAATCCCATATTCTCAAGTGCGCTAACCCGAATTGAAAATATTAATCAATTTAAACAAATTTAAGAGTGGCAACTCAATATATACCAAAAAATAGTAAATATTGAAAAATAAATAATTAAGAAAAATTAATTTAACAGATCGTGGTGCTGGAAAAAATACATAACTCTGTATATCTACAAAATACTATATATATATATATATATATATATATATATATATAAACAGAAGCAGAGACCGCACTCATAGGTCTTATATTTCACCACTGATGTGGACTTTATTCAATCTGTAACGTTTCGGGGTTTCCCCCTTTGTCAAACATAACAAATAACATAGTGCAAGTCCTTTATATACATACATAAAACCCCTCTTACCCCAGGTGCAAACCATCCAGCTCTGCCTACGGCGGGCTTCCGGCAGCGTTCACTCCGCGCAACTGCGCATGCGCGAGGCAGCACTACGGAACCCCCAGCAGGCCAACTGAAACAAAAAGCGAAATAAAAATTACCGTAACTTGGCAACGGTAATGCTTAGACAAATATAATGGAACAGCGCTGTAAGGATGACCTCTACATATTACAGAGACACCCCATATCTATTCTTAACATCTCCTAATCAGTAATTTCCACATTAGATATCAACATAACACATATGTGTATAATATAACATTATCGTTAAACATTGGCATTTTAGCCAGTTATCAGAGGAGGAGGTGGGGGGCTGAGTATTGACAGCAATATACTGGCCAGTATTTAATCTGTATAGAGAGACTTTTAAATAAACTCAATATTATCACAATTGGAACAAATATAATTCAGATTGAAAACATGAAGCTAATTCTATTTACAGAATATATAACAGTATTGGAGTAGTCATGTTACTAGATATGTGGACCTATCAGAATCTAGTATCAATAGACTCCCTTCCTTATCCAGATGTTAATTCACATATTGTTATTAGACATCATTATCACTTTACAGGAAACAGTGTAAATCAAAATTGGTATTCAATCCTTTTGGAGTTAGAGTGTCCAGTGTGTGAATCCATCTGGACTCCTTTCGTAGCAGTAACTTGCCTCTGTCACCACCCCTGGGCAAGGGGGGGACATGGTCAATGATCACATATCTCAGGTCCTTGACCGTGTGTCCATGTTTGGCAAAATGCCTGGCCACTGGCTGTTCCGAGTCTCCATTTTTTATTGCTGTTCTAATGGCCGCCCTGTGATTCGCCATTCGTGTACGCAAATCGTCTGTGGTTTTTCCAACGTAAAATCTGCCACAAATACAATGTAACAGATATACGATGAAGACTGTTGTACAGGTCACACGGTGTTTAATTTTAAATCTCTTGTTAGTCCATGGATGTGTGAATTCACTGCACTGTATTAGTGCACTGCATGTTGTGCAGCCCAAGCATTTAAAACATCCAATTTTCTTGCCCTGTCTTAGCCATGTAGAGCTCGTATAGGCCTGAGTCATATCTGAACGCATTAAAATATCCCTTAGAGATTTGCCCCTCCGGTAGCTGATCATTGGGGGTCTAGTTTCTTGCAGAGGTAACGTTTTATCACTTGATATGATTTTCCAATGTTCATCTAACACACCTCTGAAATCTCTCTTGTCCGGACTGTATTCAGTGACAAATGTTAATCTGTCCATGGTTGGTTGGTCCTTATTTCGTTCACTGCTGATTAAAGCTTGATCTTGTGTCATACTCACCGCTTGGGCATAGGCTTCTTGTAGCACCTCATCCACATAACTCCTTTCTTTAAATTTCTGATACATATTGGTGAGTTGTTCTTCCTTCCCTTCTCTGGTGGAGTTATTTCTTACCACCCTCTGGAACTGTGATATAGGTAAAGCTTTTTTTATTCCTGTGGGATGACAACTTGTGTAAAGCAGCATTGAATTGCGATCTGTTGGTTTGGTAAAGAGTTCAGTACATAATGTGCCCGTTGATTTTTTTACTCTTAAATCCAAAAAGTCAATCACCTCACAATGATATGTTATTTTGAACTTCAAATTCACCGACAATTGATTGAGATTGTCAAACCAGTCATTCAGATCTTGTTGGGTACCACGCCATATTAAAAACAGATCATCAATGTACCTCTTGAATATGATGATATGACTGTCCTCAAATGTTACTGGGTGTTCTCTTTCAAAGGCTCCTAGAAAAATGTTGGCGTATGTTGGGGCCACATTTGAGCCCATAGCAGTTCCTGCTGTTTGTAAATAATACTGTGTCTCAAATTTAAAGTAATTCATTCGTAGACAATATTCAAGTAATTGTATCACAGACACTGTGATACAATTACTTGAATATTGTCTACGAATGAATTACTTTAAATTTGAGACACAGTATTATTTACAAACAGCAGGAACTGCTATGGGCTCAAATGTGGCCCCAACATACGCCAACATTTTTCTAGGAGCCTTTGAAAGAGAACACCCAGTAACATTTGAGGACAGTCATATCATCATATTCAAGAGGTACATTGATGATCTGTTTTTAATATGGCGTGGTACCCAACAAGATCTGAATGACTGGTTTGACAATCTCAATCAATTGTCGGTGAATTTGAAGTTCAAAATAACATATCATTGTGAGGTGATTGACTTTTTGGATTTAAGAGTAAAAAAATCAACTGGCACATTATGTACTGAACTCTTTACCAAACCAACAGATCGCAATTCAATGCTGCTTTACACAAGTTGTCATCCCACAGGAATAAAAAAAGCTTTACCTATATCACAGTTCCAGAGGGTGGTAAGAAATAACTCCACCAGAGAAGGGAAGGAAGAACAACTCACCAATATGTATCAGAAATTTAAAGAAAGGAGTTATGTGGATGAGGTGCTACAAGAAGCCTATGCCCAAGCGGTGAGTATGACACAAGATCAAGCTTTAATCAGCAGTGAACGAAATAAGGACCAACCAACCATGGACAGATTAACATTTGTCACTGAATACAGTCCGGACAAGAGAGATTTCAGAGGTGTGTTAGATGAACATTGGAAAATCATATCAAGTGATAAAACGTTACCTCTGCAAGAAACTAGACCCCCAATGATCAGCTACCGGAGGGGCAAATCTCTAAGGGATATTTTAATGCGTCCAGATATGACTCAGGCCTATACGAGCTCTACATGGCTAAGACAGGGCAAGAAAATTGGATGTTTTAAATGCTTGGGCTGCACAACATGCAGTGCACTAATACAGTGCAGTGAATTCACACATCCATGGACTAACAAGAGATTTAAAATTAAACACCGTGTGACCTGTACAACAGTCTTCATCGTATATCTGTTACATTGTATTTGTGGCAGATTTTACGTTGGAAAAACCACAGACGATTTGCGTACACGAATGGCGAATCACAGGGCGGCCATTAGAACAGCAATAAAAAATGGAGACTCGGAACAGCCAGTGGCCAGGCATTTTGCCAAACATGGACACACGGTCAAGGACCTGAGATATGTGATCATTGACCACGTCCCCCCCTTGCCCAGGGGTGGTGACAGAGGCAAGTTACTGCTACGAAAGGAGTCCAGATGGATTCACACACTGGACACTCTAACTCCAAAAGGATTGAATACCAATTTTGATTTACACTGTTTCCTGTAAAGTGATAATGATGTCTAATAACAATATGTGAATTAACATCTGGATAAGGAAGGGAGTCTATTGATACTAGATTCTGATAGGTCCACATATCTAGTAACATGACTACTCCAATACTGTTATATATTCTGTAAATAGAATTAGCTTCATGTTTTCAATCTGAATTATATTTGTTCCAATTGTGATAATATTGAGTTTATTTAAAAGTCTCTCTATACAGATTAAATACTGGCCAGTATATTGCTGTCAATACTCAGCCCCCCACCTCCTCCTCTGATAACTGGCTAAAATGCCAATGTTTAACGATAATGTTATATTATACACATATGTGTTATGTTGATATCTAATGTGGAAATTACTGATTAGGAGATGTTAAGAATAGATATGGGGTGTCTCTGTAATATGTAGAGGTCATCCTTACAGCGCTGTTCCATTATATTTGTCTAAGCATTACCGTTGCTAAGTTACGGTAATTTTTATTTCGCTTTTTGTTTCAGTTGGCCTGCTGGGGGTTCCGTAGTGCTGCCTCGCGCATGCGCAGTTGCGCGGAGTGAACGCTGCCGGAAGCCCGCCGTAGGCAGAGCTGGATGGTTTGCACCTGGGGTAAGAGGGGTTTTATGTATGTATATAAAGGACTTGCACTATGTTATTTGTTATGTTTGACAAAGGGGGAAACCCCGAAACGTTACAGATTGAATAAAGTCCACATCAGTGGTGAAATATAAGACCTATGAGTGCGGTCTCTGCTTCTGTTTATATTATTTCTATGCACTGCACCTAGGCATTATATGGATAACGAGAGTGCTTGGTGACCACAATTTGCTTATATATATATATATATATATACACACAGAATAGGAGTTAAAAACTTAAGTATAGTGGGGGCGATGTGGGCGGACGGCAGATTAGGGGTTAATAATATTTAAATAGTGTTTGCAATGCAGGAGGGCCTCGGTTTAGGGGTTAATAGGTAGTTTATGGGTGTTAGTGTACTTTGTAACAGTTTAGTCATGAGTTTTATGTAACAGTTTTGTAGCGTAAAACTCATAACTACTGCTCTGGCGGTACGGAACTTGTCATTATAGGGAGTAACACAAGCTTTTTAGCCTCACCGCAAAACTTGTAATGGCAGCGCTACGGAAATCCCATGAAAAAAACGTAACTTTTATGAGTGCAAGGCTGGCGTTGCGTTAAAGGCTAAAAGGCTTGCGGTACAGGTATACCGATAAGACTTGTAATGGCTGCGTTGCTGTTTTTACTCTGAAATTACCATTTTTCAGCGTTAAAACAAACGCACAACTTGTAATCTACCTGATAAATACATATGTACACACATATAGAAATATATATAGGTGCATTGGAGCCCTTTGCAGTTAAAATGATGGTAATGGTAAAATGATGGTACTCTCAAAAAAAGTAAATGAAGGGCACTTTTACTGATTAAAATCAGTGTAGACGATAAAATATATAAATAATCACTGTTTTACTATTGCAGGAGGATCATTTTAGATAATCTCACTTGAGCAGAGAGATATAGAGAATTTGGCCCTATTTGTTAGCCCTTTTTTAAGAAGGTAAACACATAGTAAAAGAAATGTTTAAAAATAATATGTTGTTACAAAAAGAACATTTTATTTTTATACTATAATATCCCTTTAAGTGTGAATTGATTTAAATAGACACAGAATTTACAAGGGCGGATTCACTTACATCTCATAACAAATTCCATACCTGATGTTTTATAACTATTAAAATGTGTGGTTACAAAGACAGAACAACCCCACAGCACCACAATAACCACATAAAAGCATACCTGAAGCAGCAAGGAAATACTTTCTCCCTAGAGTTTAATAAAGTGAAAGGCGGTTTAATAAAACAAAATTAGTTATGGTAGATTGTAGTTAATATTTCAGCTATTAAAAATAATCACCTTATCAAATCCCTTACTTAGGATAGAAAGGCGTACAGACTGGGTATAATGCATTTGCGTGTCTGTTCTAGTCACATTCAGTTTTTTACTTTTGGACAATCTAATGTTGTAAAAAATATACATAGGTATATAAAGAGATAAATCAAATGCTTTGAAAAAAATTACCTGTCACCACTTCACAAACACAACTGAATACTCTTTATAGAAGGTGTCCTTTTGAAACAGTGTACATTTAATTTGTAAAGGGTTAATAGGTTCCATACCATTATATTGCAGGGTGGGAATCTTGCTACAATAGGCAACATTTACTATCCAAGCAAGCGGACAAGTTTGCAAGTAGTGAATCCGTCTGCCTGCAATCACCACTTGCGAGGTAGCATCACATGACGAAATTTAACATTACATAGAATGATACTATAAAGTTATAGTTACTATCTATAAACTGAATACAATTCACAAAACTAACAATAAAAAAAAAAAAAAAAAATATGAATCAAGCACTATGCACATATGATATAATAAGAATATGGTAAGTATATAGTCCTCCTCAAAGTTGTAATTTCTTCAGCTTCACAGGTTAAGTTGTGAGGTAGGAAGCCTAAAAAAAAGGATTAGAAACATCAATAGTGAAGTTCTGCTAAATCAGCATCCTATATTATAAAAGGCCAGGTATGTTTGTCCGATGCAGTCATACGCAGTAGAGACTGCAGCATGAGACAAACATACCTAGCCATAAGGAAGGATCAGTCAGTGATGATCAGACAGCAGAGAGGGGGGCGCATGGGTGGGGGAGCATGAGGGCGGGAGCGGCAGGGAAGGAGGGAGGGAGAGGTGATCCAATTGGATGGGGATTTTGGCCGTGTACAGGGGCTTTAGGACTAGTATAATATAAATGAAGAGTGGTACTCACACACTCTGGCTCTATGACTTTGCAGTAGAACCAGGAAATGGCAAAACTAATTCTTCATAACATATTTGTTATAAAACAAACAATAAACAGTCACTGGGTATTAAGAGACTAAGGCCTCTATTTATCAAGCCGTCAACCGCAAATACACTGGAATTCTGCAGCGTATTTGTGGCGAGGCTGATTCGCCATAGTTATCAAGCCCTACAGACCGACAAAAGTAGAATCTAGTGACGTAACATATGATCCGCCGGACTCAGTCCGACACAGATCGATGGTTACGTCACTCCAGATGTTCCGAACGCAAGTTCGGCACAATCTGACTACTTTTGGTAGTTATCAAAGAACAACCAGGTACGCTCGCCACTATTCCGGCCCAGCATACCTGGTTTTCAATGAGAGTCTGACAGCAGCGAGAGCTCATGTTCGCTGCTGCCCGATATCCCATTGATTCCTATGGGAAGTGTCTGCACCTAACACCCTAACATGTACCCCGAGTCTAAACACCCATAATCTGCCCCCCCCTACACCGCTGCCACCTACTTTATACTTATTAACCCCTAAACCGCCGCCTCGACACCACCGCCACCTACATTTTAAGTATTAACCCCTAAACTGCCGCTCCCGGACCCCGCCGCAACTAAACAAAATGTTTAACCCCTAAACCGCCACTCCCGGACCCCGCCGCCACCTACTTTATACCTATTAACCCCTAATCTGCCGCCCCCTATATCGCCACCACCTACATAAAGTTATTAACCCCTATCCTGCCGATCCCGGACCCCGCCGCAAATAAATTAATTGTTTAACCCCTAAACCGCCGCTCCCGGAGCCCACCGTCACCTACATTACATTTATTAACCCCTAATCTGCCCCCCTACACCGCCACCACCTACATTATATCTATTAACCCCTAAACCTAAGTCTAACCCTAACTTAAATATTATTTAAATTAATCTAAATAAATATTCCTATAATTAAATAAATTATTCCTATTTAAAACTAAATACTTACCTATAAAATAAACCCTAAGATAGCTACAATATAACTAATAGTTACATTGTAGCTATTTTAGGGTTTATATTTATCTTACAGGCAACTTTGTATTTATTTTAACTAGGTACAATAGCTATTAAATAGCTATTAACTATTTAATAGCTACCTAGTTAAAATAACTACAAATTTACCTGTAAAATAAATCCTAACCTAAGTTACAATTACACCTAACACTATACTACAATTAAATAAATTAAATTAATTAAATACAATTACCTACAATTAAATAAAAATAACTAAAATTAACTAAAGTACAAAAAAAAAACCCTCTAAATTACAGAAAATAAAAACAATTACAAGAAGGACTTTTTGAGGGGCATTGTCCCAAAGTAATCAGCTCTTTTACCTGTAAAAAAAGAAATACACCCCCCCACCAACATTAAAACCCACCACCCACACCCAACCTAACTCTAAAACCCACCCAAACCCCCCTTAAAAAAAACTGACACTACCCCATTGAAGTTCACCCTACCTTGAGCCGTCTTCACCCAGCCGGTCCTCAACGAATCCGGGTGAAGTGGTCCTCCAGATGGGCAGAAGTCTTCATCCAATCCGGCCAGAAGAGGTCCTCCAGATGGGAAGAAGTCTTCATCCAAGCGGCATCTTCCATCTTCTTCCATCCAACGAGGAGCGGCACCATCTTGAAGACATCCGTCGCGGAGCATCCATCGATCCCGACGACTAAACGATGAATGACGGTTCCTTAAAATGACATCATCCAAGATGGTGTCCCTTGAATTCCGATTGGCTGATAGGATTCTATCAGCCAATCGGAATTAAGGTAGGAAATCCGATTGGATGAGCCAATTAGCCAATAGGATTTACCTCGCATTCTATTGGCTGATCTGAACAGCCAATCGGATTTTTCCTACCTTAATTCCAATTGGCTGATAGAATCCTATCAGCCAATCGGAATTCAAGAGACACCATCTTGGATGACGTCATTTAAAGGAACCGTCATTTATCGTTTAGTCATCAGGATCGATGGATGCTCCCCGTTGGATGTCTTCAAGATTGTGCCGCTCCTCGTCGGATGGAAGAAGATAGAAGATGCCGCTTGGATCTTCAATGGGTTAGTGTTAGTTTTTTTTTAAGGGGGGTTTGGGTGGGTTTTAGAGTAAGGTTGGGTGTGGGTGGTGGGTTTTAATGTTGGTGGGGGGTGTATTTCTTTTTTTACAGGTAAAAGAGTTGATTACTTTGGGGCAATGCCCCGCAAAAAGCCCTTTTAGGGGCTATTTGTAATTTAGTATAGGGTAGGGAATTTTATTATTTTGGGGGGATTTTTTATTTTATTAGGGGGCTTAGATTAGGTGTAATTAGTTTAAACATCTTGTAATTTTTTTTTTATTTTCTGTAATTTACAGGGTTTTTTTTTGTACTTTAGTTAATTTTAGTTATTTTTATTTAATGGTAGGTAATTGTATTTAATTAATTTAATTTATTTAATTGTAGTATAGTGTTAGGTGCAATTGTAACTTAGGTTAGGATTTATTTTACAGGTAAATTTGTAGTTATTTTAACTAGGTAGCTATTAAATAGTTAATAACTATTTAATAGCTATTGTACCTAGTTAAAATAAATACAAAGTTGTCTGTAAAATAAAAATAAACCCTAAGATAGCTACAATGTAACTATTAATTATATTGTAGCTATCTTAGGGTTTATTTTATAGGTAAGCATTTAGTTTTAAATAGGAATAATTTATTTAATTATAGTAATATTTATTTAGATTAATTTAAATAATATTAAGTTAGGGGGGTGTTAGGGTTAGACTTAGGTTTAGGGGTTAATAGATATAATGTAGGTGGCGGCGGTGTAGGGGGGCAGGATAAGGGTTAATATATATAATGTAGGTGGTGGTGGGCTCCAGGAGTGGCGGTTTAGGGGTTAAACATTTATTTGCGGCGGGGTACGGGATCGGCAGGATAGGGGTTAATAACTTTATGTAGGTGGCGGCGGTATAGTGGGCGGCAGATTAGGGGTTAATAGGTATAATGTAGGTGGCGGTGGTGTCCGGGAGCGGCGGTTTAGGGGTTAATATATTTATTATAGTTGCAGCGGGGTCCGAGAGCGACGGTTTAGGGGTTAATATATTTATTAGAGTTGTGGCGGGGTCCGGGAGTGGCGGTTTAGTGGTTAATAACTTTATTTAGTTGCGGGGGGCTCCGGGAGCGGCGGTATAGGGGGTATAACTGTATAGTATAGTGTGGGTACTTAGTGACCGGGTAGCAAGAATACTACGAATAAGCCGATGAGCAGCGAGATCAATGACTGTTAGTTAACAACAGTCCGCTGCTCATCGCACCGTACTTGGTGCGCAGCTTTTTGACAGCTTTCTTGATAAATTTTTTCGAATGTATTCAGGTCCGCGGCGGCGATGTTAGGCGAGCTTAGGCGAGCGTTTTGGGCCCGGCGAATGCAGGTAAGTAGACAGCTTGATAACTAGAGGTCTAAGCATCAAAAGATTGCTTCAAATCAATGCTGGAGACACGCCAATACGTTCAGTGTTCTCAGCAGACTCAATTGCAGCATTCTGATAGAGGGTAGAAAGTCCCACCCACTTGTGGAACAATGGCCAAACAAATCCAACATACATTTCACCAGAAGGTGGCTTTTTAAAGGCTTTTTCAATCTTCGCCCTCTTTTCTTTATGCAATTTAGGGCTAGATTACGAGAGGATCACTAACAATAACACGCAAATGAGGTTTATCACGGGTGTTTGCGCTCGTATAAGTTAAAAGTAAATGCAATTGCTTAAGAGCAATTGAAGTTAATGCTTGTTAGATTAGTGCAACCTCAGAGCTCTGGTTTACTGTTTTGCAAAGCAAAAAAGTTTCCCAAGGCACATCAAAAATACATTAAAAAGTACAGTTATACTCATAATAACACCATCTAATAAAAATTATTTAAAAAAAAAAATATTGCACACAAAAGGGCTCAAAGATATGAGGTTTCAGATGTAAGGGAAAAAAAGGCAGGCATAGGGCTATAACACTGACATACATACATATACATATCTAAAGATGTATATATATATATATATATATATATATATATATATATATATATATATATATATATATATATATATATATATATACATATATATATATATATGTGTGTGTTTACATGTGTGTACATATGTATTTATATTTGTATATATGTATTTACAGACATATATACACTTATAAATACATATGTGCAAACATATAGAAATATATATGGGTGCATTGGAGCCCTTTGCAGTTAAAGTGATGGTATAAGCTCTACGTTCAACAATATTAGTAAAAAAAAAGTAAATGAAGGGTACTTGCATTGATTAAAATCATTGTAGATGCTAAAATATATAATCACTGTTTCATTTTCTTTAACATTCCGCAATTCCTCCGCCCGCAACCCATAGTTGTCTATCATAACACGCCCCCATTGGCTTCCCGCAAAGGGGGCACTTTACAATTGGCTACAGCGTGATATGGCATATACTGAAATAGACTATGTATTGCAGGCGGTGGAATGGCAGAATGTATCAGAAAATGAAACAGTGATTATTTATATATTTTTAGGCAAGGGTGCCTTCCTACCGCAAGATAAGAAGAACAAGTCTAAGGGACAACATTCTTCTAATTTTCGCTCCTTTCGTTCTGACAAATCCTAATGACAACAATCCTCCTCCAAGCCCGAGCATTCTAAGAGTACTTGGAAGCCGGCTCAGTCCTGAACTGAATCCAAGCAGAATAAGAAGACCGCCGAACACAAATCGGCATGAAGGGGTGGCCCCCGATCAGGGATTGGATCATTTAAGGGGCCGACTGTCTATTTGCAGATGCCTGGTCCAAGGACATACAGGATCCATGGGTCCTGGAGGTGGTATCTCTGGGATATAAGATAGGCTTCAAATCTCATCCGGCAAGGTGCAGATTCCTTCTCTCTAATCTGTCTACCAGATCAGAAAAAAGGGATGCCTTTCTAGGGTGCATTCAGGATCTATCCTCCTTAGGAGTTGTGGTCCCAAAGAAGAAGGCCTATCGAAGAAAGAGGTTTGGAGTTTTATTCAAACCTTTTCGTGGTCCCAAAGAAGAAGGGAACTTTCCGCACAATTCTGGACCTAAAGTGCTTAAACAAATTTCTCAGTGTCCCTTCCTTCAAGATGGAGACGATAAGATCCATCCTTCCTTTAATTCAGGAGAGCCAGTTTATGACCACTATAAATCTGAAGGACGCTTACCTTTATGTTCCAATCCACAGGGAACACTTTCAGTTCCTGAGGTTTGCATTCCTGGACCAGCACTTCCAGTTTATTGCCCTTCCGTTTGGCCAAGCTACTGCTCCAAGAATCTTTATGAAGGTCCTGGGGCTCGTCTAGTCACTGCCAGAACCCCGGGTATTGCAGTAGCCCCATACTTGGAAGATATTGTGGTGCAAGCACCATCCTTTTGTCTTTGCAGAAGAATTCTCTGAGTCCCTTCTCAGTCTTTTTCGATCACATGGATGGAAGATAAACTTGGAAAAGAGTTCTCTTATCCCAAGTACCAGGGTAGAATTCCTGGGTACTATAACAGACTCCATATCCATGAGGATGTTTCTAACAGACCAGAGATGTTGAAAGCTAACTTTGGCATGTCTTGCACTCCGGATCTCCTTGAGTCCCTCTGTGGCTCAGTGTATGGAGGTGATTGGTCTCATGTTGTCCTGCATTTGAATGGCAATCATTCAGATCTGTCTCAACAGATTGTATTAGACAGCCAGTCAAGAGAATCACTCTCTTGGTGGCTCTGTCCAGATCCTCTGGCCTGAGGGACATGCTTCTTAAGACCATCCTGGGAGATTGTGACTATGGATGCAAGCCTATCTGGAAGGCACAGGGGTTGTGGACTCAGGGGGAGTCCTTCCTCCAGATCAATCTTTTGGAACTACAGTAATCTTCAAGGCATTGAAGGCTTGGCCACTTCTGGGTTCATCCCAGTTTATCAGATTCCAATCAGAAAATATAACCTCGATGGCTTACATCAACCATCAGGGGGGAACGAGAAGTTCCTTGGCGATGAAGGAAGTATGTTAGATTCTGGAGTGGGCGGAGGCCCACAACTGTTCGCTGTCAGCAATCCACATTCCGGGTGTGGACAACTGGGAGGCGAATTTTCTCAGCAATCGTTCTATCCAGGGGAATGGTCTCTCCATCCTGAGTTGTTTGCAGAGATATGCAGCAAGTGGGGGACACCGGAGATAGATGGCGTCCCATCTCAATACCAAGCTACCCAGGTATGGGTCCAGGTCAAGGGATCCCCAAGCGGATCTATTAGATGCACTAGCAGTGCCCTGGAGGTTCAAACTCATATATCTTTTTCCTCCATTACCGCTTCTTCCTCGAGTGGTGGCCCGCATCAAGCAAGAGCGGGTATCAGTAGTCCTGATTGCTCCATTGTGGCCGCAAAGGATGTGGTTTGCGGATCTAGTGGGGATGTCCTCAGCTCCTCCGTGGAAGTTACCTTGTCACAGAGACCTGCTGATACAAGGTCCATTTGTTCATCAAAATCTAGATTCTCTGAAGCTGACTGTGTGGAGATTGAACGCTTAGCCAAGAGAGGTTTCTCTGAGAGTGTCATTGATACTCTTATTCAAACTCATAAACCAGTTAATCAGAGTATCTACCACAAGGTGTGAAGGACCTACTTATTCTGGTGTGAAGAGCGTGTTTTTTTTCTGGCACAGAGTTAAGGTTACCAGGATCTTATCTTTTCTCAAAGATGAGCTGGAGAAGGGCCTTTCTGCTAGTTCCCTGAGGGGACAGATGTCGGCCCTATCGGTTTTATTGCACAAGAGATTGGCTGAGCTTCCAGACGTGCAGTCCTTTGTTAAGGCTCTGATTAGGATCAGACCTGTGTTTTGATCCGGGGCTCCTCCTTGGAGCCTAAATCGGATTTTACAACAGGTTCCGTTTGAGCCTCTGCATTCCGTTGACATTAAATTGTTATCTTGGAAGGTTCTCTTTTTATTGGCTATTGCCTCTGCGTGCAGAGTTTATGAGATCTCTGCTTTGCAATGTGAGCCCCCTTATCTGATTTTTCATGCGGATAAGGCAGTTTTACATACTAAATTAGGATTTCTTCCTAAGGTTGTGTCAGATCGCAACATCAATTAGGAGATTGTGGTTCCTTCCTTGTGTCCTAATCCTTCTCCATCTAAGGAACACTTACTTCACAATTTGGATGTGGTTCGCACTTTTAAGTTCTATCTTAAGGCTACTAAGGAGTTTAGACAATCTTCCTCTTTGTTTGTTGTCTATTCGAGGAAGTGTAAGGGGCAGAAGGCTTCTTCAACTTTCCTATCTTTTTGGTTAAGGAGTGTCATCCACTTAGCTTATGAGACAGCAGGACATTGTCCTCCTGAGAGGATAACAGCTCATTCCACTAGAGCAGTGGCTTCCTCTTGGGCCTTTAAGAATGTGGCCTCTATGGATCAGATTTGTAAGGCGGATACCTGGTCCTCCTTTCATTCTTTTCCAAAAATTTACAAGTTGAATGTTTTTGCCTCGGCTGAAGCAGCTTTCAGGAGAAAATTTTTGCAGGCTGTGGTGCCCTCAGAATAGCGTCCGCTTCTTCCTTTTTGTTCCCTCCCGTTATTCATTCAGTGTCATCTGGACCTTGGGTATGGTTTTCCCAACAGTAAGGAATGAAGCCATGGACTCTCCCTATTTTAGGAAGGAAAACATAATTTTTGCTTATCAGATAAATTCCTTTCCTTCCGGATAGGGAGAGTCCACAGCCCCCGACCGTTTTTTCTTGTCTATGGGCGGTCCCCTATTATTTATTTTATTCTTCTGGCACCATTTATACCCTAATTTTTCTCCATGACTCCATGACTGGGGTAATGAGGAAGTGGGAGGGATATTTAAGCCTTTTGCTGGGGTGTCTTTGCCTCCTCCTGGTGGCCAGGTGTTGTATTTCCCAACAGTAAGGAATGAAGCCGTGGACTCTCCCTATCCGGAAGGATAACGCCAGGTTAGTTCAATGGAGTGTAGTGAGTTTCACAATGTCTCATACAGATAAAAATTGATACTGTTTTATTACAGTATTCATTTGTTAGATGTCAGTATTCATGTGTTAGATGTCAGGATGCATAACATATAAATATTGTTGTTTCCAAGCATTCTTTGTATCCATCTAAGACATTATAGAATATATCAATTTTTATCTGTATGAGACATTGTGAAACTCGCTACACTCCATTGAACTAACCTGGCGTATCACAAGAAAAGACAATGGCACTACTCGTAAGTAATAAACATTCCCCTTTGAATTTATTTTTAATGATAATATATTAGAGGAGTAATAGTTTAATATGGAGTGCAATATTCTAATAATTACCCCTTAGATATAATCTATCTATGTGTTTTAAAAAAGTGCAAATGCACAGTTTTGTATTAGTAAGTACATATAGCTGAGAAAGGGGGTGCTGACTGTCAGTATAAATACGTAAGAAAACAAAAAAGAAAAAGTTGACAGTACCTCAGCACTCAAAAACTGTTAAAAATCTGAAACGGTATGAATACCTACAAGTTGACTAGGGGGATGCCAGAGATAGGAATATGTTAAAACTTAACTTTTACTAATTATACTAATAAAAAATTAATACCACTGTAAGTGTACAAGGACAAAGTGTGTTTAAAACTTAGAGTAAAAACTTATGTACATAGTGTGTGTGTGACCATCATTGTCCAATCAAGCTCAGGGATTCTCTAATTATAATACAGCCACACAGCCCAGCTCAGACCACAAAGAGTAGTACACGGATTGCAGAGGAAAACTCACTGAAAAAGGGGATTGACCCCAACAACAATTACTCTGATGTATGCAATACAGGAACTAAGGTAGGAGTGGCTGAAAAAGGCTTATAAACGATATAGTGAGGACACAGCCTCTGTACAATTAACAGAAAGAGAGGATCCCAAAATCCTTATTAAATGGCCAAACACACTCAAAGAATACGCCTGATGCGCATTTCGCCACTAGCACGGCTTTGTCAAAGGCTAACCAGATCCTGGCAAAAACCCCGGTCTTTAAATCGTATTCAGCCAATCAAAAGTGAGTATGAAACACACCCACTATCATCAGCCTATCATTTTAGACCCACCGTGATTGGCTAATGAAACGTCACATGAGTAAACAGGACCGGGTGACGTAAACACACCTCCGATCCTTGGACCTGAAAATTGAGAAGCGGACTCAGATTCTGTGAAAGCATATGATGTTATATGATGGTGATAATATATTAGGGATTGGTGCTTGTACTGGTCATACATTTTACAAAAAATCAGTAGAGAACTGATAAAGGAGTACAAATGTAGCACTCATAAACGTTAAAGATAAATATGTGTGGAAAAATAAAATATAACGTTTACTATATATTATTAAAAACTGGGGGTATACATACAATTTAATTCGATGGAAAAACCATACCTGGGGTAAGATAGACCCTCAGAGCGGTCAGTACAACATAAAAACATGAAAAACAACAGGAAGGGAAGAGGGGGGGCATCCCCCCCTCTTTCCTTCCTGTTGTTTTTCATGTTTTTAACGTTATGTCTACTTTATTATTAATGGTAACTACCTGATATTCTATGTTGTACTGACCGCTCTGAGGGTCTATCTTACCCCAGGTATGGTTTTTCCATCCAGCCTAGGCCTGTATAATTTAATCTAGTACCTCACCGCCACTAACAGTAATTTAAAGGTATAGGTTCTTTGATAGCCGGTATAGGCGTTTGGTAATCAGAAAGCACAGATACTCTGTATTTAATTAATAGATATTCCTAGCTGTTACTAAAGGTAATCACAAGGTATAGGTGTTTGGTATTTCCAGACAGTGGCACCTATATGGTGAGGCATTTGGTATTTACCAATAGATACAACAAGTATAGGTGTCCGGTATTTCCGGACTCTGATAATCACACTGTAACCCCAGGTATAGGTGTAGATATATTTTCACTTACTTTTTATTATCCATGGCTAATTAACAGGTATCTTGTTCTGGTATTTCCAGACTGTCATATAGTTGTTATTAACTGTATTTAAAAGGTATGGATGTTCTGGTATTTCCAGATTCTTGTATAGTTATTACTAATGGTAATCACCAGGTATAGTTGTCTGGCATCTCCAGACCTAGGTACTCATACGGTAACCACGGGTATAGGCAGAGATATATTTATTCACCTTACTTCTCATCATCAATGGTAATTTAACAGGTATCTTGTTCTGGTATTTCCAGACCGTTATATAGTTGTTACTAACGGTAATCCCAAGGTATAGGTGTCTGCTATTTCCAGACCTAGGTACTCATATGGCAACTCCAGGCATAGGCATAGGCATAGATATATTAACTTGCCTTACCTTTTATTATCCACGGTAAACTAACAGGTATTTTGTTCTGTTATTTCCAGACTGCCACATGGTTATTATTAACGACAATTACTAGAAACAAGTACCTGGTATTTCCAGATCTAGGCATTTACATGGTAACACCGGGGAAAGATTTGAACATATTTACTCACCTCACCTTCCAGTATTTAAGGTAAACCAACAGGTATTTTGTTCTGGCACTTCCACACTGTTATATATTTGTTGACCAACGGTAATTATAAGGTATAGGTGTCTGATACTTCCAGACCTGGGTACTCATATGGTAATCCCAGGTATAGGAATAGACATATTTACTTACCTTACCTGTTATAATCTAGGGTAAACTAATAGGTATTTTGTTCTGGTGTTTCCAGACTGTTACTAAGTTGATACTAACGGTAATTACAAGGTATAGGTGTCTGATATTTTCAGACCTAGGTATTTACACCGTAACTATTGGTATAGGTACAGATATATGTATCCATCTTACCTCTTGTTTAACATAAGACATTATATTCTGGATTTTTCACACTCCAAGTGATTACTAATGGTGAACCAATAAGTACCAATATCAGGCACATGAAAAACTCCACACTATACCAGTGGTAATTATTATGTTCAGTTATCTATTCACGAGACAAATTGAATATCCCAACAGGGTTTTTTTTGTCTAATATTGAGTCCATATATTCTTGGACTTCATCTCAGTAGACATACACATTCTTTTAAATTGTATGTATACCCCCAGTTTTTACTAACCTGGCGTATACCAGAATCAAAGATGGCGGACACATCTAATTTTAAGTGACGTCACTTTCGGTTCTGGAATTTCAAATAACAGAGCAATAACGAATAATCAGACACGTCTGAGATCTCTGAGGAGATTTTTCATGCTTTTGAAATACATTGGTTAATTGTCAGCCCATCCCCGGACTCACCAGAGGGAACTTTGCTATTGTCGGCACAAACGGTAAAAATTCTGAGGACTCCTGAATTGGATTTGATGAGTTCACAACGCATTGTTTTTAAGTAAGTGCATATGTTTTAGCAGGGAAATACTCTCAGGTTAGGTTTGTCTGTTAGAATTTTAGCTTGCTTCTCCAATGTGATCAGAGAAAAAAAGAACTATTCGTTATATTACTGAATAGAACGTGAATGCAGGTACATGACAACCTATATTTATCAAAAATGGCTAATCTAGACCACTCAGGTGTTAAAGGATTCTACACCTTAGTATATTAAGTGGATAATATCCACTTCTGTTATCTATGGTAAACACTGTTCCTTTGTATTAGGTAAGTAAATTGCCCAGGTGCTATTACAGAGCTGCTTGTATACATTTAAACACAAAATAATAATAGCCGTTGTGCATGACTATTAAGACTGTGCCAATGACAGTTCGATAATGTATGGTATGTAATTCAATAGAATGCTTTCATACAGGGTGACACTCAGTACAACAAATGTGATAACATGGATTATATTATTTCCGAAGTTGCAGCTGAATTTTCAAAGCGGATATGTGCTTAGAGTCAAAATTACTGATTATCACAGTTGTGTGTAGCAACCTACTAAGAAAAGTTGTATGGCTCATATACTGTCCACACAATTATTTTATACCTCAGCTGTTGTAAAAATCATTGGTATAACCATATTTATTTATTGGCCATAAGTACAGTATGTGTTGGCTGCCTAGATTATACGTCGTTTAGTCACCATACAAGTTGTAGGTATTAAAGGTATTGTCTTGGCTCGGTTGCACTAGCAAGTTTGTACAACATGAATTAATAATTTATGTATCTAAAATTACACCTTAGTAATAGGTCATTGGCTAGAGGTGTATTCGTAATTACAAGTGGTGTTTCGATACAATTATTCTTTCTGATCAGAGCAGGGGTGATAGTATATCCGTGTGGTTATATAAGAGCAAACATCTCGTTGAGCATGTATTCACCTTGTTTCAACTGGGACTGAGTGCCTTAATTGTTACAGATGTTACTATGTATTTAAATTCAAATATACGTTGGATATCTATATTAATGATATCTATCTATATGGTTGTAATGAGTCACTGACTTAGTAGCCTTTATTGATATCAGTGCCTGTGTAACATGAAGCACTTTGCGGTATCTTATATACAGTATAAATAAAAATGCCGTTTTATTATTATTTGAGCGGCTAATGCAGTTAATTAGCAAAGTAACCGCAATGCGGCTGTTGTCTGGAACCTGCCTTGTCGTGGCGTTAATAACACTTGTGTAACAATAGAGGCCACTGAATTTAAACCGGTTGGAAAAAACCGAAGTTATAAAATGGAACTTTGTTACCAGTGTAGCCGCTTTGTTTAAGATACGCTGGGTACTAATTCTTAGTTATACTTGATACTTGAATAGAGTGTTAAATATATAAGAGATGCACCATGCTATATTGTGCTTTTGTGCAACTGTTTAAATTTTTGTGCTGGTTACTTGTTCAAGTTATAATCTATCAAGTGAGATTTAGTGCGGTTGCACCGCTTGCATCATTGCCAAACAAGTAATGGATGTACCTCTTGCACTTACGTTTACTTACAATGTGGGGTTAAAGGTAATACCATCGGCTTACCATTGCATGCTGGTTAGTCAAAAAAATAATTTAGCGGATGTGACTTATCTTTCAGCACACTGTTGTTTGACATTAATAAACCCACGGACTCCCTGCACTGAAACTATTTCGGCAATTTACTTCTCACTGCATTGAATATTGTGTGTGCACTTGCTAGTGATTAAAATATTGAATGTGCTACCTGGTGTGGTCAGGAATTGCCTATAAGAAAGATCACTCTGGCATACCTAGATACTTAGTATTTAAATATAGAGTAAATAATGCCAATTGTTGTACACTTGCCAGACATGACTATTACATATATGTGAACAATTATAGATGCATTCTGGACTAGTGCATGAAAAGACTACAGTAATAAGTTCGAAAGCTTAAGGCTTACTAAAAACACAGGAGCTCCTAGGACTCCTCACCATTGCCCTAGCGTCCCTAACATGTTTCGCCACATAACGTGGCTTTCTCAAAGGTCTGAAGAAACGTCCATGAGAGAGCCTTGAAATGTTGTTAAGAAGCATTTATCATTAAAAGTTATCATTAAGTGTGGTGAATAGCCTATTTTATGTTCCTGCAATTGGTTGGTTCGCTGAAATTCTGTCTTCGTGTGAGCCTGTAAATGAGTTAAATGAGAGGCTGTTGAGAAATTCCAAGCACCAGAGTTTTAGCACCCTGCAATTAGGTGTTTCACCTTAGTTAGTGTATTTAATCTTTCTTCTTAATAATGAAATCATTTCGGAAGTAAATGCACGATTTTGGAGCTCTTCTGTTTGCTTTTTTTTTGTAGATATCCATTACCGATACCACTGTGATTGAGGAGGAGCCTTAAGGCGCAATATTGGGATTACAGTACTTATAAGTAATTATGTTTACTGGATGGACTAAGACCATAGGTATATTGTTTTTGTATTTCTATTTCTTCTTTTTTTTTTTCAGCATAACAGAGGAGACATGGTAAAGCATGCCCTAAGGAAGAAAACAAAAAACATTGTCATACAAAAAGATATATTTAGGAGAAACAAAAAAAGAGAAAAACATAGGGCATTCACAATTAATCTTATGTTCTTTCAATTATACATAGCAGGGGTTAACAATTTATAATACACCACCGTGTCAAAGATTCTAAAACTAAGTTAGGTCAAGATAAGTTTTAACCAACTATCTACTACTAATCACCCCTGGGTCATTTTAAAATCCTCTGTTTTTTGGTTTTTTTGTCAGCTTATTCTAAAATCGAGGGGAAGGAGCGAGAGGGAGAGAAAAGAGGGGGAGAAAAAGAAAGGGAAAAAAAGGAATTCCTAGGAATTCCTAAATTGAATTCCAAAATGGAAGATAGCTTTCTGATTGTATCAACTGAAGAAAAAAGGCAGAATTACGAAATGGAGAGATGATCTGCAGCTGGGTTTCCATAGGCAGCTATAGAATCACATTGTCCCATTTGGCAAAAAAAAAATTTCAATTTACTTTCTAGAATGATCAAGGGGTCATATTGATCCATCATTAATTGATACATCATATTTTGAGTAAAAACAGAGAATGCTGAGGAACTCTTACTTTTCCATGATCTAAGAATGGATTGTCTATCTACCAATATTGCAGTATTAATGAAATGTTTATTTGGATGCTCAGGGTCTTTAAGTAAGAGAAATTCTTGTGCAGAGCTGAGTTTAACCTTTATAGTGAGAAATTTATTGAGCCAAAAGTTAACTCCAAAACTTCTGCAACTTGGGGCAGGACCAAAAATCATGTATAAGGTCTGCACCATGTGCCGTGCATCAAGTGCAAACATAAAACCAGTTAGGGGACCATTTGGACATAATATTTGGAGTAATATATGATCTATTAAGGAGTCTCATGTGTGATTCTCTCAGGGAACAAGACCAAGTATATTTGGAAATTATAGCAAAACTCCCCTTTAAATCCTCAATCCAGAGGTTATTAATATTTACTATCCATTTTTCATAAAGATTCGATAGGTTCTATTTCTAATACCCGTTGTAATGATTGTTTCCTTTTATGATCATATTTAAGTAAATTAAGTAGCAGTATTGGCACTACCTTTAGTGTTGCAATATTTTTTTTTGTACATATTAACTGGGATCTTGTCCCCAACATTTATTATGTTATAAACAATACAAGTGAGCGCTAAAATTGTTATCCTCAAGCGCCAAGCTAAAACACTGTCCCCTCTCTAGCAGATAACAGGAAATCAAAGACTTAAAATATAGCTAGCGCTCCAACTAGGGAGCAAGGATAAATGTATGGAAGTACACAAATATTATAAATAAATGTATATTTAATATTCGAAAATAATGTAAATAAAAAGTAATGCTTATATAAATGTACAAAATAGGGTCATCTCCCTAGATGGCGAATACAAATACAATTGCTTTAAAAGAAGGTACCTTAAGAGTGTAATGGATAAAATGTAGAACAGTCTTTCAGTTCAACTTCCGTGAAAACAATAGAAATGAAATCACGTGATCTCAGTTCTCCGATGCCTCATAAGCTAATAGACTCACGTGATGGAATATTCACTGATGGTGTAGCAAGCTGTGCTACTATGGAAACAATGCAATCCGCTTAGAAGAAACTATCTGTACTGGGGTTCCAATGATAGTTCATTCGGATGTGGTGTATTAGATGGTATTCCAGTGATGTTATTCTTTACATTCAACGTTAGAAATACAGGCATATGACAATTTCTTTTAATTGTGTGGATCGTGCAATAAAATGAAGCTCCTCTGTAGCAGTCAGTTAGATCTACGCATTTCACCCTTATAAGGGATTTATCAAGATACTTTCTGACTTTTAGGTTGCTTTATTTATAGCCATATTTTGATTAGCTAATTTTGTATTAGCCCTGTTGCATGATCCCTTTAGATTGACCAATCCTAACTACACAATCTCCCCAATTACAAACCCCTACAATTCTCAAAGGACCTAAAAAAACATGGTCACATCACCTATTGCATTGCTGGTACTTAGCCTACTTTCAACAAAGGTTACCAAGTGAATAAAGCAAATTTGACGTCAATTGGAAAGTTGTATCTGAATTATGAAAGTTTAATTTTGTCTACATACACACATACAAATATACATATATATGTACTAGAGATGTGAATTCATTGCATTCAGGGTAAAAGTGTGTTTTTTTAACTAAACAAATACTTCAAATAAATGCACCAAAGAAAATGAAAAAATACTGACAAAAAACATCAGTAATTATTTGTTTCCTTTTATTTATTTTAAGAGGTTAATACTTTCCGTAACGAGCTCTGGAGAGAGTGCTAACCTGACCCTCTTCTTGCCAAAACCCCAGCTGCCCTACCAGGAGGGCAGAACAAAATTTAGCAAAATATAAAAAACAAGTAGGGCAGAACAAAATATAACACAAATTGACTTAGAATCCAATCCAGATTGGATTCTAACCTGACCCTCTAACCTGACCCTCTTCTTGCCAAAACCCCAGCTGCCCTACCAGGAGGGCAGAACAAAATTTAGCAAAATATAAAAAACAAGTAGGGCAGAACAAAATATAACACAAATTGACTTAGAATCCAATCCAGATCATTTTAAAAGTGCACAGTAGTATGATCCAACTTTAGCAGTGGTCAGAGATAATATATTACTAAGAAATGGTTTACAGGTTAATCCAAGCAAGCCTCTTAATTTTTTTTGTTTTGAGGTGGATAATGATTTACTGTATCATGTTGAAAAGAAAGGAGTAGAGGTTACAAAGCAATTCTTGGTACCGTAATCTTATCGGGACACTTTATTAAAACTTGCCCATAGCCATATTCTTGGGGGCCACCTAGGGATGGGAAAGACAAAATGGAGAATCCTCAGAAGGTTTTACTGGCCTGGTATTTTTGCAGCAATAAAAAATTACTGTTCTTCATGCCCTGAATGTCAGCTTACTGCTCCATTTACTGTTTACCGCAGTCCCTTGTGCCCTTACCGGTTATAGAAGTTCTATTTGAACGTATTGCAATATATTTTGTGGGGCCACTTGTAAATTCTGCAAGGGGACATATGTACATTTTGGTAATACTAGACTATGCTACCAAGAGGCAATACCCATGCAAACGACTTCCGCAAAATCCATTGATAAAGAATTAATGTTTATGTTTAGCCGAGTTTATTGTTTATGTTAAAACTGTATTCCAGCAAACTGTCTGTGAATAAATAGGCCAATGCTTTTACATCTAAATCCAGTGTGTGTGTGAAGTGTTTCTCTGCTGTGAAGACTGCGTGTCAAAGCTGTTCCCAGGGAAAAATGCCAAGCACAGGGGTATTTTTGTCACTATATATATAAATGTAAATATATATTTAAAATAAAAAATTACATTAAATTCTAATTGAAGGAGAAAGGTATTTGAAGTATTTCTTAATACGCCCTCCGCTTAAGCGCACTTTTAGGTTAGTGTGCGAGTAAAAGCCAGAAGAGGCTTCCATATCATGCCCCATAGAAGTCTATAGGGAAAGGGAGTTAGCTCTGTTACACTATCTGACTTTCAGATGTAAGCGCAGCTGAGTCTTTAGCTCACATGCAAACTTTCTACTTTCAACTTGCAATGCGAGTGCAAGAGTAGGAGAACTATTGATTTAACCTGAGAGCTGTTAGAACTCAATAGCGCTAATATTTTTTCAATCCACTTGTAATCAAGGCCACAATGTTCAGAAAGAGACTTAAGCCTAGATTTAGAGTTTTGTCGGTAACGACCCGCTTAGCTAACGCTGGCTTTTTTCTGTCCGCACCTTTAAAATAACTCTGGTATTGAGAGTCCACAGAATGGCTGCGTTAGGCTCCAAAAAGGAAGCGTACAGGCATATTTAATGCCACTGCAACTCTCGATACCAGAGTTGCTTACGGACGCGGCCAGCCTCAAAAACGTGCTTGTGCACGATTCCCCCATAGAAAACAATGGGGCTGTTTGAGCTGAAAAAAAACCTAACACCTGCAAAAAAGCTGCGTTCAGCTCCTAACGCAGCCCCATTGTTTGCTATGGGGAAACACTTCCTACGTCTGCACCTAACACTCTAACATGTACCCCGAGTCTAAACACCCCTAAACTTACACTTATTAACCCCTAATCTGCCGCCCCCGCTATCGCTGACCCCTGCATATTATTTTTAACCCCTAATCTGCCGCTCCGTAAACCGCCGCTACTTACATTATCCCTATGTACCCCTAATCTGCTGTCCTAACATCGCCGACCCCTATATTATATTTATTAACCCCTAATCTGCCCCCCACAACATCGCATCCACCTGCCTACACTTATTAACCCCTAATCTGCCGAGCGGACCGCACCGCTACTCTAATAAATGGATTAACCCCTAAAGCTAAGTCTAACCCTAACCCTAACACCCCCCTAAGTTAAATATAATTTAAATCTAACGAAATAAATTAACTCTTATTAAATAAATTATTCCTATTTAAAGCTGAATACTTACCTGTAAAATAAATCCTAATATAGCTACAATATAAATTATAATTATATTGTAGCTATTTTAGGATTAATATTTATTTTACAGGCAACTTTGTATTTATTTTAACCAGGTACAATAGCTATTAAATAGTTAAGAACTATTTAATAGTTACCTAGTTAAAATAATTACAAAATTACCTGTAAAATAAATCCTAACCTAAGTTACAATTAAACCTAATACTACACTATCAATAAATAAATTAAATAAACTACCTACAATTATCTACAATTAAACCTAACACTACACTATCAATAAATTAATTAAATACAATATCTACAAATAACTACAATGAAATAAACTAACTAAAGTACAAAAAATAAAAAAGAACTAAGTTACAAAAAATAAAAAAATATTTACAAACATCAGAAAAATATTACAACAATTTTAAACTAATTACACCTACTCTAAGCCCCCTAATAAAATAACAAAGACCCCCAAAATAAAAAAATGCCCTACCCTATTCTAAATTACTAAAGTTCAAAGCTCTTTTACCTTACCAGCCCTGAACAGGGCCCTTTGCGGGGCATGCCCCAAAGAATTCAGCTTTTTTGCCTGTAAAAAAAAACACATACAATACCCCCCCCAATATTACAACCCACCACCCACATACCCCTAATCTAACCCAACCCCCCCCCTTAAATAAACCTAACACTAAGCCCCTGAAGTTCTTCCTACCTTATCTTCACCATACCAGGTTCACCGATCGATCCAGGAGAGCTCCTCCGATGTCCTGATCTAAGCCCAAGCAGGGGGCTGAAGAGGTCCATGATCCGGCTGAAGTCATTATCCAAGCGGGAGCTGAAGAGGTCCATGATACGGCTGAAGTCATCATCCAAGCGGGAGCTGAAGAGGCCCATGATCCGGCTGAAGTCATCATCCAAGCGGGAGCTGAAGAGGTCCATGATCCGGCTGAAGTCTTCTATCAACGGCATCTTCAATCTTCTTTCTTCCGGATCCATCTTGCAGACCTCCGGCGCGGAACATCCTGCTGGCCCGACGGACTACCGACGAATGAAGGCTCCTTTAAGGGACGTCATCCAAGATGGCGTCCCTCGAATTCCGATTGGCTGATAGGATTCTATCAGCCAATCGGAATTAAGGTAGTAAAATTCTGATTGGCTGATGGAATCAGCCAATCAGAATCAAGTTCAATCCGATTGGCTGATCCAATCAGCCAATCAGATTGAGCTCGCATTCTATTGGCTGTTCCGATCAGCCAATAGAATGCGAGCTCAATCTGATTGGCTGATCCAGCCGGATCATGGACCTCTTCAGCTCCAGCTTGGATGATGACTTCAGCCGGATCATGGACCTCTTCAGCTCCCGCTTGGATGATGACTTCAGCCGGATCATGGACATCTTCAGCCCCCCGCTTGGGCTTGGATCAGGACATCGGAGGAGCTCTTCTGGGTCAATCGGTGAACCTGGTATGGTGAAGATAAGGTAGGAAGATCTTCAGGGGCTTAGTGTTAGGTTTATTTAAGGGGGGTTTGGGTTAGATTAGGGGTATATAGGTGGTGGGTTGTAATGTTGGGGGGGGTATTGTATGTGTTTTTTTACAGGCAAAAGAGCTGAATTTCTTGGGGCATGCCCCGCAAAGGGCCCTGTTCAGGGCTGGTAAGGTAAAAGAGCTTTGAACTTTTGTAATTTAGAATAGGGTAGGGCATTTTTTTATTTTGGGGGTCTTTGTTATTTTATTAGGGGGCTTAGAGTAGGTGTAATTAGTTTAAAATTGTTGTAATTTTTTCTAATGTTTGTAAATATTTTTTTATTTTTTGTAACTTAGTTCTTTTTTATTTTCTGTACTTTAGTTAGTTTATTTAATTGTAGTTATTTGTAGGAATTGTATTTAATTTATTTATTGATAGTGTAGTGTTAGGTTTAATTGAAGATAATTGTAGGTATTTTATTTAATTAATTTAATGATAGTGTAGTGTTAGGTTTAATTGTAACTTAGGTTAGGATTTATTTTACAGGTAATTTTGTTATTATTTTAACTAGGTAACTATTAAATAGTTCTTAACTATTTAATAGCTATTGTACCTGGTTAAAATAATTACAAAGTTGCCTGTAAAATAAATATTAATCCTAAAATAGCTACAATGTAATTATTTGTTATATTGTAGCTATATTAGGGTTTATTTTACAGGTAAGTATTTAGCTTTAAATAGGAATAAGTTATTTAATAAGAGTTAATTTATTTCGTTAGAATAAAATTATATTTAACTTAGGGGGGTGTTAGTGTTAGGGTTAGACTTATTATAGTAGCGGTGCGGTCCGCTTGGCAGATTAGGGGTTAATAAGTGTAGGCAGGTGGAGGCGACGTTGTGGGGGGCAGATTAGGGGTTAATAAATATAATATAGGGGTCGGCAGTGTTAGGGGCAGTAGATTAGGGGTACATAAGGATAACGTAGGTGGCGCTTTGCGGTCGGCAGATTAGGGGTTAATTATTGTAGGTAGCTGGCGGCGACGTTGTGGGGGGCAGATTAGAGGTTAATAAATATAATATAGGGGTCGGCGGTGTTAGGGGCAGCAGATTAGGGGTACATAAGTATAACGTAGGTGGCGGTCGGCAGATTAGGGGTTAAAAAAATGTAATCGAGTGGTGGCGATGTGGGGGGACCTCAGTTTAGGGGTACATAGGTAGTTTATGGGTGTTAGTGTACTTTAGAGCACAGTAGTTAAGAGCTTTATAAACCGGCGTTAGCCCAAAAAGCTCTTAACTACTGACTTTTTTCTGCGGCTGGAGATTTCTAACGCTCACTTCAGACATGACTCTAAATACCGGAGTTAGGAAGATCCCATTGAAAAGATAGGATACGCAATTGACGTAAGGGGATCTGCGGTATGGAAAAGTCGCGGCTGAAAAGTGAGCGTTAGACCCTTTCCTGACTGACTCCAAATACCGGCGGTAGCCTAAAACCAGCGTTAGGAGCCTCTAACGCTGGTTTTGACGGCTACCGCCAAACTCTAAATCTAGGCCTTAGAGTTTTAGGTTCAGTTGCAGTTGCATTCATTATTATTATTATTATTAGTAGTAGTAGTAATAATATTAATAATAAACTGCTAAATATATATTTATTTATTCGATTTAAGAAAGTTTATTTAATTTCAGCACAGTTTGTAAACAATGTTTTCATATTTTTCATGTGCGTTTGCGTTGCATCCTTTTAATTTGGTATTAAAGAGACAGTTCACCCAAAAACTTTCTCCCCTTTAAATTATTCCCAATGATCCCTTTTACCTGCTAGAGTGTATTAAATTGGTTGCAAGTAGCTCCTTTACTCCTATTTCAGCATTTGAAATAGCTGATTTAGCTTGTGGTTTCCCAACCTATACTGAAAGTTTTGATACTGGAGTATACGCTATTGACAAGCCCAAGTAAACGCAGCCAGCAGAAGAGATTACACTCTCAGTGGGATGCAGGATAGTTAAGTAATAAAATGATAATTTTCCATTGTTCTCTCTATGTATTGAGCTTTGGCGTTCCAGCCAAATAAAAGATAAGGAAGCAAGTCTGTTTACATAAACTTAGAACATAATGAGATCTGATATCACCTTTAAGTTCAACCCATTGTAATAGGCTGTGGTTTCAAAGCACAAAACCAGCTACTTCCTATACACAAATAAACCCGAAAATGCAATATCTCAAATATTTTATACTCTGCAGGTGGTATAACAAGTCATTTAAAATACATTAATGGAAAAACTATTTTATAGTGTACTGTCCCTTTAATGAAAAACAAAGCTTTAAAGACTGACCTGCAGAAGACATTTTGTAAATGTCACACTGAGAGATAAAAGAGCAGATTGCTTCTAAATGTCTGAAATGACCAAGCAAACACTATCTGTTAATCACTGTAAAATCTCAGAGGATTTCCTAACCTAACTGTACATATGAATTGAGGTTTGCAAGTCCCCTGGATGTTACGCATGACAAAGGTGTAAGGCAATGTTTGATGGTGGGTCATTTAACACCAGGGTGCCAAAAGGGAAGGATCACTGCCTCATGCAAAAGATAAAGTGCCTGGATCCTGATTGAAAGATCATCCTCAGGGGGTCTGTAAGGAATCCACAGAGCAGATTTTTTTTTGTCCACTTCAAATTTGGTTGACTGGTTAACACCACTTGTTTCCTAAGCAACCAATTGTGTTGACTGAGAAGAGATGCCATTATGTTGTTGCCCTAGACATGGTCAAAAGGGCACTTTTTGTGTATTTTTCAAAAACATTTTAGTAAATCTAACAGACATTAACATTCTCTTGGAAAAGTAACATATCTATATATCTAAATCTATTCTGTTTTATTCTAATGTTAGATTATTTACACAAAATTAATATTTGTATTTGTTGTAAACTCTTTACCTGACCTTGTATAGGTCAAAACTAAAATAAATCAGATAAGTATTTGTGCCTTTTGGTTCAAGTAATGCTTCTCTGTTTTCACCAGTTTGATGTTTATTTATTCATTCATTTTGGTTAAACACATCTATGCAATTGCTTCAACAGCAATTAGGTAAAATTGGTGAGAAAAAAAAGAAATAAAGAAAAGAAAAAAAGCACGATCTCCCAGAGTGTTGCCAAGTTTTAAAATATGCTCCAGTTCCTAATAATACATTTTAAAAAATGAAAATGAATGAACAAATGAATGATTGCTTGAACAAATGAATAAATTACAAAATCCATAAATTAAAAATCTGAAAATAAAATGTGAATCCAGACAAATTGATATAGTGGCTATAAACAATACAGAAATAACATGATAATATATTGTAAACTTAGCTCATTCTCCCCTGTCACTGAGGAAGAAGTCTCGGCACTTATACTGTGCTCTCACCTCACTACTTGTCCCCTTGACCCTATCCCCTCACAGCTACTCCCCTCCCTCTCTGCTACCCTCACCCCTATACTCACACACACTTTCAACCTCTCCCTCAGCACCGGTATATTTCCCTCATCGCTGAAACATGCACTGGTCACACCCATCCTCAAAAAACCTTCCCTTGATACTACCTCCCCATCCAACTACCGCCCTATTTCCCTCCTCCCTCTTGCATCAAAGCTTCTCAAAAAACTGGTTTATGCACGCCTATCCCATTTCCTTACAATAAACTCCCTCCTTGACCCATTGCAATCTGGATTTCGTCCCCATCACTCCACAGAGACAGCAATTGTTAAGGTTACCAACGACCTACATACAGCAAAATCAAAAGGCCACTTCTCTCTGCTTATCCTCCTTGATCTGTCCGCAGCCTTTGACACTGTTGACCACCCTCTTTTGCTCCAAACCCTCCAATCCTTCGGCATCTGTGACACAGCCCTCTCGTGGCTCTCTTCCTACCTGTCAAACCGTACCTTTAGTGTAGCCTTCTCTGGGGCCTCCTCTGCCCCGTTACCACTTTCTGTCGAAGTACCGCATGGCTCTGTCCTCGGTCTCCTTCTTTTCTCAATCTACACGTCATCACTAGGATCCCTAATAAAGTCCCACAGTTTACAATATCATTTGTATGCTGACGACACCCAAATCTACTTCTCTGCACCAGACCTATCTCCTTCCTTGATAACCCGTGTCACTAACTGTCTTTCTCACATCTCTAACTGGATGTCCTCTCACTACCTCAAGCTAAATCTCTCCAAAACTGAGCTCCTTATTTCCCCCCCTTCCTCAAAACTCTCCACCCCCAATCTCTCTAAAACTGTTGACAACTCCATCATTACCCCTACCCCACATGCCCGATGTCTCGGGGTCACATTTGACTCAGATCTTTCTTTCACTCCTCACATTTAGTTAAAACATCTCTAAAATTAGACACTTCCTTAAACAAGACACAACTAAGATTTTAATCCACTCTCTCATTCTTTCCCACCTTGATTACTGCAACTCTGTCCTCTCTGGTCTCCCTACCTGCCGCCTAGCTCCTTTACAATCCATAATGAATGCCGCTGCCAGACTCATCTTCATCTGCTGCACCTCTCTGCCAATCCCTTCACTGGCTTCCTCTTGCCTCTAGGATCAAACACAAAATTCTCATTCTGACATACAAAGCCCTCAACTGCACTGCTCCCCCCTACATCTCAGACCTTGTCTCCAGATACTCTCCCTCCCGTCCCCTTCACTCTGCTCATGACCTCCTACTCTCCTCCTCTCTTGTCACCTCATCACACTCCCGTTTACAGGACTTCTCCAGACTGGCTCCCATCTTGTGGAACTCTCTGCCTCGCTCCACAAGACTCTCTTCTAGTTTTAAAAGCTTCGGGGGGCGGAGCCAACACCCGGGACAGCCAGACGTGTATTTTTTGAGCTCCTAGGCCTAATATGGGAAAAAGTATTTGTTTTTAGCAAAAGTCTGCTTTAATTTTATATATACACAGCTACTGACCTGTATCTACCCTACCTAAGTCGAAATATATGTCTAACCTGAGGATTAATAAGTCTTACTTGTCCTATTTGAGGAAACCGCTACACTACAGACGGCGAGACTTCTGGGCTCACCCCTCCAGCTACCGACTTTTGGCTCTGCTGGACTAAACTAGGGGCACTCGGCAACATGGTAGAGAGTAATGGACTAATATTTGCCCTATTGCAGGACTTGGAACGGCAGGCTGCAAGCTGCTTTGCTGATTTATCAGCCACGATAAGATCGACTATGAGGGGGTCAATCAGCGGTGTGGTACCTAGAGAGGAGCCCGGAGTGTCGCAGCTAGCATTAACTAAGGAATACTCACCCGAGAAGCTTAATGAACCCCTTCTTCTGAACATCCGTTGTGAGGAGTGGGAGGACGCTCCGCTGGTTTCCTACGCCCCGCTCTACATTGCTGGCTGCCTAATGTGATCATCTCTGCGCCTCCGGAGTGGGCCCTGCAGAAGGAGGAAGCAAGTAAATCTCCTGGTCCCAAATTGTACCTTACCACTGAAGAGGAGAACCGTCTGCCTATAACACATGACCGGAGAGAGCTGTCAGAGTGGTGCGGTAGAAGACGGGAGCCGGCGCTACTATTACCTAAGTCTAGCAAAGCTCAACCTTACGTCTTAGATGTATTCAGCGTTTTATTCTCACGAAGTCATATCCTTGATCTCCCTAAGCCGCCTAGAGTACACTCTCATAAGCAACATGGTGGTTGGTTAGCGGACATACTTTCTGACCCCCCGGTTCATATGCTGACGAAAGTAGGTGTAGGATAAACTTCTGTTTTCAATGCGAAACCTTCAGGGCATATGCTGCCATTTCCCTCTGAACCTTCTCAATATTCTATGTTCCTGCACATGAACATTAAGAGACACTAGCCTTTATGCTTTTTATTTTTGACAAGCCAACAACATGCACTAGCTAACAGAAAAGTGACCAGTTGAGATATATACAATGTACATCTTTACGCAGGGCTCATCTAATATATTTGTATGCTCGTTTTATTAAGAGTTTCCTAGTTACTTTTATGTCTACTAACCTTTCCTCTGCATAGGATTTATGACATCAGAGAACTCCATATTAGGTTCTTTATATTGCCTGGCCCTCCAGCATGACGCAGATACAGACTACTATCGCAGAATACATGTCTTATGCATTTGTGTGTAATGTTTCTATTGTACAGGTCTCAAGTTTAAGAATAGGCTAACTATAGCTCTAGCACTATATGTTAATGTGCCTACATCTGTGACTTTAAAATTGAGTATATAGATGGAGCTGCTAGCTCTAACAATATTGCTCTGCACTGTGGAGATATTACCTTATAACTCTAATTCATTGTATAACTGGAGACACTGGCGCTAATGATATTGCAGTATCTTATATATGTACATGTCTCTTGACTTATACACTACATGTTCCTATAAGTTTTCACAAGTCCTGAGACTTATCTCCCATGACAAACCCATTAGTTGCTTCTTGGCTATCCCAGGATCTGCCACTGTATATTTAAATAATATTATGTAGTATTGAAAGTTTTGGACTGCTGTCTCTGAGGTGCAGTCTTAATGCATGGTAATTGAATATTCCTATCTATGCTTGTCCTTCTTCTAACCCATAAAAGTTTTAATCTGATATATTCATTTTTTTCTAGGCTAACCTTCGCTGCGTTGTGTGCCTAGTTCATCATTGGGCATAAATAATGTTAACTGTATGAGTAACACTTCAATTTTAACTTTTTACCAAACAGCGCTCTTGGTGTTAGAGACATGCTGTCTATCTACTGCAGTTTCTCCATACATGTATTTATAGATGCTGCTGGGCCGTGTCTACTGGGAAAGCACGGTCCAGCATATAAGTTTTTTGAGTTTGTTGTCCTTACTTAACTATATCTCATAGATGCAGATAGCCTCCTACATCATGACCTAATCCTACCTTACCTCACAAGCCTAACAAATTTTCTCATGTCATGCATGTTACACTAAGCCTTAGTTTGAGGTTTCTTAGTGTTTGGGTATCCTTTCCCTCACTTTGCAACTCCCTTTTCCTGAGTTAAAAGACCTAGTTAGATTCACTCCATTTTACTTCTTCTAGACAGATAGTTCGCATGGCGCATATACACTATATCCCACTAGTATATCCGTGGTTTATTTTCTCTCATTAACATATCTTGGTCTTCCTATTATCCGTAGTAATGTCAGTGAGCATACATGTAATCTAGACTCTCCCTAGTATATCCCGGTTCTTTATAATGTGTTTAATAATTATTGTTGTCTATATGGGTGCACGTGACCTCTCTTTTACCTAAGTGTTGTGTTATATTTATATGTGTTATTGATTATAATTTTCTGTGACTATACAACTGTAATCCCTAGTTTATCTATGCTCTCATTCACATCTCTAGCACATAATAGTTTTCTTGATTGAGCCTCTCTCCTCCCTTTCCCGCCGGTACTTATGCCTGCGGGTCATATCCCTTCTCCCTCTCCAACATCGCCTAGAGGTGGCACTCCCCCAGGAGAGGGGCTCACCCAGAAGTCCCCCAAGCCCCCTAGTCTCCAATTAATCTGACGTCCCCCCTCCATCTGACAATATATTATATGACTCTAGGCCCCCTCTATAGGAATATAAAGGTTTAGATGAGTATGATTGTATTTATATTAAGTAATAACACCCTAGTCTCTCCTAAATTTGTCCCTGGCGTAGACACACTAGCTGGCTCCCCCCCTCCCCCCCTATTACATTTTGAGCGGCTCTTGCCCGCTGCATCCCTCTTCCCCATATAACTATAGAGTCACCCCCTCCCTAGTTTTACCCTCATTTGATTAGCTACCTTACTTGTCTTTGTATACAGCTAGGAGAGGATCATTTTTGCTTATATTACATCTGTTATACTCTAAAACAAAACTGAAGTCTCTTTATGTGATGACCCATATTGTACGGAAATGTTTGTGATACTAGAATACATTGTCTCCTAATTATGCTCTGTACACATTGTTTTGTGAATGTTTTGTGACATACCTTATACTCTGTACTGGTTTTTTACTTCAATAAAAAGATAATTTAAAAAAAAAAAAAAAAAAAAAAAAAAAAAAAGCTTCAAGTGCTCCCTAAAGACTCTACTGTTCAGGGATGCATACAACCTACACTAACCTTTCCTAATACCAGTTCCTCTCCTCCATTGCTATCCCCTGAACCCCCTTATCATGTAAGCCTAAGAGTCCAGCTGTTTGTAGATCACCTTCTTAAGAGCTGACTACAACAGTGCAACTCTTGGCAGGGCCCTCTACCCATTTGATCCCTATAATTGTTTTGTTTTACTCCCCCTTTGTTTATAGCGCTTCGGGAATCTGTTGGCGCTCTACAAATAACCGTTGATAATAAAAAATAATAATAATCAATATCTTTCTTAAGGGAGTTGAAGACCCTTCAAAGGGCTCCCATGCAAACCTGCAACCGCAATGATGGCTGCTTTCTAACCTCTCCACTGCCTCAGAGATGGCAGAGTTAAAAACATCACAGACTAATTTGGCTGATATGATTTGCACATAGTTTTTTCAGGCAACTGGTTGCTCAAGAGCTGATGGTAGAATTGGGCAGGATTGCACAAGAGATTGCTTGTGAAATTAAAAACGCAAATAGCAGATGCTGCATCGCTGCCCACGAATGCAGGTGGACAGGTTGCCATCCTGGGAATTTTTCTTGTCCGCGTGTTCATAAATGTGGACTAAAATATCTGTAGAATCCACTTATTAAAAAGCAGCAAAGAGAGATAGAAGAAATAAGGGTCAGTTTTGCATAAATATTCTCACTACATATTAAAGGCACATAAAACCCACATTTTTTTCTTTCATGATTCAGATGGAGCATGCAATTTTAAACAACTTTCCATTTTACTTCTATTATCTAATTTGTTTTGTTCTCTTGGTATCCTTTGTTAAAAATGATACCTAGGTAGGCTAAGAGCTGCTGATTGATGGTTGGACGCATATTCCCCATTTATGTGCTCACCTGGTGATCAGCTTGCTCCCAGTGTTGGATAGCTGCATCATCAAGTAAGGACACCAATAAAATGTAGTAAATTAGGTAATAGTAGTTCATTATTAAGTGGTTGCGAGCTGTCTCCCATACAAATATTGAGAGCTATCTGCTAATTAAAAGTAAGCAATTAAGGAAGAAGCACAGAAGGGGAAACCGGCGTATTTTAAAACTTGAATATTACGCTTAATACAACTCAAATTACCCTGTTTTCAGTGTACTGTACCGTAAATTTGCTGTAATTTTCAAATGCATAGGTTTTCTTTTCAGGGTAATTAGTGTTTTGAGTATTTTGGTGAAAACACAATACTTTTTAAAATGCAAGAAAAAATAGTTATATGTTAGTTATATGTGAAAACTTCATATACGCCCATGGAACGCCCAAGTTCAGCAAATTTTATGAAAAAACAATTATGCTTTGTATTTTGAATTTTAAAAAGGAAAATGAAACCCCATTTTTTTCTTTCATGATTTAGAAAGAGCATGATATTTTAAAAAAGTCTTTCAATTTACTTCTATTATCTAATTTGATTCATCCTCTTGATATAATGTGTTGAAAAGCATATCTAAATAGGCTCAGTAGCTGCTGATTGGTGGCTGCACATAGATTGGTTAACCCATGTGCATTGCTATTTCTTCAACAAAGGATATGTAAAGAATGAAACATATAAGATAATAGAAGTAAATTAGAATGTCTTAAATTGTATTGTCTATCTGAATCATGAAAGAAAAAAAATGGTTTTCATGTTCCTTTAAAGGGACACTAAACCCAAAATATTTCTTTCATGATTCAGGTAGAGAATACAATTTTAAACAACATTCCTATATACTTCTATTATCTAATTTGCTTAATTTTTTAGATATCCTTTGTTGAAGAAATAGCAATGCACATGGTTGAGCCAATCACACGAGGCATCTATGTGCAGCCACCAATCACCAGTTACTGAGCCAATCTAGATATGCTTTTCAGTACAGAATTTCAAGAGAATAAAACAAATTAGATAATAGAAGTGAATTAGAAAGTTTTTTAAAATCACATTCTCTTTCTAAATCATTAAATATTTTTTTTTGGTTTCATGTCCCTTTAAGTACGAATTTCTTGCATTTTTTTACATCCAGTGTGCTTAAATTACGTTTTACACTGTGCATATTTAATACAATTTATTCCTGTGATATTTACATACAGATTTTACGTTTTTGATAAAATATGATTTTTGCTGAACAATTTTCTGATGATTTTGATGCAATTTTTTCCTGCATATTTTTGTGTGAATGGTTCAAATATTAATTTTCTATGATTTTAAAATGATGATGTTTTTTGTGCACTTTTGTAATGTCGTCATCTCTTTCCCATATGAAAATGCAGTATACGCCACTTAAGAGACACCCTGTTTTTAGGGTAAAAAGTGGCTTTATAGATTTCAACCAGTTAAATAGAAGGGCTGGCAAGCATTCTTATAGAATATGCAACTTTTTTTCTGCAATCTTCCAATATATTAAAGGGACACTGAACCCAATTTTTTTCTTTCGTGATTCAGATAGAGCATTCAATTTTAAGCAACTTTCTCATTTACTCCTATTATCAATTTATAATATTAATAATATATATTTGAAAAAGAAGGCATCTAAGCTATTTTTGGTTCAGGACGCTGGACAGCTCTTGTTTATTGGTCGGTTAAATGAATCCATCAATCAGCAAGAACAACCCAGGTTGTTCTGCAAACATATGCCGGCATCTAAACTTACATTCTTGCTTTTCAAATAAAGATTCCAAGAGAATGAAGAAAATGTGATTATAGGAGTAAATTAGAAATTTGCTTAAAACTGCATGCTCTATCTGAATCACGAAAGAAAACATTTGGGTTCAGTGTCCCTTTAATATGTCATCACCTTGTTTGCTGCAAGTGTTTTCAAGTGGTCAAACTCCACCAGCCACTTTCCTTAATTGGAAGAACCAATCCACTTGTGTCTGGAGAATAAATGGCTTGCCATTGCCCTTGTGTTAATAATATGTGCATTGTTTAGCTTCAGCAGAAATGGTAAGGCAACAAACTGAAAACTAAAGATATATATGGCAAATTTAGTCTTGTAAAGCTTTTTTTAAGTTTCAAGACTGAAAAATCTACAATTTTTGGTCTTAAACGAAAGCAAAATTCAAAATAAACAATAAAAGTTTATTGGAGACTTGTGTTACTCTGCATAATTAATCTAACACAAATCCATCACCTTTATCATTTCTCATGGATTGTAGTGACATATGATGGTTAAATCAGAAATCAAAATTCAAAAGCTTTAAAAATATGTTTTTTCTGTTGCATATTTCACAGTTAGTATAATGCCTTAAGAAAACATCCTAAGGGATCAGCATTTACCACTGTTTTGTCAGCTTTACAAATGGCAGATCTCCTTTATCCCTTTGATATTAGCATTTGCTAAGCTTTGTGTACCCTCCCTCTGACTCCAAGTTTATCTCCTATCACAGCTGAACAAATAGCAGAACTATTTTAGACATTTAATTTCTATTCTGATATCTTAAAATGAGTTTCAAGAATTTACTGCCCTGGAGTTTATTTACACATAAATTCCACACATTATTTTCTTCTTTGTGTACCAAATTAATTATTGAATTGAAGACATAGGATGGGTAAATTGTAAATCTATCAAGGGTATCTACAGATTGATTTATTGGGTGATATATCTTCTAACACATTGCTAAAAAGATTGGAGCTGTCAATGAATATTTAAACTAGTCTTGTGAGTATTTTGTAAATTATTCTGGAGGAAATGGAATTTCTGTTTCATGTTGTAACATTTGTATGCTTTATAGGTTAAAGAGAAGATTAATTTGTTAGTGCTAAATGTCATGTTAGTTAATTTACATGATATGCAACATAATGATCTTGATGATAAGAGAACACTGAAAAACAGGAAATGTAGAACTCAGTGTGAATTTATAGAAGACACATTTTTCTTTTTTGATATCAATGGAAATTTGAAATAAATTAACATATACTGTATAATGCCATTAATCAGTGATCATTTAATTTGCATATGGAATACATTACTGTACTGGCACTTAGTAGAGATGAATACTTGTTTGGTTAAATTATTTACAATATATATTTGACATACACACACACACACATATATATATATATATATATATATATATATATATATATATATATATATATATATATATATATATATATATATATATATATATATAAAAAAGAAAAAAACAAATTATGATATATATATATATATATATATATATATAGAGAGAAGAAAGTAAAATGTGTTCACTCAGTATACTGGGTAGACACAAGTGGCACTCTATAGTTGGCGCTAGTCTGTATTGTGTATGGTATAGTGGCAGCTATATAAGACAAGTACTGGTTGAGATGTGAAGTCCCAGTCAGTAAGTGAAAAATGTGTATACAAGAGTAGATACAGCGCCTATATATCCATTTAAAATATGGGTGGTATATGGGAATATGAATGAGAACTAGAGCTAATTATTAGAAAAATAATAGCAATTAAAAGAATATTAAAAAAAAGATAGATTTTTAGAATCAATTATACTTGAAGAATGATGAATAGATTATGAAACAGTGTTCATATGAGTCTTTAGACAATATATAGTCCGTAGTAAATCTTCATAAGCAGTTGCTATCAGTAAATAGATGGTATGTAATACCCTTACCAGATATTACCTCAATCTGATGAGGTAAGTATGCCGCACTGGGGGTATATACAGATGGTAGAATCTTCTCCTTGTATTTAGATGTGGTGCCTCTTGGGTTTTCGTAAGCCTCCTGGAGTATGCAGGGATATGTTTCTGGTTGTAGATAAATCCCTTGTACTTCCTTTGTGTTGGTAGTTAGCCTCTTGGAGTACCTTTTCTGTCTTGGTATACAATTGCAGGAGGCTTACGAAAACCCAAGAGGCACCACATCTAAATACAAGGAGAAGATTCTACCATCTGTATATACCCCCAGTGCGGCATACTTACCTCATCAGATTGAGGTAATATCTGGTAAGGGTATTACATACCATCTATTTACTGATATCAACTGCTTATGAAGATTTACTACGGACTATATATTGTCTAAAGACTCATATGAACACTGTTTCATAATCTATTCATCATTCTTCAAGTATAATTGATTCTAAAAATCTATCTTTTTTTTAATATTCTTTTAATTGCTATTATTTTTCTAATAATTAGCTCTAGTTCTCATTCATATTCCCATATACCACCCATATTTTAAATGGATATATAGGCGCTGTATCTACTCTTGTATACACATATATATATATATATATATATATCAATCATAATTTGGTCTTTTCTTGTTTTTTTGTCTACTCACAAACTAAAATAATGTGTTGTGTTGACACTGAAAAATCCTGTTGTTTTATAAAGGTGAGGTGTGCGTATAACAATGCATGCTTTCGGTTTAGAGACACTGTGCCAAGTTTAAAGGAACAGTAAACACCTTGTAATTACAAGACATGTCTTTTGTCTTGCCGTAGAATAACATATCGGTCAAGGCTAAACATTTTTAAAACCGATTAACATCTTGTTTTCTGAATATCTAAAGGGACACTGAGCCCACATTTTTTCTTTTGTGATTCAGATAGAGCATGACATTTTAAGTAACTTCCTAATTTACTCATATTATCAAATTGTCTTCATTCTCTTGGTATCTTTATTTGAAATGCAAGAATGTAAGTTAAGATGCTGGCCCATTTTTGGTGAACAACCTGGGTTGTTCTTGTTGATTGGTGGATACATTCATTCACCAATAAAAAAGTGCTATCCAGAGTTCTGGATAAAAAAAAAAGCTTAGATGCATTCTTTTTTTAAATAAAGATAGCAAGAGAACAAAGAAAAAATGATAATAGGAGTAAATTAGAAAGTTGCTTAACATTGCATGCTCAATCTGAATCACAAAAGAAAAAACTTGGGTTCATTGTCCCTATAACATACTCCTTATAAAATAATATGGCCACTTTAAGATGCTTTGATTAAAATATTTAACCATCCAATTGTAATACCAGATAGTACATTATTTTTGTACGAGTTTGCACATAGCCTGTTTTATCGATTGTGCGTAACTTGTGATCTAGCCCTGTATTTTTAAAAATACAGCATTTACCATGTTTTATTTCTGCCAAAAACAAAAGCATGTCTGTGTAGCTTGCTTTAACCATTACTCTCTCATTGTGTAAGTAATTAATTCTACACTGGTTGGTCGATGCAATGGAATCTCATAGCTTTTATTATATGTCCCAAGGTAAAATGTCTGAGTATTGGAACATTTAGATTATTAATGACTGTGGTACAGCTACATGTTTGTAGAGCTCTTGGGGATTATAGTTTGTGATTTTTTAAAATTTTTAAGCATCTTTTAGACATATAGGGGCCGATTTATCATCGGTCTGTCCAACATGATCCGCTCATCGGATCATGTACGTCAGACATCGATGAATGCCTGTCGGCATTTATCATTGCACAAGCAGTTCTTGTGAACTGCTTGTGCAATGCTGCCCCCTGCAGATTCGCGGCCAATCTTACATTTTTGTGCAAGCTTAGGTCCAATACAAAATTATTTAATAATAAAGCCCCAAATATGCAAATACTTGCTTTTCCCTTTTTAAGTCTTAACACCTGTCTTTTGTACCACATTGCTTGGAATTTAAAGGGACAGATTGTTATCATGGGCGTCCGTAGAAATTTTTCCAGGGGGGGGGGGGCAAAAAAAATAAAATAAAATACTCTAAGCATAATAATATTAGTGGCAACATTCAAAGCTTGAATTTTAAACTCACTGGCGTCAAAATACTGACAAAATTGAGTGCTTATGCTTAGATATAAGGCAGGGCTTGACAAATAGGATTTCAAAATCTCAAGCTCAAAAATATTTTTTTTGTGGCTTTAATATGATGAGAAAATATTTTATTTACAACACACACACATACATCCCATACAAACTCTCCTGCAAGCACTCAGCTAGATTAAAAGCAAAATAGGTATTTTTCTCCCTGGGTCCCTAACATACAGCCACACAATGCATGCCTTAAAAACAAATAGACTGAGCTACAAACAAGGTCACACAGGCCTTTTGTAATTTACCTAGACACATGCTAAATACGGAAATGGCCTGCACTTTCAAACCGGACTGGGTACATATCTTATGCCACTGCAAAACTCACAGCCCTAGGTACTCATCAGCACTCACAGACAGCTGCACAGCTCCCAGCAACTCGGGCAGTTAACCCCAGACCAGCCTGGGTGCAAAACTCATAGAGAAAATTACAAAAAAAAATATTAACACAACACATTGAAAGTCTGGCACTCTCTTGTAAGCACACAGCTAGAAGAGCAAGGTTTATTTTAAAAGCAAAATAGAAGAGTAAGGTTTAATCTAGCTGGGTAAATGCAAAAGGGTGCTTGACTTTTTAATTTTCAAAATAAGCTTTATTATCGAAATGGTATAACAAAGGAAAAAAGGCAAACATATGAACAGGTACATTGCCAAACAATATTAAATTATTATATAACATTTGCGGTGATAGAGTTATTCAAATACATTTCGTGATGTGCTAGATGTATAATTCTATTCTCACAGCCTAGTGAATGTCATCCGGTACATGAGGTATAAAACCCTCACGTACTGTTTATACTTACTATTACTCGTCACATAGACTGTTTATACGCCAGGAACCATCTCAATAGATGATTCTCTGTTAAAACAATATGAAATGCAAAATGAAAAATACAACTTAACGAGAACAGCACAATTCTAACTTTTTCAAATCGACAACATACTTATACACAGTGCTGTCGGATAAGATGTTCTCGTTGGATTATATCTCTAACAGATAGGAGAGAGAGTTAGGAATAAGATAGATTAACCTTCTGATGAAGGGGGGAAAGAGAGATAGGGGAAGAAGAGAAAGTGAAGAAATGAAAAACAGAAGAGGGGGGGAGAGAGAGAAAAAAAAAAAAAAAAAAAAAAGGGGGGGGGAGTGGTGGGGTAGGGGGGGTGGCGGGCCGGAGGACTTATTGTGTGAGTTGTGTAGTCTAGAAGGTGGACTCCCTTTTCTAGTGTAGCTACAGTGTTTCTCTGCGAGAAGACTTAGATTCTACGTCCCTCGCAGGTTAGTAACATCATTTCATGTGTACCCAATTTCCCAATTTTGAGATAATGGTATCTCTCAAGCCTCAGTAAATCGGTCACTTTATTTTTCCATTCTCGGATATTGGGGGTGCTTTGTTTTTTCCAGTATAAGGGAATTAGGCCTTTTGCGCCATTAAGCATCAACAGGAGGAGAAGATATTTATCCTCTCCAATTATTTTGGGTAACTGGTGGTATAATAAATAACAGGGGTTAGGAGGTATGATAATATTAAGTACCCTACTCATTTCGGCAAGTATATCGTTCCAGTAAGGTCGTATTAGTGGGCAGGTCCACCATATATGTAAAAGGGTTCCCTCCTCTCCACACCCTCTCCAACAGTTCCCGCTAGTGTGTGGGTATATGTGTTTCAGTCTGTGGGGAGTCAGGTACCACCTACTTAGCAATTTGTATTGTGTTTCTTGTATCTTGGCTGAGACTGAGGCCCGTCTCGTTCGGTCAAAAATTTTTCTCCAGTCCTTGTGGTCTATCTCTAAATCTAGTTCGTCCTGCCATGACAGCGTAAAGGATGGGAGGAGGTGGCTGTCTCCCTGTAATAATAGTCTGTAAAGTTGAGAGATCAAGTGAGTCGGGTGTTGGGTCATCGTACATAGAGTTTCAAAGTATGTCTTACGTCTTGTCAGATTATGTTTGTCTCTGTGCGTATCAAAGTAGTGTCTGATCTGAGCTAATCTAAACCATGAAGTAAGTATCCCATTATTCCATGTCTTTAATTCTTCCTGTGTTTTCAACCCATCCTGTTGGAGTATATTATATATGGCAGAGTCAGCAAGGTCATAGGACCCCCTCGTGGAGGGGAGACCAGACGAGAAGGTTAGGTCAGGGTTCTCTTTAAGCGGGGTAACGGGTGATATAAAGGAAGATATGTGAGAGGTTTTCTTAAGCAGTTTATCCCAGTTCATTAGTACGCTGTCCATGAGTGGATAGAGCTTAATAACAGAGGGTCTGTGGGCGGGAGTAATCCATGCCAGGGCTCCTGAGTTTCCTCTCTTTAGGATAGCATTGTCTACATGTATCCAAGCCTTTTGGTTTGAGTTTTGACACCATTCCACCAATCTCTGGAGGAGTATAGCCCTTTGGTACGTCAACAAGTCAGGTACTCCCAATCCTCCTCCACACCGAGTCAAGAATGTCGTTTTTCTACTGATTCTTGGTTTGAGATCTCTCCAAATATACGACTCCATAGCCGATTGAATTTGGTGCAGGATATGGGAGGCTGCAGATGACGGGATAGTCTGCATGATGTAGAGAACTCTGGGCATGACATTCATTTTTACCACTCCAATGCGGCCTAGCCAGGAGATGGTTTTATTTCTCCAATTGGACAGATCTTTACAGATCTCATTTTTGATGGTCTTATAGTTTAGGGTCACTATTTCTTTAATACTGGGTGTCAAGAATACACCTAAGTATTTCAGTTTTTCTTTTGCAATTCTCAGTGGGCAGCCTCTTTTCAGTTTATCAAACTCATCCTCTGGGATCGTAATATTCATGATCTCGGACTTTGAGGGATTTAGGAGAAAGTTTGATACCTCCCCGAAGAGTGTAAACTCTTCAATAGTTGTTGTGAGTGACTGCCCTACATCCGATATCAGCAAGAGGACGTCGTCAGCGTACATAGCAAGCTTATGTATGCTGCCCCCTATATTGATTCCTTTAATTTCGGAGTTTGCTCTAATTCTGGTCGCCAATATTTCAATCGTCAGAGCAAACAGAAGGGGAGATAGGGGACAGCCCTGTCGAGTCCCATTGCGAATATCAAAGGGATTTGAAAGGGTTCCATTCACTCTTACCCTAGCATTGGGCGTTGAGTATAGTGACATTATCCAGTTCGTAATTTTGGGCCCGAAACCGAACTTTCCTAGTGTGAGTTGCATAAATGTCCAGCTGACCCGATCAAATGCTTTTTCAGCATCGGTCGAGATCAGGGCCAGTGGGGCTGAGTTGTTATGCGCGAATGTTATCATTTGAAGGACTTTCAAGGTATTATCCCTTGCTTCACGTCCTGGGATAAAGCCTACCTGGTCGGTAGAGATAAGGTGCGGAAGATGTTTATTGAGTCGGTTGGCAAGTACCTTCGCCAATATGTAATAATGGAATATGTACAGCGCCAGTAAAGGCTAAGGGATAAATATAAACACTAAAAACAAAATATACCTGCTAAGGCTGAACAAGAATTTATTACAATTCAACAGTATTGGTACCAATAGATAAAATGAGTAAAAAAACAGTTATTAAAACAGTTGTTAAAAACAATGGTAAGGTGGAGTGTTGTGCTGATACACTCACAAAGTGCAAATAGCAATTGGATCCAAGGGGTGGAAAACTAAAATGGTGAAATCCACATTTGCTTGTGGATACACAAATAAACAAATTGTGTAAGCAACATAAAAATGTATGCGACTTAAATGTGCAACATGATAGTGCAAATGTTGTGCAACATAAGTGAGAGTAATTGTGATCACTATGTGTATAAAAGATAAGGAAAAAACGATTCACATCAAAAATGCAAAAAAATCACAATAGATATAATATATTAAAAAGTCCCAATGACACTGCAGTGCAAAAAATAACAATAAATCACATGTGAATAACTGCCATTGAGTGGCAAATGTGGAAAAAGGGTGGTATACCCAAGGCAAAAAAGAGGAAATCCAGTGAAAAAACAAAAATGAAAATAAAAATCAAAAACCAGATACAAAAATGATGTTCAACAAAAGATAAAAAAGAACAAAAAAGAACAAAAAGAGTATTGTAATCCAAAAAACAGTAAATTAAAAGGAAATCACATGAAGGAACCTGGAATCCTGAGGGGAAGAGTTCCCAGGTGAATCCTAACAACGGTCAGCTCTTAGTCCAATGTCCTAGAGATGTCCCTGTAAAAAAAGGAGTACCATAGCGTAACAAGTCCTCAAAGTGGTTAAAATACTTGGAATAATGCTTACCAACAGGTCTACGCGTTTCGGCCCCAAAATAAGGCCTTTATCAAGACTCGAATATCTTAGCGCTTGGCTACCACACCTCACTTTCCACATACCTTCGCCAATATCTTAACGTCTGCGTTAAGCAGCGAGATAGGGCGGTAATTTTCTGGGCTATTTTCTGGTTTGCCTGGCTTAAGGATCACGGCAATGTGGGCCTCTAGCATTGTATTAGGCAGAATTGGGTCGTCTGATAGTTGATTAAAAAGATTTATCATATTTGGCGCTAGTATGTCGCCAAATATTTTATAGTACTTGGCTCCGAAACCATCCGGTCCTGGGCTCTTGCCTGAAGATATATCCCTGAGTGCTTGCTTAATTTCCATAAGTGTAAGCGGGGAGTCCAGGGTCTCGGAGTCCTGGTTGGAGAGCTTTGGGGTATCGACACTATTAAGATACCCCAGTATCTTGTTTGTCTCTTGCTCCCGAGTAGGGGCAGGACCTTCAGCCCTATTTTTATTTTGGATATTGTATAGGGTTTCGTAGTAAGACCGAAAGATCTCAGCGATAGATCTCCCATCTTCCCTAGTCTTCCCATCTGGGTGTATCATACTATGTACATATTGTTTCTTTTTTTTCCGGGCAACAGCCCTGGCCAGCAATCTACCAGCTTTATTACCCTGCTCGAAGAACTGTTGTCTCAAAACAAGGGCTGCTTTCTGGTAGTCTTCTTGTAGGAACTGCAGGAGTTCCGTTCTCGCTTGAGTCAAGTTCTTATCTAGCGCTACATCAGTAGGCATAGCCTTATGTGAGCGCTCAGCGTTCTCTACCGCAGTAAGGAGCTTCTGATATTTTAATCGTCTACTTTTAACTATCCTGGCTTTCTGTTTCAGAAAGAGGCCTCGGATAGTGCACTTATGGGCTTCCCATATCATGGTTGACGGTGTTTCCGTTCTTTCATGTATCTGGAAATATTCTGTCAGAGCCTTCTCTATTTCTAGTTTAAAGACTGGATCATCTAACAGGGTGTCATCCATTCTCCAAATATAGGGCGTGATGGGCGTGTCAGACCATAGGATTGTACATGTGACTGGGGCATGATCTGACCACGTGATAGGAAGTATATTGCTGGACGTGGTAATTGTGAGGCCAGTAGCATCTGTGAACCAATAGTCTATCCTCGAGTATTTTTTATGTGGGTGGGAGAAGAATGTAAAGTTCTTAGATGTGGGGTGGTGTGATCGCCATATGTCGTGTAATGCTGCTTCTCTGAGTGATGATGTCATACGTTTAAGGGTCTTGTGGGGCACACTAGAGATACCATCTGAGGTGTCTAGATTAGGGTTCAGTGGTGCGTTCAAGTCCCCCCCAAGGAATACTACACCAGTTTGTAGTTCAAGTATTTTATGGATGACCTTTTGAAAAAAGGCTTGTTGGGCTTGGTTAGGACAGTAGACGTTGACTAGAGTTATGGGTCTGGCATATAACAGTCCTGTTAGTAGCAGGTATCTACCTTCTGGATCTCTATGTGCTTGTGAAAGTTGGAATGGAACGTCCTTGCTAAAAAGAATGCCCACCCCATTTTTTTTGTGTGGTCCAGATGCAAAGAAAGCAGTGGGATACTGTTGACTATACCAGCGGGGTTCGTGGCCAGCAGCGAAGTGTGTCTCTTGTAGGTAGACAATGTGTCCGCCCTGTCTGTGTATGTCTCGTAGGACCATGGAGCGTTTAGATGGACTGTTAAATCCCTTTACATTTACAGAGAGTAATTCTATACGTCTGGGGGCGGTTTCTTTGTGTGGTGGAGTCATGTTGGTGGTAATGGGGGTGGTGGTGGGAGGAGAAAGAAGAAAAAAAAAAAAAAAAAAAAGAGGGGGGGGGGGGGGAGGAATGAGAGGAGGAGAGTGAGGGAAGAGCAAAGAGAGGAGTAAGGGCAGGTGGGGAATGAGGATGAGATAAGAGAGAAGGGGAGTAGGCGACCGAAGTCGTCTAGGAGTGGAGAAAAGTAAGAGCAAACCTATGCAATGAACAATTCAATCAAATTATAGTTCAGCAATAAAACTTACACAGGTATGTATCTGGGAGGTAAACAATAAATACAAACTAAATAAAACACAAGCAGGGGTAGTGTTCCCTGCTATTCTACACTTTTCATAAAACTTTTGTAATACGTTAAATAAAAACAAGTGCAGTAAGGAGTTGCATTATTGCAACTTACTCTTTATCTATGCATAACAAAGAAAAGAACTCTAATATCAAACATTTTTCACGAAAGTTAACTGCTTGGAGTATAGTGATATGTAACATTTGTGACTACTTAAATTGAGACCTACAGAATTGTAGTGGTCTATGGAGCGACCCAGGAGACTATTTTATCATCTTAAGTTTGTCTAATATTAATACACCTGTGACACTATTAGATATAGCATAAACAATGGAAATGGGGTAGATATTAAGTAAATTTGGTTATCTTGGGACTAAGTCTTTCCAAGGATTCTATTAAAAATGGGGAATCTCTTGATACTGGTTGGAAAGCTCATGGTGTGTGCCCTAGTCAATATGTTGACATCTGATTAGACATTTTGAGTTAAAGCAACGGGGTTATTGCAATTACATCAGAAGATCTTATATTGTATTGCGTGGGTCCCTAGTTTTCCTAATTAGTTCATGGGGAGCTTCTAAGAAATGGCCTTAGCCATCATATTGTTATCTTATCCTATCATCTACATGCATACAAGTGTCTTAGCTATGGTGGTGCATTTGTTCGTAACAATTATCTACTTGGGCACAATTAATGTATCTCAATTAAAGTCATTGTAAAGTTATACATTATTTCAACACAAGATGTCCACATTTTGTGAGAATTAACTTATCTGAGTCGTCACTCCACTGTTCATTTAGTAGAATTAAGTCCACCAGCTCACTATAGGAGTTGGGCAATTTAGAGCAGCTGTGAAGGTGGGCACCAGGAGGTGTCCATTGATCATTCCGGATGGTGTGCCTCGTTAGGCTCCCCCATAGCCTGGCCCTCTGACACTGCAGGGGCCCGAGAGGGAAGTCTGATGTTGATGCCTAATGCTTGGCTGAAGGCAGGCAGGTCAGCAGGAGTCCTGAGGATGTGTGTGGTGTTGTTTTTAGAGACAATGAGGCTTGTAGGAAAGCCCCATCTGTATGGGATTTTGTTGGCTTTCAATGTGGATGTAACAAATCTGAGTTCTCTCCTTTTCTGGAGGGTAGTTGGACATAAGTCCGAGTAAACTTGTAATTCCACACCTCTAAATTCAATCTGTGGTTTATTTCTGGCCAAACGTAGAATATCTTCTTTCTCTTTAAAAGACAAAAGTTTTAGTATAATGTCTCTAGGAGGGGCCCTTCCAGGGGGTTTAGGGCGTAGGGCCCTATGTGCTCTTTCTATTTGAATGTCTGGGCCAAAATCCTCATTTCTGAGGTATTTTACAAAATCTTGGATGTATGCTTGAATAGCAGCAGGTTCAACCGATTCAGGTATTCCGCGCAGTCTGAGGTTATTCCTCCTGCTGCGGTTTTCAAGGTCCTCGATTCTATCTAATAAAGTGTGTACAGTGTTTTCTTGGGCCTGAAGGAAACTTGATTGATGCTGTAAGTCAGAGGTAAGTGTCTCTTGTTTTTCCTCAATCTGTGTTACTCTTTGATCCACCGCTGAGATGTCATTTTTTAATTCCTGGAACATAGATTTAAAATCTCTCATCGCCTCTTTTATATCCTCTTTAGAGGAGAGGAGTTTAAGATCGTCTTTAGTAACACAGGCCTGATGAGAGGACATTGTGTCTATGTTATGAACCTGCGCTGCTGTGGTTTTCTGATTAGTATCTGGCTTTGTAACTGTGGGTTCGTTATTTATCAAATAATTTTCCAAGGTGGTGGGCTGAGAGCTTTTAAGGGGTCTAGTATTTCTTTTACTAGACATTACATGTAATGGAATGGGCCGTTTGCTATAGCTGGGGTCTACCGGCAGATAATACCTTATTTCTCTTATTCCTCAGGAGTATAGAATGTTATTATGGGGTATCTGTGAGCTGAAGGAGCAACCAGTCCTCAATATAGTTGTATTTTCTCCCCGGGGGACACCGGGTAGTGCTGTAGAGACCAGGAGCGTTTATTAGGGTAACTGTGTCCTGAGCAGATTTATTTAATTAGTTCACCCTTGTGTTGTTATTGCCCAACTATATTTGGATGATCTCACTAATAGATCCCTGTTTTGGCGTAGTGTGGGCTAGCTGCGACGGGCCTATTTGTGTGTCTCACTACTTCGTAACCCCTTAGGCCAATGTCCGGTGTTATCTGGTGGTGTGTATTACCTGTCCGGTAGTGGGATCTGGCTGTTACGCTCTCCTGTTACACGGCTTTACCTCTGCCGTGTAGGCCCGGTGAATTTACACTGTTGGTGAGTGCTCCGCAACGTTTCTGGGGATATTCGCCCCCTCCGCTTAGGTCTCAAGGCTCAAAGTGTCCACTGTGGAGGTCCAGCTGTTCGATCTGCTTTAGATCAGCTCTGCGGTGGTCGGATTCTGCAGACCCCACGTGGTAGGCCTCACCGCAGCTCGGGAAGAAGGTCAGTGTTGAAGTATAAGTGCTTCGCTGCGGTCCTGCAAACTCCTGCTCTCACCTCTTGGGATTAGTTGTAGGGATATCCGTGCTGATTCTTCCACACAGTGTTCATGCGATCCGGTTGGGGATGTTAAGTCAGGTCCGGTGCGGTATGTGTGAAAGGCCTCAAACTCGCGGCTCTCCTCTGTCGCTGCTCTGACACACCAGTTGGTCTCAGAATTCGTGTAAAGTTAGCGATACATGTTTAGAGCATAGTGGTAAACTTTTTATATATTAGTTTATGCCATGTGTGCACTTGTTTGAGTGTAGATATAGCAGGGACTGCAGAGCTTGTTTAGAAAGCAGCCATTTCAGTCCATGGCTAGGCTCCGCCCCCCAAGGGTGCTTGACTTTTTAACACCTTTTAAGGGTGCCCTCCCCCAGACGCCCATGACTGTTATATAAAATGTTTCATTATTTGTATTAAAAAGGTAGTAAAAAGTTGAATTTCCAATTCCACTGAGTATCTATAAAGTAATGATTGTTGAAGTAAATAGGGACCAATATAAAACAAACAATAGTGTCCAAACACTGAACTATGCAAATAGAGACTGAGGGGAAACGCAATCAGTTACTTGAATATTTTATGTTTTTCACAGTCATTGTTTATTTAGTTAATTTCAGTTTTATTGCCTGTTTTATATCTGTTCTTTATTGTCCACAGCAAAAGAGATCAGATAAGGAGAATCCTAGGTTTTAACATGGTGGCACCCATTATTTTATAGAAACTAAGACACTTTATAGAAACTAAAACGTTACACTTACTTTACTTACTTCTTCAATTTTTCAGCAACTAAAATAATAAGCTAAGGCTTTAAATACATCAATAATATATATATATATATATATATATATATATATACAGGTAGCCCTCAGTTTACGCCGGGGTTAGGTTCCAGAAGGAATGGTTGTAAATAGAAACTGTTGTAAATTGAAACCCAGTTTATAATGTAAGTCAATGGGAAGTGAGGGAGTTAGGTTCCAGGCCCTCTCAAAATTGTCGTAAGTAACACCTAATACATTACTTTTAAAGCTCTGAAATGAAGACTTTAAATGCTAAACAGCATTAACACAGAATATATAATTAAACTAAGTTTAATGAACAAAAACATTTGCTAACAGCATTATAAACCTAATAAAATAATCACACAGCACAGACTTTACTTTAGTGCTCTCCATTGTTAGGATCTTAGATAATATCGGGTCTGCAGCTATTCTATGCATTCCAGTATGCACAGATTTATAGGCAGGAAGATTTTTTTCCTTTGAAAGCTGTTCGATAGCTCAGGTCTGGTTACACTGATTAATTTCAGCTTGCTTGTGTTGCATACCTTTGCTGCAACGCAAGCGGACAGCTCCACCTACTGGCTATTTTAATCAATGCACTGCTTCTCAATGATTTTCAATAGCAGTCACATGACTGAAAAAAAGGTTGTTATTCTGAAACGGTGCAAATTGAACCGTTGTAAACTGAGGGCTACCTGTATATATATATATATATATATATATATATATATATATATATATATATATATATATATATATATATACTGCATGCTTTTATTATTTACTGTCCCTTTAATTCTACTTTTATTATTACATGATTTGTGTTAAGATTTAATAGTAACACTTATAACAGCCAATAACAAGTCAGATGAATGGGAGGAGGGTCCTGCCCCTGAGATTTCAACTGCTGTAGATAACCTTACATGACGGTGATTTACAGAACCTGTGAGCTTACATGATTTTGGGGAGCAATGGGAACTAATGACAGAAAAATAGGAACAGGGGTATGAAAAGGTTAGTGCAGATTGTATGCCTATGAAGGTTATTCAATTTAAAGTAACACTCAAGTCAAAATTAAAAGTTCATGATTCAGAGTACACCATTTTGAACAACTTTCCAATTTACTTCCATCAACAAAATGTGCACAGTCTTTTTAATTTACACTTTTTGAGTCACCAGCTCCTACTGAGCATGTGCAAGAATTCACAAAATATACGCATATGCATTTGTGATTGGCTGATGGCTGTCACATTATACAGGGGGAGTAGAAATATACATAACTCATATGAAGTTCAGACTAAGTGCTATTGTATTGTCTTTGTATCGTGCATTTGCTGATTGTGCAAATCTTCTGTATTTACTGGTTTACTGATTTTATTAATCCATAGAAACAAGTGGACATTAATAGCAGCCCTGTCCATGCCATTTACTCCTGTGACATTAAAGGGACATAACACTATACAAAAAAATAAGTTTCTAATTAAAAGAAGCCTTCTAATTACCTTAAAACAATGGTAAAGCCATGTATGTCTTCTATTTCTGAACAGAAGGGATCCCATAGAAGCTTTTACAATCATTTGTGTCATGATTGCACAAGTAGTATGTAAATAATTTCAGTGACAAACCCAGTTGAATTATTTATGAGTCAGCACTGATTGGCTAAAATGCAAGTCTGTTAAAAGAACTGAGATAAGGGGGCAGGCTGCAGAGGCTTAGATACAAGGTAATAACAGAAGTAAAAAGTATATTAATTTAACAGTGTTGGTGATGCAAAACTGGAGAATGGGTAATAAAGTGATTATCTATCTTTTTAAACAATAATCATTTTCAAGTACTGTGGACTGTCCCTTTAATAATCCACTATTTAATATATGGGGCATTTCTCTACAAATAAAACAAATATATACTGTATGAGTCTTAGCCAGACCTTTGACAATGGCTACAACAAAAGTAAATATTTAAAGTCTACTTTGCTATTTTATTGTACACATCTTTGTGTGCTGTTTTCGGGATTCTCATGTTTTCTTTGTTCCCTTATTCTATTCTTCACAAATCCATGTACGTGTAACCGTCATTAGTTCTTAAAAAGTTTTTTTTTCCTTCCCATATAGTTTTTTAAGAAATTGTCTCCAATTTTATCTACTTCTACTTCTCACAAAAGATCTGTTAGAAATTTCAGCCTCTTTCATTATTTCAACTTTGGTTATAAGCAGCTGAGTACACCACTTCTAAACTTGATATTCTGCATACTTCCAAGTGCTTTTATCCACTTCACTATAATCATTAGCAAACACATTTAAGACAAGCTCATGTGAGATATTCATCTACTAAGATCCTCTACTCTGTTCTCATATGAACTTTGGAATGTATTCTCTGTCTTTAACACGCTGATCTAAATCCTTGATCTATCTACCTATTTATTCCTAACTCCTGTGACTCCCTAGAAAATGTTCTCAAATATCTCTTCAAAAACTACCTTGTTAAACGATAGTCATTATTTAAACCATATTCTTACAAGGACAGAATTTCAAAAGGTTTCAGTATTGTATTGGTGGGGGTGTCTTTCAGAATAGAATTAAAATAATATAGTTAAAGGGTCACAATAATCAATATTGAATTTCACATAAAGGACCAGATTACAAGTGGAGCAGTATTTAATGCTTCCACTTGAGTGCTCACTCCACTAGAAGTAAGCTTTTTGCGCTCATTGGGTAGGGCTCGTATTACAAGTTGAAAGTAAAGAGTTTTCGGAGGTGCACTAACCCGATGCTAACGCGATGCACGCAAAACGCTGAACTTAGAATATCTTGGGCACGATAATGTATTCCCCCATAGAAATCAATGAATATAAAAAACATCCTACTTGCCCGCAAACCCGATCACATATTCTCAAGTGCACCAACCCAACAAGAACATTTTAATATTTCACATTCCAATGTTCTTCACATAGCAGAATATGTTCTATTTATTCATAAGTACATATTTCTACATATATCTGATGGTATTTTGGTAATATTTATATATATATATATATATATATATATATATATATATATATATATACAGGGCTCAAAATTTCCACTCTTTACTAGCCATTGGAAATTTAGGTGGCGAGTGAAAGTTAGTGTGTGAATGTTGAATCAAAATGTACACTCCTAGTGCAACATTGACATATGTGCTATAAATTTTATATATCCTAGAAAGGGCAAGGATATGTTATTCCTCTAGGGCTGTAGGAACACTATTAGTGCTTAGACTGTTACTTCTGAAAGGGTAAACAGGGGCAGAGAGAGAGAGAGATTGGAGAAGAAGGTAGCATTATGAGAGAGTGGAGAGAAAAAAAAAGAGTAAAATGGAAGTGCAGGGAGCCTGTATCCAGGAGCGAAATTAAAGGCCTGCTCCTCTGCAGACATGTAAGCCTAGTAGGGGGGTTTGCAACAATGTTGCAGGTGAAGGGGAGGAGTCAGCCTTACCTTATTTAAGTGAGAGGAAGGTCCATCCCTGTCTCTTTCTTCTTCCTGGAGACCTTGGAGAATCTTGTCCCTCCCTTCCCCTTGTTAAAAAAAAAAAGTAAAAAGATAATGTTGACAGTGAGTTTTAACACTGATATAGACCTTTGAGAGGTTTGAGGGGTGGTGGCGAAGTAGAGGGTGATGGCTTTCATAGGTTTGCTGATGTGGTATAAGCAGGGATAGGGTTAGTTGGCCTAGTCTTAGTAAGCCCTTCCCCGCTTAGCTAATTGCTGTATGGCTTTGTACATGGGTGCCTTATTGGTTGGAGTGGTCTGGCAAACAAAATTTGACAAACACATACAGGAGGAATTGAGGGCCTTATTCCCGTGGGAACTTACAATCTATATACATACACCGGAAATTTCATATCTTTGAGCCCTTATAACTTTTGTGTGCATTTTTTTTCTTCTTTTTAATCATCTTGATTAGTGTTATTATGAGTGTAGGTGTACTTTGTAATGTATTTTTGATGTATTTTATACAACTTTTATGATTTGCAAAACAGTTTACCAGAGCTCTTAAGTCGCAGTAATCATTCTAGAGTAAAGTGCGATTGCGCTCACATGATCGTGTTTACTTTCAACTCATAATACTAGCGGTAAGCCCGATGAGCGGAAACCCATGTGATATACCCCTTATCGATAGGGTGCAAATGTTTGCGCTCAACTCGTAACCTAGCCCTAATTTTATATATATATATATATATATATATATATATATATATATATATATATATATATATATATATATATATCCTCCATGTGTACCTGCACTCACAATATATTTTAGTCATCAACCAGGGTGCCAAGTCAATAGTATTCACAGTCAATTCCAGTAAAGGACTGCACTCGCTGGATTTTGGATACAAATACTTTTATTGTGGTAACGTTTCGGAGTCCACAGACCCCTTTTTCAGACCAGAACAAACATACAAGTGAACACTGTGCAATATAAAGGTATTAAAGGGACAGTAAACCTCAAAAATAATGTTATATAATTCTGCACATAGTCACAGCTCTATAGTCACATTCCAGCTCTATAGTCACAGCCCGGCCCGACCATACACAGTGCAGCTCGCTCCTGCTCTGTCTGACAGCAGGAGCAAGCTGCACTGTGTATAATGGCGCGGTCGGGCCGGGCTGTGACTATACAGCTGGCCCGATGCGCTGTGTGAAACAAACAGACCCGCTCAGAAGAGCACAGTGAGCGGGTCTGTAAAACAGCCGTTTTTAAAAAAAATGAAAAGGGTATATTATGTTTTACAAAGTTTGGCTAATATAATGTTATATAATTCTGCACTATGTGCAGAATTATATAACATTATTTTTAAGGTTTATTGACACTTTAAGCCCCACCCATCAAACATTTAGTGCAAATTGCGTCAAAACTGTGTTGTCATGGCAATAACCCCCTTTATATTCTTTATTATCTCAGATCAAATTCATTTGTTTAATCAGGTATATATATAAATACCTATCATAAAATATACACACACACACATATATATAAATATATATATATATATATATATATATATATATATATATATATATATATATATATACAGGGAGTGCAGAATTATTAGGCAAGTTGTATTTTTGAGGATTAATTTTATTATTGAACAACAACGATGTTCTCAATGAACCCAAAAAACTCATTTGTTTAATCAGGTATATATATAAATACCTATCATAAAATACACACACACACACACATATATATAAATATATATATATATATATATATACAGTATATATATATATATATATATATATATATATATATATATATATATATATAAAATAAAATACAATTTAATTGTGGCAATATCATAAGCCAATAGATCAGTGCAAGAAAAAATTAAATGAAACCTATGTGCACAGGGCCGGCTCAAGATATTTTGCTGCCTGGTTTAGAGAATGCAATGACGTACCCCCTCAATAGTAACATTACTGATCACAGAATATCAACCTACTAGAATGGCTGCTGACCTTACTAAGCCTGCCTTCATGCACCTGATGAAACGGTCATCTAAGACCGAGAAACGTTGTTTTGTTAAATAAAGTCATTTTACTTTTACAAGACTTTGTTTCCACGAACTTGATTTTATCTACTTTGTATCACGCTTTGGGAATTTTTTGATACACAGTGTGTTACCAACACCCGTATAACTGTGTAATCCAGCCTACCGGGTTAGGCCACCTCCAATACAGGTTAAGAGGCCGTTTGAGTCAAGACCATATTTGCGACCTGTGGTCTTTTGGGAGAGAAACACAGCCGGTATCCAAACTGATATCCTAAAGAGTGGATTGACCTCTGCAAGAGTATAAGTCAGCTGGATGACTCTAAAGGTTCCAGAAGGCGTTTGTGACACTTCTCAAGTGTCTGGGAGCTTGTAAGTACCAGCTATACTTGCGCATTTGGCGCTTATTTATTCCACTGATCGTGCACTATGGTGGCGCCTTCTCTTTTATTCCACATTTCTGCAGATTCCTTCCTTTTGGGACACCAAAAAAAGTCTTGGAGAAGCTGCTAGCCACCTATCTACGTGAATTGAGAATATACCTTTCTGATTTATAATTGGTTCCATTGGGGAATACCTACACACCAGTATCAGCTAAGTTACTGAGTCCTTTTGGTCCAATTTTTTGGGACTTCATACCACTATTGACATTTACTGTGATTTTGTCGATGTTCATTATGTATGACTAACATCTTTGTGAATAATTTTCAACATTGTCCACCATAATGTATCTGCTGGCGCACTGTTCTCTTTTTTAATTTTTAATTATTGTAATATAACCAAGAGTTGTCAATATTTAAAGCGTATATGGTTATATTCAAGTATGCATGGTGACCATATGACTCAGAGTTATTTTTACTTGGATACATGCTTCATATACATAGAACTATGGAAGCATTGAACACATTGAATATTGGTTATGGGGAGCCAGATGACTCAGGGGCCATGATACATGGACTGTATGATAAACTTAACACACAGGATGCTACTTCTTATGGCTTATAGAACATCACTCACAAAGTAGTGGCACTAGTATTAAGCACCTTATACTAGACGTTATTAGCCTCATAGAACCAAGTATACTCTCACATATCAAACTCTGTACTCTGTGTGATGGTATTCACATATACATTGTTACTTATAGGATTTAGCCCAGAAACTTGCCCTTTAAAACACGGGCCATGCGATCTGAGGAGGAACTCTGCAGACGTCGGAGGTCAATTTTCCGCGCCTGTTTTTTTAAAACATTGCACTGATGGTTGCTTAGCCACGGATCGTACATTTACTCAGCAAACACTGAACAAATATCCAATAGTGAGTACAAATAAACAAACTCATTGGGGACATAATGTACATAATCTTAGTAACAATCTCATATAGATAAGCAAGTTTCTGCACCAATATGCTTGAACGAGTGTTCTGTGTGATGACTTATCTGTTATGTGACTATACCACGGTGCAGTTATTTTACATGCATCTGGCAATCTACAAATCTGGAAAATGGTATTAACAACTATATTTAGGAACTATTCATGAGGATGTACTGATGTATTGATAATTGCGGCTGATATGTACGTGTGAGGGTGTATATATATATAGATTGATGCTTATGTATTCACTGCACATAGGTTTCATTTAATTTTTTCTTGCACTGATCTATTGGCTTATGATATTGCCACAATTAAATTGTATTTTATTTTATTATATATATATATACCTGATTAAACAAATGAATTTGTTCTGAGATAATAAAGAATATATAGGGGATTGTTGCCATGACAACACAGTTTTGGCGCAATTTGCACTAAATGTTTGATGGGTGGAGCTTAATACCTTTATATTGCACAGTGTTCACTTGTATGTTTGTTCTGGTCTGAGGAAGGGGTCTGTGGACTCCGAAACTTTACCACAATAAAAGTATTTATATCCAAAATCCAGCGAGTGCAGTCCTTTCCTGTAATTGACTATATATATATATATATATATATATATATATATATATATATATATATATATACATACAGTATATATATATATATATATATATATATAGATATATAGATAGATAGATAGATAGATAGATAGATAGATAGATAGATAGATAGATAGATAATGTAATATTTTTTACAATATGGTGTTTGAGTGCTGATATCTATTATGCATATAAAAAATAGTTTTAAAAGTCTTTTAATTTGTTAAAGCGATAGTAAACTCTCCCCTTTATAAAAACAGATCCAGAGTGTTATGTAATATTTTAGATGGCGTTCAATTAATCAGTTATAATAAAGATGTGCTATAACTTAGTTATTAATGTAGATATAAAATTCAACTTCCCCGCGCTCTGCCACCCACTTCAAAAGTCAATTTTTCTGCGAACTAATGGTTTGAATTGTTTTCTAATCAGCACTCTCCCCTTTGGGCGCCTTTTGTTGTAGCTAGAGCATTGATTGGACAATAATTCAAACCTTTAGCTCATAGCAAAATTGACTTTTGAAGTTAGTGGCAGAGCACAGGGTATTTGATTTTCATATCTATATTAAAAAGTAAGTTATAGCGCATCTTTATTACAACTGATCAATGTGAAGCTCAGTTGACTGAAAAATACATCTAAGTTTGATTTATCTATATTGATGAAATATGACTGCTATAAAAATTAGCACAACCCCATTACTATTATTTAGTAACAGTGAATGTATTTTGTGTTACTAAAGAGTTATTAAACAATAAATGCATGCTTGACATAATAACGTATTTTAAGCAAAGATTAGCCTTATAATAATATGTTGATGTATTTTTTTACATCTATGTTAGTTGTTTAAATATTGAATATATAAGCGTAAAGGATTTGTTTCTATAAAGCACTTTAGTTGCTTTAAATGTATGGATGCTGCCATGTTTAAAATTAAGTTTTCCCTTATCTATCTCCTGCTGAGGATAATTATGAATAATTATGAATTATAAAACAGGCAATATAATGTAATGGGACGAGACAGGGCTGCCCCCTTTCACCTGTCCTGTTTGTTATCAGCATGGAGGTTCTGGCACAAAGAGTTAGGTACAACCCACAAATCACGGGAATAAAAATGGAATTTAAGCTTTCCTTGTATGCGGATGACGTCGTCTTCACCCTTTCTTCCCCTGAGCCCTCAATCAAAGTGGTAATGCAGTAACTCAGGAAGTTTGGACAATTCTCCAACTTTCTGATAAATGAACAGAAATCGGAAATGTTAAACATCTCTTTCCCAGAGACAAAGTTCCAAACTCTTCTAGAAACATGCACACTAAGACATCAAACTAAAGCTATAAAATACCTAGGAATTTATTTGACTCCGTGTCCCAAATCCCTACTGAAACTGAATTTCACAAATCTTCTCAACACTATATCCCATGATTTACAAATATGGAAGGATCGCCCGTTTTCATGGTGGGGGAGATTACAGATCCTGAAGATGAACATCCTCCCTAGGTTAAAGTAAATAGACTAGATCAGGGTTCTTCAAATACAAAATACCCAAGACTCAGTGCAATGATACGACATACTTTCACAATTCTATTTTTTGCTTGGTCTAAAAAATGTCTTTAGTAATATACAACATGATAGCTGCAATTTTTGGCAAAGTGACTAAAATTTGTGCGTACTTTATTCCTGATTGTAGTCAAAATTGAAAGAGTTGTAAACGGTAATAACATACACACACCACACACACTGTCATACGACACCCACACAGTATAACCCAGTAAATAGGGTGTTGCAACCCAGTGGTTTGAAGAACGCTGGACTAGATAACAGGGAGTCAGAGTTGCTTATGCTCAGATCAGTCAGAATATAACCTAAGTTGCACATGTGTCAGCTCTCTTATCACAGTGCAAGAACACAAGTAAGTTGTTTGCTCTTTTTTTAGGTTTACTTTGATTTAACATATTTGTGTCCACCAAAGGACCATTATTTTCCCACTCTGGTGCTAACGACGGCTCAGAGCCATTGCTAGCACTCTCCCACCTTGAGGGAGATCTGGAAGCTCCCACCCGCTCCTACCCCGGCGATCGGGCCTGCATAGTGACAGGCATCGCCGGGGCTTCACGTTTTGCACGGTGATGTCACCGCACAACTTTATTAAAAATTTACAATACAAAGTATAGTGAAAGGGGTCATGCTGCTTAGACGCCTGTATCTCAGGCATCTAAGCAGCTACAGACCCCCAAGACCCACGGTTGGAAAGGTAATCGCCTAACCTTTCCAACTGTGTAAGTATTGGGGATCTGGGAAAAAAAATACAAAAGTTAAAAAAAAATAATAATAATTAAATCACCATAGCACCCAGATGGGAAAGTGCTTAGCACTCAAAGGGTTAATATCCCTTCAATCCTTACCATGCTAGAACCCACCTCAAATAATTCCCTACCTCCTAGTCCCCCCTACTTTAATCCTGCATGTTTCCCACTTCTATTAGCCCAAACCTTGACAGCCACCATTGCAACACTAATATTAAAGGGATATGAAACCCAAACATTTTCTTTCGTGATTCAGATTTGCTTTGTTCCCATGGTATTCTTTGTTGAAAAAATACCAAGTCAGGTGTAGCACTATATGGCAGGAAATAGTGCTACCATTTAGTGCAGGGGTGTCCAAACTTTGCTGTCCAGAGGTTTTGGAACTACATTTCCGATGATGCTCAGCCAGCATTTTATCTAGCTGAGCATCATGGGAAATGTAGTTCCAAAACCTCTGGAGAGCAAAGTTTGGACATCCCTGATTTAGTGCTTTTGCCTATGGATAACATTCTTGCAAAACTGCTGCCATATAGTATTTCAAACACATGCATGCTCCTGATCTTACATTCCACCTAGAGAACAATGAAAACGTAGAAGTAAATTATAAAGTTTTTTAAAATAGTATGCTGTATCTGAATCATGAAAGAAAATGTTTGGGTTTCATGTCCCTTTAACACCCTAATTCCTGGGTCCCCTTTCTGTGATTAATCTTTAAAGGGACATAAAACCTCAAAAATGTTTTATTGATTCAGACAGAACATACCATTTTAAACAACATTACAGAATACCTCTATTTAAAATTGTTCTTAGTTTTCTTGTTATCCTTTGTTGAAAAGCAGAAAGGTAAGTTCAGGAGTGTGCACGTGTTTTCAGATCTATATGGCCGCAGTTTTGCAACAATGTTACAGATTAGCAAGAACACTAGATGGCAGCATTATTTCATATCATGTAGTGCTTCATACATGTGCACACTACCTATCTAGATATCACTTCAACAAAGAATAACATGAGAATGATGTGCCAATTTGATAATAGAAGTAAATTGGAAACTTTTTCAAAATTGTATTCTCAATATCAATCATAAAAGAAAAAAAAATGGGTTTCATGTCCCTTTAAGACTTAAGACTGTAAAATGTTTAAATATACATAGTCAAAAAAACTTTTCAAAATGCCTTCTTTTTAGTTTATTTTCTCGGACAATTGTGCAGATTTCCCAAGACTAATCCTGTCACATATTTGTCCCTAACTGGCCTCAGCAGACATGATAAGATACAATACTGTAAAACAGTGCATGTGTACCTAAAAAGATAAAAGTGTATTCTAGTCACAATTTCAGATTGGCTCCGAGCCTCCTCCAAATAAAGTGAGTGGTGAGGACATTTACCATTGAAAATCAATTGCACTAAACAAGGGGTCGATCCGATATAAAGCGTCGCCCGCAAAAGCCGGCGACGCCAATAATTGCGCGGATTTGGTATCCTATATTCGGCGTAAGCTAGAAGTTACGCGCGTATATTTCTGCCGTCGCCCGCAGTTTTTTGGGCCATAGGCAGGTATACCAAACCCGCGCAGTTTGGTATCCAATATGCAGCGTAAGGACTTACGTGGCGAAAATGGAGAAAACTTACTCCATTTTCACCTCGCCACAAAAAGCAGCCGTAAGAAGCCTTACGCTGACTATTGGAGCCCCGTAACTTCCTAAACTGGCTGCTAAAATAAACCTAACACCTAACGCATGCGCAATGTCTATCTCCCTGTCAACCGCGATCTGCTAAAATAAACCTAACACCTAACGCATGCGCAATGTCTATCTCCCTGTCAACCGCGATCCCCCCCCCCCCCCCGAAATCCCTAATAAAGTTATTACCCCCTAAAACGCCGCTCCCGGACCCCGCCGCCATCTACATAAACTAACCCCCTACTGTGAGCCCCTAAAACCGCCGCCATCTACCTTATCTATCCCGTAATCTGACCCCTTACACCGCCGCCACCTATATAAAAATGATTAACCCCTAATTTAATCTACCTACCCCGCCGCCAGCTATGTTATCTATATTAACCCTAAGTATATTATAGTTAATATAGTTATTACATTATATATATTAACTATATTAACCCTAATTATATTAGGGTTAATATAGTTAATATAGTTACTATAGTATTTATATTAACTATATTAACTCTATCTAACCCTAACACCCCTAACTAAATTTATATTAAATTAATCTAATTAATTTATAAACTAAAATATTCCTATTTAAATCTAAATACTTACCTATAAAATAAACCCTAAGATAGCTACAATATAATTAATAATTACATTATAGCTATGTTAGGGTTAATATTTATTTTACAGGTAAATAGTTAATTATTTTAACTAGGTATAATAGATATTAAATAGTTATTAACTATTTAATATCTACCTAGTTAAAATAATTACCCAATTACCTGTAAAATAAATCCTAACCTAAGTTACAAATACACCTACACTATCAATAAATTTAATAAACTACAAACATCTATCTAAAAATACAATTAAATTAACTAAACTAAATTACAAAAAAAAAAAAACACTAAATTACAAAAAATAAAAAAAAGATTACAAGATTTTTAAGCTAATTACACCTATTCTAAGCCCCCTAATAAAATAATAAACCCCCAAAATAAAAAAAATTCCCTGCCCTATTCTAAATTCAACAAATTTCAAAGCTCTTTACCTTACCAGCCCTTAAAAGGGCCTTTTGTGGGGCATGCCCCAAAGAATTCAGCTCTTTTGCATTCAACAAATACAATCCCCCCCCCCCCCCCATTACAACCCACCACCCACATACCCCTATTCTAAACCCACCCAAACCCCCCTTAAAAAAGCCTAACACTACCCCCCTGAAGATCTCCCTACCTTGTCTTCACCACACCGGGCCGAACTCCTGATCCGATCCGGGCGATGTCGTCCTCCAAGCGGCAAAGAAGAATTCTTCCTCCGGCGACGTCTTCCTCCAAGCGGCAGCAAAGTCTTCATTCTTCCGGCGGCATCTTCAATCTTCTTTCTTCGCTCCGCCGCCGCGGAGCATCCATCCCGGCCGACTGCTAAACTTGGAATGAGGTACCTTTAAATGACGTCATCCAAGATGGCGTCCGCCGAATTCCGATTGGCTGATAGGATTCTATCAGCCAATCGGAATTAAGTTAAAAAAATCTGATTGGCTGATTGAATCAGCCAATCAGATTCAAGTTCAATCCGATTGGCTGATCCAATCAGCCAATCAGATTGAGCTCGCATTCTATTGGCTGTTCCGATCAGCCAATAGAATGCGAGCTCAATCTGATTGGCTGATTGGATCAGCCAATCGGATTGAACTTGAATCTGATTGGCTGATTCAATCAGCCAATCAGATTTTTTTAACTTAATTCCGATTGGCTGATAGAATCCTATCAGCCAATCGGAATTCGGCGGACGCCATCTTGGATGACGTCATTTAAAGGTACCTCATTCCAAGTTTAGCAGTCGGCCGGGATGGATGCTCCGCGGCGGCGGAGCGAAGAAAGAAGATTGAAGATGCCGCCGGAAGAATGAAGACTTTGCTGCCGCTTGGAGGAAGACGTCGCCGGAGGAAGAATTCTTTTTTGCCGCTTGGAGGACGACATCGCCCGGATCGGATCAGGAGTTCGGCCCGGTGTGGTGAAGACAAGGTAGGGAGATCTTCAGGGGGGTAGTGTTAGGCTTTTTTAAGGGGGGTTTGGGTGGGTTTAGAATAGGGGTATGTGGGTGGTGGGTTGTAATGGGGGGGGGGATTGTATTTGTTGAATGCAAAAGAGCTGAATTCTTTGGGGCATGCCCCACAAAAGGCCCTTTTAAGGGCTGGTAAGGTAAAGAGCTTTGAAATTTGTTGAATTTAGAATAGGGCAGGGAATTTTTTTTATTTTGGGGGTTTATTATTTTATTAGGGGGCTTAGAATAGGTGTAATTAGCTTAAATATCTTGTAATCTTTTTTTTATTTTTTGTAATTTAGTGTTTGTTTTTTTTTGTAATTTAGTTTAGTTAATTTAATTGTATTTTTAGATAGATGTTTGTAGTTTATTTAATTTATTGATAGTGTAGGTGTATTTATAACTTAGGTTAGGATTTATTTTACAGGTAATTGGGTAATTATTTTAACTAGGTAGATACTAAATAGTTAATAACTATTTAATATCTATTATACCTAGTTAAAATAATTAACTATTTACCTGTAAAATAAATATTAACCCTAACATAGCTACAATGTAATTATTAATTATATTGTAGCTATCTTAGGGTTTATTTTATAGGTAAGTATTTAGATTTAAATAGGAATATTTTAGTTTATAAATTAATTAGATTAATTTAATATAAATATAGTTAGGGGTGTTAGGGTTAGATAGAGTTAATATAGTTAATATAAATACTATAGTAACTATATTAACCCTAATATAATTAGGGTTAATATAGTTAATATATATAATGTAATACCTATATTAACTATAATATACTTAGGGTTAATATAGATAATATAGCTGGCGGCAGGGTAGGTAGATTAAATTAGGGGTTAATCATTGTAATAGAGATGGCGGCGGTGTAAGGGGCTTACATTAGGGGTTAATAATTTTAATATAGATGGCGGCGGTGTTAGGGGCTCACTTTAGGGGGTTATAGATATAATATAGCTGGCGGCGGGGTACGGGAGCGGCGGTTTAGGGGTTAATAGCTTTTTTATTGTTAGGCTAGTGAGGGGGGATAGCGGATAGAGGGTTAGACAGTGCGGGCTGTGTTAGGGAGGCGTGTTAGACAGTGCGGGCTATGTTAGGGAGGCGTGTTAGACAGTGCGGGTGTTTTAAACTTTAGTCAGGTTTTATAGGCGCCGGCAGATTCTAACGTGCCGCAAGTCACTGGCGACGCCAGAAATTTGTACTTGCGCAGATTTCTGGACATCGCTGGTTTGTGAGACTTACGGCACGTTAGCATCTGACGGCGACTTATATGGGATGGCTCGAGTTGCGAGCTGAAACTGCGGGCGACGCCGGTTCCCTCGCTTGCGCCGCAAACTGCGATCGATATCGGATCGCGCCCCAAGATGTTAATATATTCTGAAAATGTTCACACTTTGCAGGTATGATAATCTATTGCTGGAGAACAGAACAGTCTGGTAACTACAAGGGGGTCGATCCGATATAAAGCGTCGCCCGCAAAAGCCGGCGACGCCAATATTTGCGCGGATTTGGTATCACATATACGGCGTAACCTAGAAGTTACGCGCGTATATTTCTGCCGTCGCCCGCAGATTTTTGGGCCATAGGCAGGTATACCAAACCCGCGCAGTTTGGTATCCAATATGCAGCGTAAGGACTTACGTGGCGAAAATGGAGAAAACTTACTCCATTTTCACCTCGCCACAAAAAGCAGCCGTAAGAAGCCTTACGCTGACTATTGGAGCCCCGTAACTCCCTAAACTAACTAGAAAATAAACCTAACACCTAACGCATGCGCAATGTCTATCTCCCTGTCAACCGCGATCTGCTAAAATAAACCTAACACCTAACGCATGCGCAATGTCTATCTACCTGTCAACCGCGATCCCCCCCCGCCCCGAAATCCCTAATAAAGTTATTACCCCCTAAACCGCAGCTCCCGGACCCCGCCGCCATCTACATAAACTAACCCCCTACTGTGAGCCTCTAAAACCGCCGCCATCTACCTTATCTATCCCCTAATCTGACCCCTTACACCGCCGCCACCTATATAAAAATGATTAACCCCTAATGTAAGCCCCTTACACCGCCGCCATCTCTATTAAAATGATTAACCCCTAATTTAATCTACCTACCCCGCCGCCAGCTATATTATCTATATTAACCCTAAGTATATTATAGTTAATATAGGTATTACATTATATATATTAACTATATTAACCCTAATTATATTAGGGTTAATATAGTTAATATAGTTACTATAGTATTTATATTAACTATATTAACTCTATCTAACCCTAACTAAATTTATATTAAATTAATCTAATTCATTTATAAACTAAAATGTTCCTATTTAAATCTAAATACTTACCTATAAAATAAACCCTAAGATAGCTACAATATAATTAATAATTACATTGTAGCTATGTTAGGGTTAATATTTATTTTACAGGTAAATTGTTAATTATTTTAACTAGGTATAATAGATATTAAATAGTTATTAACTATTTAATATCTACCTAGTTAAAATAATTACCCAATTACCTGTAAAATAAATCCTAACCTAAGTTACAAATACACCTACACTATCAATAAATTTAATAAACTACTAACATCTATCTAAAAATACAATTAAATTAACTAAACTAAATTACAAAAAAAAACAAACACTAAATTACAAAAAATAAAAAAAAGATTACAAGATATTTAAGCTAATTACACCTATTCTAAGCCCCCTAATAAAATAATAAACCCCCAAAATAAAAAAAATTCCCTGCCCTATTCTAAATTCAACAAATTTCAAAGCTCTTTACCTTACCAGCCCTTAAAAGGGCCTTTTGTGGGGCATGCCCCAAAGAATTCAGCTCTTTTGCATACAAGAAATACAATACCCCCCCCCCATTACAACCCACCACCCACATACCCCTATTCTAAACCCACCCAAACCCCCCTTAAAAAAGCCTAACACTACCCCCCTGAAGATCTCCCTACCTTGTCTTCACCACACCGGGCCGAACTCCTGATCCGATCCGGGCGATGTCTTCCTCCAAGCGGCAAAGAAGAATTCTTCCTCCGGCGACGTCTTCCTCCAAGCGGCAGCAAAGTCTTCATTCTTCCGGCGGCATCTTCAATCTTCTTTCTTCGCTCCGCCGCCGCGGAGCATCCATCCCGGCCGACTGCTGAACTTGGAATGATGTACCTTTAAATGACGTCATCCAAGATGGCGTCCGCCGAATTCCGATTGGCTGATAGGATTCTATCAGCCAATCGGAATTAAGTTAAAAAAATCTGATTGGCTGATTGAATCAGCCAATCAGATTCAAGTTCAATCCGATTGGCTGATCCAATCAGCCAATCAGATTGAGCTCGCATTCTATTGGCTGTTCCGATCAGCCAATAGAATGCGAGCTCAATCTGATTGGCTGATTGGATCAGCCAATCGGATTGAACTTGAATCTGATTGGCTGATTCAATCAGCCAATCAGATTTTTTTAACTTAATTCCGATTGGCTGATAGAATCCTATCAGCCAATCGGAATTCGGCGGACGCCATCTTGGATGACGTCATTTAAAGGTACATCATTCCAAGTTCAGCAGTCGGCCGGGATGGATGCTCCGCGGCGGCGGAGCGAAGAAAGGAGATTGAAGACGTCGCCGGAGGAAGAATTCTTCTTTGCCGCTTGGAGGAAGACATCGCCCGGATCGGATCAGGAGTTCGGCCCGGTGTGGTGAAGACAAGGTAGGGAGATCTTCAGGGGGGTAGTGTTAGGCTTTTTTAAGGGGGGTTTGGGTGGGTTTAGAATAGGGGTATGTGGGTGGTGGGTTGTAATGGGGGGGGGGGTATTGTATTTGTTGTATGCAAAAGAGCTGAATTCTTTGGGGCATGCCCCACAAAAGGCCCTTTTAAGGGCTGGTAAGGTAAAGAGCTTTGAAATTTGTTGAATTTAGAATAGGGCAGGGATTTTTTTTTATTTTGGGGGTTTATTATTTTATTAGGGGGCTTAGAATAGGTGTAATTAGCTTAAATATCTTGTAATCTTTTTTTTATTTTTTGTAATTTAGTGTTTGTTTTTTTTTGTAATTTAGTTTAGTTAATTTAATTGTATTTTTAGATAGATGTTAGTAGTTTATTAAATTTATTGATAGTGTAGGTGTATTTGTAACTTAGGTTAGGATTTATTTTACAGGTAATTGGGTAATTATTTTAACTAGGTAGATATTAAATAGTTAATAACTATTTAATATCTATTATACCTAGTTAAAATAATTAACAATTTACCTGTAAAATAAATATTAACCCTAACATAGCTACAATGTAATTATTAATTATATTGTAGCTATCTTAGGGTTTATTTTATAGGTAAGTATTTAGTGTTAAATAGGAACATTTTAGTTTATAAATGAATTAGATTAATTTAATATAAATTTAGTTAGGGTTAGATAGAGTTAATATAGTTAATATAAATACTATAGTAACTATATTAACTATATTAACCCTAATATAATTAGGGTTAATATAGTTAATATATATAATGTAATACCTATATTAACTATAATATACTTAGGGTTAATATAGATAATATAGCTGGCGGCGGGGTAGGTAGATTAAATTAGGGGTTAATCATTTTAATAGAGATGGCGGCAGTGTAAGGGGCTTACATTAGGGGTTAATAATTTTAATATAGATGGCGGCGGTGTTAGGGGCTCACTTTAGGGGGTTATAGATATAATATAGCTGGCGGCGGGGTACGGGAGCGGCGGTTTAGGGGTTAATAACTTTATTAGGTTGCGGCGGGGTAAAGGAGCGGCGGTTTAGGGGTTAATAGCATTTTTATTGTTAGGCTAGTGAGGGGGGATAGCGGATAGAGGGTTAGACAGTGCGGGCTATGTTAGGGAGGCGTGTTAGACAGTGCGGGCTATGTTAGGGAGGCGTGTTAGACAGTGCGGGCTATGTTAGGGAGGCGTGTTAGACAGTGCGGGCTATGTTAGGGAGGCGTGTTAGACAGTGCGGGCTATGTTAGGGAGGCGTGTTAGACAGTGCGGGCTATGTTAGGGAGGCGTGTTAGACAGTGCGGGCTATGTTAGGGAGGCGTGTTAGACAGTGCGGGCTATGTTAGGGAGGCATGTTAGACAGTGCGGGCTATGTTAGGGAGGCGTGTTAGACAGTGCGGGCTATGTTAGGGAGGCGTGTTAGACAGTGCGGGCTATGTTAGGGAGGCTTGTTAGACAGTGCGGGCTATGTTAGGGAGGCGTGTTAGACAGTGCGGGCTATGTTAGGGAGGCGTGTTAGACAGTGCGGGCTATGTTAGGGAGGCGTGTTAGACAGTGCGGGCTATGTTAGGGAGGCGTGTTAGACAGTGCGGGCTATGTTAGGGAGGCGTGTTAGACAGTGCGGGCTATGTTAGGGAGGCGTGTTAGACAGTGCGGGCTATGTTAGGGAGGCGTGTTAGACAGTGCGGGCTATGTTAGGGAGGCGTGTTAGACAGTGCGGGCTATGTTAGGGAGGCGTGTTAGACAGTGCGGGCTATGTTAGGGAGGCGTGTTAGACAGTGCGGGCTATGTTAGGGAGGCGTGTTAGACAGTGCGGGTGTTTTAGACTTTAGTCAGGTTTTATAGGCGCCGGCAGATTCTAACGTGGCGCAAGTCACTGGCGACGCCAGAAATTTGTACTTACGCAGATTTCTGGACATCGCTGGTTTGTCAGACTTACGGCACGTTAGCATCTGACGGCGACATATATGGGATAGCTCGAGTTGCGAGCTGAAACTGCGGGCGACGCCGGTTCCCTCGCTTGCGCCGCAAACTGCGATCGATATCGGATCGCGCCCAAGGTGTTTTATGTCCCTTTAACTGAAACCTACCTACAAAGTAATTCCCAAAAGATCACAAATCCTTCTATAAGCTTATGAAATTAGAGGTCAAAACTTACATTTATACCAGAATTTTAGTTCTAACTCAAACATGAAAATGAAAGGCCATTTCTAGTTATAACTCTCTCTCTAAATGTAATTTGACAGTTGGAAGCCGATTTAAGAAAGTGCGAGCGGACATGATATGATGTAGCGTATCATGTCCGCCGCACATCGATAAATGCCCACAGCATATGCTGTCGGCATTTATCATTGCACAAGCAGTTCTTGTGAACTGCTTGTGCAATGCCACCCCCTGCAAATTCGCTAGCAGGGGGTGTCAATCAGCCCAATCATATAGGATCGGGCGAATTAATGTCCGCAGGCGGACAAGTTATGGATCAGCGGTCTTTGGATCGGAGCTTGATAATTCGGCCCCTTACTCTCTGCATGTTCATTCAATTTTTTAAACTTCCTGTTTTTTTTTATTGTTCTTACATGGGTGAAAGTGTATAGTTTAACTTTTACATTTCCATTAATAAACATGTGAACTTATGAATTTTCCTTATTTAACTATTTTACTCTAAATAGTCATGGAACATATGAATTATGCATCCTTCTTTAAGAAATTCCACCAAACACCATATAAGTAATACTGAGTGGTAGCTAACTGTTATATTACAAGTGGAAACATTGATATATATATTAAAATATGGTGTGGAGTATTTATTTACTTACCATAAATAAAGGCAACATTTTGCAAGACAACAGATTAGGGGCAAGATTACTTATGCGGCACAGGCTTCATCGTAACTGCTGAAACAATAAACCTAATTAGTCTATTAACCCCTAAACCTCCAAACCCCCACGTCACAATAAACCTAATTAATCTAATAACCACTAAACCGCCAAACCCCCACATCACAATAAACCTAATTAATCTATTATCCCCTAAACTGCCAAACCCCCACATCGCAATAAACCTAATTTAATTACTAAGCCCCCTAACCTACACCCCCTAAATTAACCCCAAATTACATAAAATAATAAAATACTAAATTAAAATTAAAATAAAAAATCCTAACAGTACTTAAAAAAAAATAAGATTAAATTAAAATAAGCTAAAATTACAAAAAATAAAAAAGTCTAACATTTCAGAAAATAATAAACCAAATTATCAAAAATTCTAAAAATTAAACCTAATCCCTATGAAAATAACCCCCCTCAAATAAAAACACCCCCTAATCTAATACTAAACTACTACTAATGGCTTTTTGTAGGTCTTTGCCCTAAAATAAACAGCGCTTTTGCATTAAAAAAATTCTACGTCCCCCCTAACAGTAAACCCCACCACCCACAAAACCCCCCAAAATAAAAAAAAGGGGATTTTGGGCACTGAAAAAGAGCTGGATGCCCTTTTAAGGGAAATGCCCACACAAATGCTCCTTTAGGTAGCTTTTTAGTGTTAGTTTTTTTTTATTTTGGGGGGTTTGGCGGGTGGGGGGGGGTTACTGTTAGGTGGGGGACTTAGAATTTTTTTAATTCAATAGAGCTGTTTAACTTAGGGCAATGCCCTACAAAAGGCCATTTTAAGGGCTATTTCTAGTTTAGTATTAGACTAGGGGGTGTTTTTATTTTGGGGGGGCTTTTTATTTTCATAGGGATTAGGATTCATTTTTTTATTTTTGATAATTTGGTTTATTATTTTCTGTAATGTTAGATTTTTTTATTTTTTGTAATTTTAGATTAATTTAAATTTAGTTTTTTAATTTTAAAAGTAATGTTAGGTTTTTAATTGTAACTTAATCTTTTTTAATTAGGTAATTGGGGTTAATTTAGGGGGTGTTAGGTTAGGGGGCTTAGTAATTTAATTAGTTATTTGCATTGTGGGAGTTGGTGGTTTAGGAGTTAGTGGCTTAATTAGGTTAATTGCAGTGTGGGGTGTGGCGGTTTAGGGGTTAATAGATTTATTAGGTTTATTGCGATGTGGGTGAATGGCGGATTAGGGGTTAATAGATTTATTAGGTTTATTGCGATGTGGGTGAATGGTGGATTAGGGGTAAATACATTTATTAGGTTTATTGCGATGTGGGTGAATGGCGGATTAGGGGTAAATACATTTATTAGGTTTATTGTGATGTGGGTTAATGGCAGATTAGGGGTTAATAGTTTTATTAGTTATTGCGGTGGGGGTTGGCGGTTGACAAGTAGATAGATATTGCGCATGCGTTAGGTGTTAGTTAATATTTTCAGGGAGTTACGGTGCTCACATTTTCAGCGCAAGGCTTGCTGCGCTTGCCTATTTCGCCGCATAAGTCCTTGCGCTGAATATGTGATACCGATTTGCAACGCGGTTCTATGTTAGCTTAAGGGAGTAAAAATTGCGGGCGACAGGTAAAATATACGTGCCACATTTATATGCAGCGCCGTATATGGGATAGCAAAACCACATAAAAATCGGCGCTAAAGTGACTCACTTTAATTATAAAGAACCAATTTCAACAAGCTATTGCAAGGCACAGTAGATTAACATGAAGCTAGATAGAGATAATTTTATTTTGTTGGGAGTGTGCCAATCAAATCCAGGTGTCAGGACATCCAACCGGCCAAGATTTATAGGGATAGAATTATTTTTTTATTTAATTTTTTGTAAATGCTTTAAAGCATTGCAACATTGCATTGTCCCGTCTTCCATAATTAATTATTTTTTTAATATCTTTGAAAAAAAATATTCTTAAAGGGACACTGAAACCAATTTTTTTGTTTTGTGATTCAGAAAGAGCATGAAATTTTAAGCAACTTTCTAATTTACTCCTATTATCAAATTTTCTTTATTCTCTTGGTATCTTTATTTGAAATGCAAGAATGTAAGTTTAGATGCCGGCCCATTTTTGGTGAACAACCTGGGTTGTCCTTGCTGACTGGTGGATAAATTCATCCACCAATAATAAATTGCTGTCCATAGTACTGAACCAAAAAAAAAAAGCTTAGATGCCTTCCTTTTCAAATAAAGATAGCAAGAGAAAGAAGAAAAATTGCTAATAGGAGTAAATTAGAAAGTTGCTTTAAATTGCATGCTCTATCAGAAAAAAAAACATTTGGGTTCAGTGTCCCTTTAAAGAACCACTTAATGCAGTAGAATTGCATAATTAACAAGTGCATAATAAAAAGACAATGCAATAACACCTACTCTGAATTTCAATTTTTTTTCTCTCCTATTTTCCAGCCCATGTATCATGTGACATCAGCCAATCACAGACTAGTATACATATACCCTGTGTGCTTGTGCACATGCTCAGTAGGATCTTTCCCAGAAAGTGTGAATATAAAAAAACTGTGCAAAATTTGATAATGGAAGTCAATTGGTAAGTGTCTTAAAACTGCTGCTCTGTCTGAATAATAAAGTTTATTTTGACTTGAGTGTCCCTTTAATATAAAATTGGGCAATGCCTTGCAGAAACAATAATGCTTACGGTATCTAAGGCTTTCCCATTGTAATCTAATATACTTCCCACCTGGGTTATCAGCAAATCTGAATGGTGTTAAAAAATATATTTTTTATTCCATTTCAAATAATGTATAATCTGATTGTATTATATAAATTATTGGTCTCAAATAAATGTTTAAATAAACACATATACAACTTCTATAGCAGTTGTAAAATGTATAACAAAAAATATTAATTAAACACTTATTTATCTCTTGTTACTACTAGATAGTAAATTACAATTGCAAAATAATCTAAGATGTTTGATATATGAGAAATATTGCAGGTAATAATTTTATTGCAAAATAAATAAATATAAAAAGAGCTTTGGACTTAAATGAAAACATAATATATAAGATAATTAATAAGTAATGATTTGCAAATTGAGAGTAGTTTTTTTAAAACTTTGGCAGGCTTGTCTAAACAATAAATAATCAATTATCAGCCAGATGTGTCATTGTAAAAAAGTCAATTGAGGTTAGAGAAAGCAGATGTCAATGATGCATATATATTTAACTAACTGATCATGTGTTTGTAGCTATTTCTAAGATGTTATTTTGTCAATGCAGATGTTCAAGCATGAAGACACAAAGAAAAGCTATTTTTATTTTAAATTAATAATCAAATTGATAGGCTAAGAACACAGAAACATACATTATGCACTGACAGGGTGATACAGACACACAATAATGCTAATACTATGAATTATTATTATTAATATTATTATTATCGGTTATTTGTAGAGCACCAACAGATTCTGCAGCGCCATAATCACTTCTGGAACTTTGCTGAACAAGAGCAAAATGTGTTCTTAAAGGGACATAAAACAAGTTGGGATAGAGACAAAATAATATAATATGTACTTTAATTACTTTACTTGCAAATTTATACTGCAGTGTCTCGTCGTTAACCCTTTCTTTTTAGTTTCTGTATTGTAGAGCTCTAACTCCCCCCACACAATTCCTTTTATGGCTGTAGCTATAGCCACTTTTGTTTCGGTAAAATGCAAAAGTGAATAGGGATTATCTGCTGGAGCAGGCCTAGAAGCTGTGAACTCAGTTGAAATACAATGTCTGTGTCTAAACACTGATAAGGGGGGTGGAGTTAGCTGCTCCAGACCGCAGAGCTTTGTAACTAATTTTCCTTATTTTTAAAAATTATTTTAAAGGGACACTGAACCCAATTTTTTTCTTTTGTGATTCAGATAGAGCATTCAATTTTAAGCAACTTTCTAATTTGCTCCTATTATCAAATTGTATTTGTTCTCTTGTTATCTTTATTTGAAAAAGAAGGCATCTAAGTTTTTTTATTAGTTCAGTACTCTGGACAGCACTTTTTTATTGGTGGATGAATTTATCCACCAATCAGCTAGAACAACCCAGGTTGTTCACCAAAAATGGGCTGGCATCTAAACTTACATTCTTGCATTTCAAATAAAGATACCAAGAGAATAAAGAAAATTTGATAATAGGAGTAAATTAGAAAGTTGCTTACAATTTCATGCTCTATCTGAATCACGAAAGAAAAAAAATTGGGTTCAGTGTCCCTTTAAAATACTTGGCAACAATTTTTAAACACTTTTTTTATGCAAACTATTTTTACTTAATTAGCCCTTTTAGGATATGCACAGATCTCAACCTGTTTTATGGCACTTTAAAGGGACACTGAACCCATTTTTTTTCCTTCGTGATTCAGATAGAGCATGGAATTTTAAGCAACTTTCTAATTTACTCAAATTTTATTTATTCTCTTAGTATCTTTATTTGAAATGCAAGAATGTAAGTTTAGATGCCGTCCCATTTTTGGTGAACAACCTGGGTTGTCCTTGCTGATTGGTAAATAAATTCATCCACCAATAAAAAAGTGCTGTCCAGAAGTCTGAACCAAGAAAAAAGCTTAGATGCCTTCTTTTTCAAATAAAGATAGCAAGGGAACGAAGAAAATTTGATAATAGGAGTAAATTAGAAAGTTGCTTAAAATTGCATGCTCTATCTGAATCACAAAAGAAAAAAAATTGGGTTCAGTGTCCCTTTAAGTCAATCAAAATGTACTGTCTTTTAGGGGTAGGTAAAGGTTTTGATATAAACTGGCGGCTGCTTTTGATCAATGAATCTCAAATTCTTGACATCCATACTTCACTGCTTCAAATGAATGTTACATTTTCATTTTTTAAAAAGCACATTCAACAGAGTGAAATGTGTGAAGACTGATTCTTATAGTATATGACTATGGGAATTAACATAATGTTATATTTTGCTATTATCAAATGTTTTCTCTTAAATCAAATGTTACATTGAAGATTATTATTTAGAATTATAATGCATATTTCTCAGAGTATGTGTTTTTAAGAGATATTAAATTGATAAAAATATTTTTAAATTTTGTCTAAATAATAATAATATTAATATATTGTACTAAAATAATACTATAGAATAAGAAGCCAACCTATTAAGCAATGGCTTGAACATACAAGAATAATTAAAAAAAAAATGTATTGTATCATTAAAGGGACAGTCTAGGCCAAAATAAACTTTCATGATTTAAATAGGGAATGTAATTTTAAACAATTTTCCAATTTACTTTTATCACAAATTTTGCTTTGTTCTCTTGGTATTCTTAGTTGAAAGCTTAACCTAGGAGGTTCATATGCTAATTTCTTAGACCTTGAAGGCCACCTCTTTTCAGAATGCATTTTAACAGTTTTTTTTTTTTTTTTTGTTTTTTTTTTTATATATAAATTTTTATTGAGGTTGGGCAAACAGAATACAGCTTATGAAGAATAATCAGACATATATGATACAATATAATGATTCTGCATACAGACAGATTACATTCCTATCAAAGGCAACGTTATACGAAAAACTGGAACCTCTTTTTATTTTTCCCATATTCTGGACAAGATGAGTTTCCTCACTTAATACTAAGGCCCCTTCTATATTAACAGTAGGAGAGGAAGGTGGGAAATGCGAATGATCCTACAAAAAATAGAGTAAATACACACTTATGCTATTAGGTAATATTAATATTTAAAGAACACAGTAGAATATAAGGGTGTGGTGCAAAATATAAAGCATGGCGACTTAGAATGGGATGGTAAGTAGTTTGTTAGACATTAAATACAGTAAAGGCGCCATTCCCTTGCTAACCTAATATGATATGAGATGTAGGAATGGAATAATATTAAAATGAAAGTTATGTTCCTGAGGACCTAAAGAGTCTTATAACATTAGTCAGGAGGAGTATTAACTGGGAATAATATTGAATCACAGAACTACCCATAAATTGTGTAAATTTCTAAAACAATTTAGGTCAGTAGATTAGAGTAATTAGTAGTTGATATTGTAAACTATAACATGAGTATATATATATAATTTTGCTATTTAAAATATGCGGTAAAGTATGAAGGTATAGGTAGTTAGAGTATGGCATAGGCGAGATAAGCCATATAGATAGTCCTCCAACAATAGGAGGTACATTACAGGGGGGGGGGGGGGAGGTGGTTAGTATATTATGCGAAGTGAACTATGTAACTTTAAACTTTATGTCAAGGAAGCTTTTAATATGAAGGGCATCGGTAGTTTCAATTATATCATGTCGTTGCGTTGAGGAGTAGTGCAAGTGAAGCTATGAAAGAAAACTAGGGTATGTGCAGGGATTTGTAAATTCAGTTAGTTAGTATAGTTGATCAGTCCTGCTGATCTAAGTAGAGTAGGTAAAGTCAATGTTTGAGGGGATAACCAAAGGCTAAAATAAAACTTGGTGATAATGGTGGATTGTATAGGAAGCTCTCGATTAGTAAGTAGGAGGCAGAGCAGGGAAACTGTACTATGGAGCTATGCATTTGTAATATATAGGCATCACACTGCCCCGGCCGCTGGCAGCAAGATGTCGTGTACACAAGCTTCACCCAAACTCCATGCATATATATAAATTAAATGCTAACAAACAGTTTATCTAAAAATCAGTAATATCCTAGCCAGTTGCATCATTACAAAAGTGTTGAACATTAAGGTCTAAAAAAAAGCTATTATGGATACTAACAATTCTGCACAAAGAACCTACCCTCAATAATGAGCAGCTGGGCTAAAGCAAGGCAATATCTATGTTATGCTCGAGAGCAGCTATAAGGTACTATTAGCCAAAAACCTGGACACTAGACATTCTGAGCCCCCTAGTAGTGGATTACCGTTGTGGCATTTACGAAAGGGCAACATAACATTATATAACAGCAGACATTAACATTTTTGCGGCTTCCCCTGATTACCCTTGCATATGTATGGCCCAGTGGCATAAAAGTTTAAAGCGTAAAGACTTTATCAATCAGAAGTGTTAAACAAGCAGTAATTTTAGCGTGAAATGTGTAGAACACTAATCCATAACAAAAGTGTTGAGTAAGCAGTGACTTTAGTGTAACACGTACAGCACACTAATCTGTAACAGAAGTGTTAAGCAAGCAGTGATTGTAACATAACATGTGCAGCACACAAAACTGTTATATAGACCTAACGTGCAAGGCATAACTTAAGCTATCATGTGGTGCCACAATGCCCAGGAGATCATAACAAGTAGAAATGTATTTGAATAAAAAAGACTTATGTAAGAAATAATTATGGGTGTAAAAAAAACATGATATTCTGTTCAACGATCCCATGCTGGTCAGTAGTAAGTCTAACCAATGCCCACTTTAAGGCCGTACTGTACCCAAGTTATGAATTGTCCATGCCAGCATTCATCTCTCTGCGTTATATCAAAGAGGCTAAGGCAAAATAAAACAGTCTGCGAGAATATAACTGTCCAGGTTAATGGAGAAACCCCACGGAATCCAGTCTGCTTATCTGAGACACCAAGATTGGGACCTGTATTATAAGCCTCCTCATGAGCTAGCGTAGTGGCTCGAGAGTCCATTAAGGTTGGCTGTAGCACAAGCTTGTTAGGCACCTTGAGATTTCCCCGCGGTGGAGCCGGATCAGAGTACTGGGGAAAGTGAGCTTCCAGGTCCGAGTCGTTAGTGCGCCATGAGGTGTCCTTAACTATAGACACCGGGCTATTATGGGTAACAGGATCGTCCCCCCAGTTAGAGATTACCTTGTGGTTAGTGTTGTCCAGCTCATAAGGTAGCGGCTCAGAGGGTGGTCTTGCTGCATTTGCATAAGGTGTGTTTGGGTCTGTTTCTTTACGAGCCTTCCCAAATGCCTCCAGCAGTGAGGTCTCCATCTTTAAGAAATGCGCCTGAAGCAGTTGTGCAATCTCTACCTTCAACATGGTTAGCGACATAATGGCCGACAGCAAATGGAGTAATTCCGCGCCAAACTGGGTATATCGCTGTCAGGATATTATAAGTCACAACTCCTCATGGAGACCACCGGGGTAAATCCTCAAGCTCCGGGGACTTAGAAACACCGCCAGCTATATCTGTGTCGTATATATATAGGCAAATATAGGGTTAAGGCGGCAGTAGAATGCGCATTGCTGTCCCTCCAACAAGGGCATGAAAGTCACTTTAGGTAGACCCGATAGCTATTAGACAATGTGTACCGGTCCTCCAAAGGTTATCACCTCCTCTGTGTATATATCATTTATTATTTTCAGGCTTCAGTAGGGTATTTGAAGTAATTGGTATCTCAGAGCTCTCGTGCTATGCGACCATCTTGGTCCCTAGTTGGCTCCGCCCCCGCATTTTAACAGTTTTTCACCACTAGAGGGTGTTAGTTCACGTATTTCATATAGATAACGCTGTGCTTGTGCACGAGAAGTTATCTGGGAGCAGGCACTGATTGGCTAGACTGCAAGTCTGTCAAAAGAACTGAAATAAAGGGGCAGTTTGCAGAGGCTTAGATACAAGATAATCACAGAGGTTAAAAGTATATTATTATAACTGTGTTGGTTATGCAAAACTGGGGAATGGGTAATAAATGGATTATCTATCTTTTAAAACAATAAAAATTCTGGTGTAGACTGTCCCTTTAAATAGATTATTTAGATGTCTGTAAAATAAAACAGCTAGTAGCAAAAAATAAAATTGTAACAGATTTACTTCATTCATACTGTGAACCATGTTCTAAGTATTTGTGTAAATTTTCTGTACTCTCATATACTGTACTTCGTAAAATGTACACTTAGATTAGAGAATTTACTAAAGCCACACAGATCTTTCAATGTGCTTACAGAACTCACTTTTTAGATGTAGGAACGTGTAAGGTATTAACTTTATACAGAGCAGATTAAAAAACTAAAATATCTTTCAAAGATCATTGTTAAATATATACATTTATAACGTTCTTCACTGGATTTCAAAGTCAATCACAAATTCACTATTACAACAGTTTTTCTAGATTTTGCTGCAATTTACAGTCAGCAAGATTAAATATTTTGGTGTTGACAGTGCATAGGATCTTCACATATTCTAAAATGTATTCTTCAACCATCACCTCTGCTGCAAAATAATTAAATAATTACGTGTAATGCAGGTACTCCAGCCTCTCTGGGAGAAAAATTGAAACAAGCTCACAAGTAAGAGCTAACACCATAAAAGCAGGCAAAATAATTAATGAATGTATAGTGCATTTTTATTTTAATTAATCATTTTAAATGGAGATAGATTTAATGTTGAAATTAATATCACTTTAATAGTGTCAAATTAATTGAGTGTTTATAGAAATGTATCTAGACTTCAGAAATTAAAAACAAGGCATTCAATTTAATTTTTAACAATTAATTTCTTAAGAAATGATTATGCTGCTATAATTTAACAGTGTCATTGAAATAATCATTCACTAACTGTTAATTACCCTTACAATATTATTCAACTGCAATCAGCAATTATAAAACTGCAGCAAGAGCATAGCATTTGATTAATGTCTAGTTAAGTCTCCAAAAGGAATCAGCAGTGTTTTTTTTGTGTTTGCGAAAACAGCATTCTGTGTGCATATATCTGAAAGTAAAAGGAAATGGTTTATTGCTGATATATTCTCTTACTCAATGTAAGTGGCTCACCCAAGCTCTTATTGTTCAGTTTCTACTAATTTATGCTGACAAATATAGATTTCTCTTTCTTTTTTTTGTACTATGATAAACAGTTGCCCATGTTTTACTGCTAAATTTATATTGAACAGTAGGGATGGGCGAATGTGTTTATATTCAAATTCGAATGTTAGAATGAATGTTATTGTAGAAATTCGATTTACATAAAAGAATGTTGATAAGAACGAATATTCTTAAAAATTCTATTATCGAATGTTATTTACAGTTTTCGAATGTCACATTCGAATTCGAAATAGTATTTCTATTCTACACCTGTGTTTTATAAATGTAATATTCGAATTTGAATGTGACATTCGAATTTGAATGTGACATTCGAATTCTAATGTCACATTCAAATTCAAATATTACATTTATAAAACACAGGTGTAGACTAGAAATACTATTTTGAATTTGAATGTGACTTTCAAATTCGAATATTACATTTATAAAACACAGTATTAGACTAGAAATACTATTATGAATTTGAATGTTTCATTTGAATTCGAATGTAGCATTCAAATTCAAATATTACATTTCTTAAACATAGTTGTAGCCTAGAAATATTATTTTGAATTCAAATTTTACATTCAAATTCGAATGTTACATTCTATTATTATTCGAACGAATATTTTCTAATTTTATTGATAAATTCGAAAATGAAAATTTGAAAATAGAATGTTATATAAACATTCAAAATTTGATTCGAACGAACGAATATATCAAAATTCGTTTTTAAATTTCGAATTTTTAGAAACATTCTCCCATCCCTATTGAACAGGATGAAGAGTGCCTAAAAAAATAACATTGTTGCATGTTAAAATTTACGAATATCTTAAAAGTTGGAAGGAATAAAAGAGCAGGAGAATAAGAAGTTCCCTGTTAAGGAGTTATTTCAAGTATGCATGAATCAATTTAGAAAACATGAACATGAAGTAACAGATTAATTCATAGACTGAAAAATTAAATAAATAAAGGCATAACCTAAGTATGTATATATATTGAAGAAGGGATCATGTACCCTATGGGCAGTTTATCATTACATTCAAATCGGAAGTAGATTGTGTTAATCACTAACAAGTAGAACTCAATTTATTAAAGATTCAAGTTAAATATTAAATCTTTAAGAGGTAGCAATTGCCTCAGCTTCCTCCTGACGGAAATATTTTCCTAATTCTAATAAATAACTTAATGCCTTAATTCCCTAGTACATTGATTGTACAGACTACATTAAAATAATTACCTTATAAGGAAATTCAATAATTATACAGTTCCCAAGTTCTAAAAAAAATCTCATATTGAGCAGAATCTACATTTTCATGAATTAGCAATAAATACATAATTAAAATAAGGATTTTTATACTAGCATATTAGTAATATCAGTAAAAGTGCAGATATTAAGGCCATAGCTCTGTTTAAATTATCACTTGTATTACAAGTTGAAAGTAAACACAATTGCTAGAGCACAATTGTGATTTATGCTAGAATGATTACTGCAACTTCAGAGCTCTGGTAATAACTGTTTGGTCAAACTAAAAAGTTGTACAAAACACATCAAAAATACATTACAAAGTACAGTTACACTCATAATAACACTATCTAATAAAAATTATTCACCAAAAATATTGCACACAAAAGTTATAAGGGCTCAAAGATATGAGACCTCAGGTGTTAGAAATAATGACAGGTATATATATATATTTTGATACAAAAGAGGGAATTGTGGAAGAGAAACCTATTTAAGTTTTAAAAGAGTAATGGGAATGTTTATTCTGAATTAAATTAATCGGTTGACTCAGCTTCAGCTGTTGTTAAACGTGGTGCAGACCCCTTAAATTTATTTATTCCAGAAACTAAAGAAAAGAAGGCACAGTAGAGCTATATGAGATACCATGACTAAAGTAGGGGATTTCAGCACTCAAAATATCACCTATTAAATCTAATATCTTAGATATATATGACTGCGGGATAATATCAAACCCAAACAGAAAACATACATGCAAGGATTCACTCAAATGCAGATAGTTTATTGCAAAAGTGTTTAAAACAAATTTAGCAGCATAAAGAAATGTTCATCAAGTCTAAAAGATACCACTGCAGTGGGTTTGGGCTATGCAAAATAAACATGACAAACCTCAACAAAAAGCATATTGAAAACACATGCAGCAAACACCGTTGGATGGGCAAAACCTAATTCACTTAAATGAAGCAATTGAACAGAACTGGCAACCATTACAATGGAATAAACCATGATGATAGTATGAATGTGTCCTTTAAACAAACATATGTCAGTCCCGAAAATAAGAGATCAGGTGCCTTAATAAGTTGCAGCATGGACCAGCTTTATAATCCAACAGGTAAGATTTTGACAATCCTGCAATAATAATCTTAAACATATAAGTCAACCGAGGTAAAGACGTCCTCAAATGTTAACTTAGCATAATGACTTTTTGCAGAGTTAATGCATAACAGACATATCCCAGTGGTGCAAGTAGAAATAACGAAACACACTGCTTATAGAAACTGCAGCAAAGTCCGGGATTCAAAATCACAGGGCTAATATACAGCGGACCGGGACATGAGCCTCAGACATCCTATTCTCACCTATCCCGACAGCCAGACGTATCTCCTTGCTCAGTAGGGACACGGACTATGTAGGTGGAGTCCTCCGCCTCTGTGTTTATACCAACTCCAGGCGGCTTGATGTAACCGCTTGTTTACCGCAAGAACCAGGCTTGCTTCTTCCATTTGAATTTCCCGGGCAGGTCAAATCAACTGCTTACACTGCAGGTGTCCTACTTGCTGCTTCCATTTAGAAATGTCGACGCACGTTTCGCCCCATAATGCTGAGCGAAACAGGGGCCTCGTCAGGACTGTCAATCACATCGGACTTCTGACTTATATTGTTACACCTTGATAGAGGAGTGGCCATTACTTTCTCATTGATTAGCCAGTAAGAAAAGCTGCTCGGGCCAAGCCTCTTTATTCACATGAGACAGCAAGTTCATTGCCCATCCAACATTACATTAAGAAATAATTATATATTTTCTTTAACATAATTGAGATGATACAAATTAGCCATTTATATGAATGTGATGAAAACAAACTAAACAGTTTTGCAAAAAACACAACCGCACCATATAAATCACCTGCATGTTTCGATTCTATAAAACATTGCTTCATGAGTTATATAAACTAATGTTACTGAAATATCTGGGACACAGTGCATCAAGAAAAAAATGCTCTAAATCAAGATAGTATACTATAATCCTGATATATAAAAAAAAGGGTCACATTGTAAAAAATATATATTTTAAGTGACTTGCGTAAGTAATAGCAGAAGGAATTTTAAACTGAGTGAGGAAAGAAAAAACACAAACAATGTTAACGTTTTAAAGGGCCACTTCACTCTTGTCTCATAATGGGCTGAGATAAATGTACCAAAGAATTATTATATAGTTCCAACTTTAGCCAAGAAAGGAAGCAAACTCAATCCTTTCATTCAGGCCAAACGGGGACACTGTATTTAACATGTATATCCATCTTTCTTCTTTATTTAAAAGACATTTATCTTCATCTCCATCTCTACCATTTGTGATTCCTCTGTCAATCCCTACAAATTTTAAAGAAACAGTACTACTATTGTGCACATCCCTGAAGTGACGAGCAACACTTGTATCCCTTTCGTAGAGGATGTCATCTCTGTGCTCCTGTACCCTGTCCTTGAACATTCGTTTCCTTTTACCAACGTAGAACAGGGGACAGGAGCACTTCAAGAGATAGACAACACCCACAGAATTACAATTAGAAAAACATCTAATAGTATAATTTTTACTTGTATTAGCTGAAAATTATTTGCTTTTAAGCATGTAGGGACAATAGACACAATGTCCACAGGGAAAGCTTCCTTTCACCTGTTGTTGCTTATTTAACCAGTTTGTTGCTGGTTCAGACCGTACAAACCTACTTTTTACTAACTTATCTTTAAGGTTTTGCCCATCCAACTGTGTTTGCTGCATGTGTTTTCAATATGCTTTTTGTTGAGGTTTGTCATGTTTAGTTTGCATAGCCCAAACAGACTGCAGTGGTATCTTTTAGACTTGATAAACATTTCTTTATGCTGCTAAATTTGTTTTAAACACTTTTGCAATAAACTATCTGCATTTGAGGGAATCCTTGCATGTATGTTTTCTGTTTGGGTTTGATATTATCCCGCAGTCATATATATCTAAGATATTAGATTTAATAGGTGATATTTTGAGTGCTGAAATCCCCTACTTTAGTCATGGTATCTCATATAGCTCTACTGTGCCTTCTTTTCTTTAGTTTCTGGAATATATATATATATATATAAAATATAAATATATATATATATATATGCTATTTAAAATATGCACTCACTGGTCTTCAGCCGTCTGTTACAAACAAACTTTTATTTGTGACGTTTTGGGACAAAACACAGTCCCTTCCTCTGACAAACAACTCATGTGAAAAACATACCTTTAAAGGCCATTAGAACCCTCCCCCTAATCACAGCCAATCACAGCTGTCCGTGTGCAAAAACATAGTGTCCTTATAGGATAACAGATACTGTTAATGAAATATGTGAGTGGTGTGGCAACAATTTATACAAAGTGTTAATAGTGCAATAATGTGCATAGTGCATAATGTGTCACCCCAGCAGAGATCGGTCATGAAGAGCGTGTAAGGAAACTGTCATAATTAAAGTTCTTAAACCAAGTTACATCAGCCAGTGCAATCAACCAATGGGGATCAGATAAGGATACAACTCCCTTATAGTTGCGAAAATCAAGTATTTTGAACATGTTGACATACACGTCACTCATCTAATTGGTGGATCAGGCACACACACCCTTTTTTTTGGGCTTCGTATATCTTTCAATATATGCTTTGATCATGCAGTTTTTTTTTGTTGTTTTTTTTTAAATATTTTTTTATTGAAGTCGTAGTCAAATACAACATATACAAGGTATGCCCAAAAGATTTACAAATAGATGTATACATAGTACCATGAACAGAGTAATATATTCACATATTTCAAGCGTAGCTATCAAATGCAGGCTGTCCTATAAGGAGACTTCAGTTTTATCATAGAGTATGTTAACCGTAACAGAAGCAAAAATGAACCTCTCCCAGCTAAATAAAAGAAAAATTAAGGTATCTACTCACATAAGAATAGGGCTAGGGGGGGGATAGCTCTAAAGTTTTATGGGGAAGGGGGATGCAGCGGGAAAGAGCCGCTCGATATAAAATAGGAGGGGGGAGGGGGGGAAGGAGGGCGGAGCCAGATAGCATGTGAATTTGGTAAATGTACTAAGGGTTTAGAGCTTGTAAGTACTCTATTAAACAGATTTATAACGATATTATTTAGAAACATCTAAGTAGTGTATTTTTCGTCTGGAAACGAACAAGCTAAGCTCTCTATCACCATGTATACTATTAAGTATTATATATATGTCTCAGACCAAGCTCATTAATTCAAATATTATGCTGAGCCGTGCCTTCCCAGTGAACACGGCCCAGCAGTGTCTACAATATCCAAGAGTGAGATTATAAATCATGCTGTTGCAGGTAGAGGAAAAGACACATGACATAACCCTGGTGTATAACAGCATGAAATTTTAGGTTTAAAGTTACTGGCATATTTTAAGGTTGAAATATAGGATATTTTTAAGAATAAGTAGACCAATTCTGAATCAGTAAACATTGAGCTATGTCCAAAAATTGACTAAGTTAAATATTACCTATAATCACAACTAAGGGCTTAATTAGTCTTATAGGAACATATTATATAGGTGTCCTTTATGCTGAGACAGGGGGACAGAGCTTTGTTATAAACATATATCTTTAGTTTCTATAAATATGCAAAACTAACACACACAACCATTAAATAAAACTATACTATAGTATAGTATAGCAGCTGCATGAGACTTCTGAGCCTTCTATACCTTAACAATTGCAGCAGAGTAAATAATACCTTCAGCTAGTCAGACATAGGATAACAGGGCAGGGATCAGTAACGTTCAATTCTCCAAATATGAAAATACTTGAGTAGAGCTTATAAGTTAACAGTGACTAGCTAATATTATAAGCATTACAAACACTTCAAACAAGGGGTGATATGAGAACAAAGTTAAATTAAGACCATGTGGATATAAGAAAACACCACATCAGACATGTTAATCATATCGTCATTAATGAAAGTAAATTTTGCTAAGTAACATGACTCCCAGCAAAATACCAATACACCACTCGGTCTTCTAAAGAAACTAACTCAGTCTAGGAAACCAAGGGATCGTAGAGTACAACAAGAAACATTTGAGAAAAGGATGAGCCAAGTTAACAAAATAGAGTAACAATATATATTAAGCACATGATAGCACATGTGCAAACTTAGTTAAATTACTAGTGACATGCAAAGTATGGGGAAAAAATCAGGTATTAAGCTAAACCTTGTGAGACAAGGAATATAACACCATACTTCCCTAAATAATACAGTATACAAGACTAGCATTCAACTAAACTGCTTACTTGTATGAATCAGAACAGATGTTAAAAGAACAAACAGCATTAGGAAATGAAGCACGTCCACATCTCATAAAGCGCATAATATATCAAAGTTACATAATGTCCTGAAAGTGGATTGCTAGGGATATGTAGGAAGGATACGTGAAAAATTAAATTAAGTCTTCTATTGGAAGGAGCACCTAAAATACAATATAACTTACAGTAAGATATTCAGATGTAAAAGCTAATGGACATCCTGTCATTTTCCATGAGAGACGGGTGAATGAAAGCATATACATTGATACGAAACATTGAGCAAAACAATGAACAGTAAAATCATATAACTACCAAACACACAGTTTCCAAACTAATGCCCAGAATTGTTTACTTGTAGAGTAAGTAGGAAAATGGCGTGTAAGTGTTAAAAGTGATCCTCAGTAAGATTCATCTTAGTAAGATGAATGGCAGATATGCCGGGGTCTCTGCAGTTAACCTACTCCTCTTCTTAAGAGCTGCTCACGTCCAGACAAGTGTTCAAGGAGGGACCGGTGTATGAGGACATTAGATTCTGTCCGACTTGATTCTGCGTCTGCGGACCGCAAACTCCCCTCTGTGTAGAACCGGGGTGCCAGAGCTCTGCAGATGGGCCTCTCTGTGAGATCGCGGCTGATTTCCAGGAGCGGTGTGATGACCTCTCGCTGGGGAGACAAGTAGGTATATCCACCAAAAGTTCCACTCCTCAGTAGAGCTAAACCATGAAATCCAGCCCACTCGAAGGGTGAGTGAGAGGTCCCCTCTGGTCGCAGACCTTGATTTCCAGCATCGTCTGGCGTCCGGAACATGTTAGATGGTATTAGCAATCCTGGATGTGAAGGCAGAGAGAGCAGCGTGCGCTGCGTATCCATGAGCTGTAATAGTTTCACTGAACTCACTGCAACATCTCCTGCATGGGCTGGTTCCGCTGAATATGGCTGCATCCAGTCATTGCTTGGGCTGTCAGGCAAAATATTAGTAGCGTCCTGCCTGGGAAGCTTTTCCTGGAGCGGCTTAGATGAGCGTTGAGCCAGTAGGGAGTCCTCTGTTCGAACAGCCATGTGCGCGTCATAGTTAGATAGGCAGGCAGCGCCATCTTGGCTGTGTGAGTCCAGCAGGGTCGAACTCAGGTTGCTAAAATAATAGTCGGCTTTATCAGACAGGTCTCTCAGCATAGCAATAAGGCATACAGCAGGTTCCCCCATCTTAAAAGTCAAATGAGAGGAAATTTAAGGGTTCCTAAAACACTAAAAAAGGGTACTTATTAGCAAAACTCTAGGAGCTCTGTAGATACACGTCCTTGCTCTGCGGTAGCTGGCTCCGCCCCCCTCTGATCATGCAGTTTTATCGGTACTTGCAGCATATCCACACTATCATCATGTGACCAGCTTATCTATTCATGTCAGTTCCTCAGCACCCCATGACCAATCAACCGCGGGTGAATACAATCTTCACAATGTGTATTACATATTGTTATTTTAAAAACTTTAAAAACAAATTGCAAACATATCTTGATGAGGCTAGCAAGTAAAATTAAAATACCTGTTATCAAAACTTATTTCCATCATATTTCTAATAATTAATACTTGACAGATGGAGCAAAGACTGTATGGAATGTCATCATGTGCTCTCACTAACTTATGTATTCTTGCTGGAATACTCTTTTTAGTATTTCTATTACTGAGGTTGTTTTGGTACTATGGGGCCGCCGCCATCTAAACTGCAAACTGACCAAAGGCATTATTATGGAATAGTGAACTCTCTTTAACAATCACATCAATTGATGGATTAATTGTATTTAATATTTCGGTGTACATGATCGGGACACCGCCATCATGATTACGCTCATACATTGGTCATGGACTCTCATGTAATATTATGTTTTAACCCATCAGTTCATTACAGGTAGCATTGCCACCCTGTGTGTACATTTAGTCCCCTCGGACTGAGAGTTCCCAACTCATAGATCCATCTCGCCTCCTTCTGTAGGAGGATCCTTGCTCTGTTTCCACCTCTTCTTAATTTAGGGACATGATCTATAATTCGAAACCTCAGATCCTTTACAGTATAAACCGCCTCCATGAAGTGATGAGTCACCGGCAAATCAGATTTTCCCTTTTAGGATGGCCATCCGGATACTCGACCGATGATTCACCATCCTAGTCCTTGCGTCATCCACTGTCTTTCCTGTATAGAACTTCCCACAGGGGCAGTTAAGAAGATAAACTACATATTGTGTAGTGCAAGTCAGAAAATACTTCTTCTTACGCTCTGGATGTTGAAAATGTGTGCTGGTAATCATGCCGTTGCAGGTGACACAAATTATGCATCTATAACACCCCTTCTTCTTATTTAGCCATATTTCTTGAGATGTTACAGGTTCTATATCTGTTTTCATTAATGAGTCTCTCAGACTCCAACCCCTTCTGTATTCTATTCTCAGGGCTCCCCACTTCATGAATGGTAATGACCGATCAGCTTCCAAAAGCTTCCACTCCTCCTTGGCTGCTTTTGTTATCACATGACTATCTGATGAGTAGGTGGTCACAAAGGTCATTTGCTGGGACACAACAGTGTCTTTTTCTTGTTCCAATGTGGTGGAGTTGAGGGCTAGGTTTCACATCTCTGAGAGTACTTTCTTACTGTATCCCCTCTCGATGAACCTCTGTGTCATTTCATCCAATTGGGTAGCACATCTTACATCATCGGTGTTGTTGCGAATAACCCTTTGGAACTGTGCCTTTGGGATGTTTTTATTAGACTTGGTTGATGACAACTAATAACGGTTTGTCTCTTTCCTAAATAGAGTTGCTCCCAATTTGTCTGTGTTTTTAAAGATCCTCACATCCAGGTAGTCCACAATTTCGGTGCTAGCTGTATGGCTAAACCAAATAGTGCCTTCCATCTCATTCAAATTCTTGACTCATTTGTTTAACGTGTCTTCTCTGTCTTCCCAGATAAGGAACAGATCGTTGATGTATCGACAATTAGTATTTAATTTAAATCCTCATTCTCTGGGTCTCATAGTCGGCCATATATAGATTAGCCAGAGATGGGGCCACATTGGACCCCAATCGCTGTGCCCGATATTTGTAAGTAAAACATCTTATCAAATTGAAAAAGTTCTCAGAGAGACAAAATGTTAAGAGTGTAATGAGGACTTCTTCCGGGGGACCGACATATGGCACCTGTCTCAAACACTTGGCAACAGCTGCTATTCCTGAGTCATGCAGTATCACAGTATATAGGCTTGCTACATCTAGCATTACCAATATAACTGTGGGACTGATGTCTGTGAGCTGAGTGATTTGTGAGATAAAATCATTGGAGTATACGAATATATGATCTCTGTTGTTTCACCCATGGCTGTAAAAAGAAAAAGGTTGCAATAGTGAACCCCTGGCAGAGACTATAGGTCTCACCGCTGGTCTCTCAGCATCCTTGTGGATTTTAGGAAGAGTGTACATAATTGGTATGACAGGGAAATCACGTTATAAAAATTGTAGTTCCTGCTCTGAGATTTGCGCTTAATCTCTCCACTCATAGAGTTTGGCATTGATCCTTCTTTTCAATTGGTAGGTGGGATCCCCTGGTAGGGGTAAGTATGTGTTGGTATCAGCGAGTTGACTCATTATGTCTGCTTTATACTCATCAGAATCCATCACCACCACCACACCCCCTTATTGGCAGGGCAAATCACAATGGATTGATCATCCTGTAGGGTTTTCAATGCTTGTCGTTCTTCTCTCATAAGATTATCATTAAATCTCATAGACCACATTTGCCGTATTTGTTAAGTTAAGAAGTTGGTTACTGTGTTGATGGTTGGATTGTTATAATAAGGGTCAAAGTTACCCCTGGTCTTGAATTGACCAGGATTATCCGATTCCATATTAAAAAACTCTTTTAGTCGTAGATTTCTGCCAAATCTCTGAATGTCTATATACATGTTAAAGTCATTTACCCTTGTGGATGCTACAAAGGAAAGTCCTTTATTGAGCAAACTCTCTTCTGCTGTGTTCAATTTGCGAGGACTGATATTAAATACCATGCTCACTGTCTTCTCTGCATTTGAGGGTGGCGGGCAGTATGTGCCCTGGACCTCGGCCTAAAAAACAACTTGTCATTGGGTGTGCTGCCAAAGGTGGTAGGGTTGATGTGCTCCCACTTGGATTATCCCACTGTTGATGCCCTCTCCCACCTCTAGATCGTGTCATGATACCTCTGAAATTGATTTAATCTCCTCCAATAGGTGCCTCAGGATCAGAACTCTCCCCTGAGCTGGTATCAACTGTATTGATTGCTTTTTTAGTGAACCTCCTTTCTCTTCTAGGGCGGAATGTTCTCCTTTCATCTGGTGTCATCATCCACCTATAGATACTTTTATAGGTGTAGTCCTGGCTCACAGTTTGTAATTTGTGATTCTTAAACTAAATCAATTCTTGTTTATATGTTTTAATTTGTATTGAGAGTTTACCTATCCAATCTGTATTAGTATCAGTACACTTTAATTATGCACAATTTGAGCGTGTATAAGTGGAGACAAACAATTAGGAGTATACAGGAGGTGTTTCTACGATGGGGTTGCAAATTCAGTAGTTAGCTCTTCTCCTACCAATCAGGCATACAGGTCCGCCGCAAATAATGCCCCCTTTGACAAAAACTGTGCATGCGCGACACAAGAGGATGTGCAGGATCAACAAATCCCTCAGATGAAGCTGGAGATTGTTTGGGTGACGTCAGGGAAGGAAGGATCAGGCGGCCATTTCAAAATGGAAAGAGGAGGAAAAGTAGGTCTTTTTACTACCAATGTATATTTAGATCAAAATTGGGCTACAGTTTGCTGTAAACCTTGTTAATTACTTAATTTAAATAAATTAAAATAATTTTTGGGTTGAATGTCTGTAATATCCTGCTACTTTGTGGATCTCAACTGCGGAATATAGTTAGTGTTTGCCTTTATTAAAGATACTATGATTGTTTAACAGAGTATCTCTTGGGTTAGGCGAATAGGTTACTATTGAAATCTTATCACCTGAACAGTATTTCTGAGTCAGGTTAACCAGGAGTTGGAATAGACTGTAGGTTCACTATAAATTATATAGTTTAACTTTAAGCTCTGGAAATCACTCCTATTGAGAGTGTCTGTAGAAACATAGGTAACCGGTGGAAGTTCGTGACACTGCCAGGCTATTAAATCACTCTGTATCGGAGTTCTATATTGCTGAACTATGTGACAGGCTGCAGTGTCCTTAACCCGCAGTGTGCAGAGGAGCGGTGAGAGGTGAGAGGCTGCAGCGTCTGTGTTCTGCTGTGTGCAGAGGAGCGGTCAGAGCTGACAGGCTGTTGCTGAAAAGATCACGCTCAGTGTTGGGGGCGTGTGTAGAGGCAACGATCAGCGGAATTCCTCCTGGCAGGGTGAAGCTTCGATTTAACTTCTTTTGTATAAGTCCGGTTATAGAGGTATGATGGTGGCACCGGAATATGACCGCAAATGCGGTTAGAAAGTCAGTTGTAGGCAGCAGTGTTTGAATCCAATAATGGCTCTGGAGGAAGACGGCGGTATTCCGCTGTAATAACTGCCAGCAGGACCAGTTGAGAGATAATAATCCTGCTTAGTAGGTAGTTAGGAGAGGCTTTCAAGTAATAGAAGCAATATCCTTAGGGCAGGTAAATCGTCCTTTGAGAGAAAGGAATATTCCTGTGGCTGCACTGTATGGCTGCTAGTACCTGACTGAACAACAATACTGAAGCAAGGGAGAGGGCGTGTCCAGGGTTTAAAAAACCTTACAAGGTGAGCATAGGTAAAACTTAAAGGGCCAGAAAGGAAAAGGATTGATCCGTGACATGTCCCCCTCCTCAAGGTAGCTGCCCCGCAGCTACAAATCTCAGACGGTCCGGATTCCTCCTGTGGAACAAGGAGACCAGTCTGGGTGCATGGACATTCGAGGAAGGCTCCCATGAATCGTCTTCATCAGCAAAACCCTTCCAATGGATCAGATATTGCAGAACACCATTGTAGATACGGGAGTCCTGTATAGAATCGACTTCGTACTCTTCTTCAGAGTCGAGTGCAGTCTCTGGGGAAGATGTGATGCTGACCTGTCTTGTTTCGTGATAAGGCTTCCACAAGGAAACGTGAAATGTGGGATGTAGCCGGGAATTGGATGGTAATTTCAAGGTTACAGCATTCTGATTCACTATCTTTGCAATAGGATAGGGACCAATGAAAGCAGCGCTAAATTTTTTGCTTGGAGTTTTAAGTTTGATGTTCTTGGTTGACAACCATACTAAATCGCTTATCTTGTAGGCAGGTGGTTGGCGTCGACGGAGATTATAATAATGACTTTGGTGGATTTGAGCTTCACGTATCTGGGTTTTAAGTTCCAAGAAAAGATCCTGGAGGTTCTTAGAGAGATTGTCAAGATTTGGACAACTTGAATCCGTTCGAGGATGAAGCTGGAAAGTAGGATGATACGCATAATTTGCAAAGAATGGTGTTTTAAGCATGGTAGAACTTGTGGAATTGTTATAGGCATATTCTGCTATAGCGAGTGTGGATGCCCACTGATCTTGCTGGTTGGAACAATAGGATTGTATATACTGTTTGAGCCATTGGTTTATTCTCTCCATTTGGCCATTTGATTGTGGGTGGAAGGAGGAGGAAAAGTGGAGTTCTACTTGCATGCTGTCACATAATTGTTTCCAAAAGCGGGAGGTGAATTGAGTACCTCTGTCTGTTACAATGGATTCTGGAAGTCTGTGTAACTTTACAATATTATTTAGGAATAACATGGCAAGTTCTGATGAGGTGGGTAACTTGTGGTATGGCAAGAAATGAGCCATCTTCGTTAGATGGTCAACTACCACAAGTATAGTATTATATCCGTTTGACAAGGGAAGTTCTACTATAAAGTCCATTCCTATGGTTTGCCAGGGACAGTCAGGAATTTGTAGAGGTAACAGTAGCCCAAAGGGAGGTTTCCTTTCAGTCTTGGAAATGGTGCAAACGTGACAACTTTGAACATATTTTTTCACTTCAGATCTGATAGAGGGCCACCAGTAGGTACGTGTGAGAAGATCAAAGGTCTTATTGATTCCTAGATGTCCTGCCATTGGAGAGTCATGATGTTCTTTTAACAAGTTGTCACGTAGGGAAGGAGGAACATAGAGTCGTCCGTGGTGGTAGTAGAGACCATTAGGTCCTAGAATGAGATCCAATCTGGTAGTGGAAGCATCTTCCTTTTGGAGAATTTTGAGGACTTCAGGATATGTTGGTGATAATGCTATGATATGATCTACTGGAATGATAGTGCTAGGAGTATTGAAAGATGGTGGTTTGGAATCCTTCCTGGAGAGGGCATCCGCTTTCCCATTCTTACTACCCGGTCTGTAGGTTATATGGAAATCAAAACGAGAAAGAAACAAGCTCCATCTTAACTGTCGGGAGGATAAGGTCCGGTTTGTCAGAAGGTATTCCAGATTTTTGTGGTCCGTATATATTAAGATTGGATGTTTAGTGCCTTCCAAAAGATGTCTCCAGTGTTCTAACGAAACCTTAATGACTAGCAACTCCTTTTCGCCTACAGGATAGTTAAATTCGGCTGATGTCATTACTCTGGAGTAGTAAGCCACAGGGTGGAGTGGTTCTTCAGGAGTTTTCCGTTGTGACAGAATGGAACCAAGCGCATAATTGGAAGCGTCAACTTATGGTATGTAATAAGAATCTGGATCTGGGAATTTAAGAATGGGTGCTTTAGTAAAAGCATTCTTAAGATGGTTAAAAACGGAATGGGTTTGTTCTGTCCAAACAAATGGAGTATTGACACCGGTGAGAATTGTTAAAGGTTTGGTCAATGCAGAATAGTTCCTGATAAACTTCCTATAGTAATTTGAGAAACCCAAGAATTTTTGGAGATCCTTCCTGGAGGTAGGTGTAGGCCAATTCTTAATCGTTTCTACTTTAGAATCATCCATCTGGATTCCAGCAGGTGAAATGGTGTATCCCAGAAAGGCGATATCAGAGGTATGAAATATGCATTTTTCCAACTTGGCGAAGAGGCGGTGCTGTCTGAGGCGAGAGAGTACCCATCAAACGTGTTTCTTGTGTTCAGTGATGTTGTTGGAGTATATTAGAATATCATCTTAGTATACAACGACACAGATGTCAAGAAGATCTCGGTGATGCCCGAACGGCATCACCTTATACTCATAGAGCCCATATATTGTTCTGAAGGCGGTGAGCCATTCGTCCCCTTTCCGGATCCTGACGAGATTATACGCTCCACGGAGGTCTAATTTGGTGTATATGGTAGCTTTACTGAGACGTTCGATGAGTTCTGGGATCAACGGTAATGGGTATCGGTTCTTCACGGTGCGCTTGTTAAGCTCTCTATAATCGATTATGGGACAAAGTGAGTGATTCTTGTTCCTGACAAAAAAAATGCCAGCACCAGCTGGAGAGGTGGAGGGATGTATGAACCCTTTTCTTAAATTTTCGGATAGATAGTTTTTTAGGTGGTCTAATTCGGGTTGAGAGAGTGGATATATGTGACCGTAGTGAATGGTAGCTCCTGGTAACAGTTCCATAGGGTAGTCGTATGGACGGTGTGGTGGGAGAGTTTCTGCTTCTTTTTCACTGAAAACATCTTGGAATTCATGGTAGTCTTCTGGAAGGGATTTCGGAATGAGACTGCAAATCATTGAGTGAACGAAGCAGGTGTTCTTACAGAAATCTGAGTGGAACTCCACTTCTAAACGGCCCCAGTGAATGGTGGGTGGGTGTGTCTGTAACCATTGTAAACCGAGTACCACTGGAAACTTGGGGAAGCAATAACATCAAAGGAAATGTATTCGGTGTGTGCTGTAGAAGTGGAGACTTTGATAGGAATGGTTTGGTGTGTAATGGGACCAGAACTAATGGTATTACCATCAATGACTCTAATAGACACGGGTGTTGCTTTCAATACAGTGGGAATTTTATTTACAGTGAGAAAACCAGAATCAATGTATGATGAGTGTGCCCCGGAGTCGATGATTGCCTCACTGGGTAGCTGGTGTTGATCCCACTGTAAAGTAAGAGATAGGGAACAATAAGCTACATGTTTTATGTTAGTAGTTAAACATGTTGTTACTCTGATGGACTTACTTCTTTTTTGTCTTTGGAGGATAGGACATTCCTTCACTGAGTGTGCAGAGGATGCGCAATACATGCATAGGTTGTTCATGCGTCTGCGATTCCTTTCTTCTGGCTGAAGGGGTCCTTTTGTGAAACCGAGGTCCATAGGTTCAGAGGTTTGAGTGACCGTGGGTTTATGATAGGAGGGAGAAGGTCTAGTGGTGGTATCCATGCCTTGTCTTTCCATTTTCCGTTCTCTCAACCTTCTATCTATCTGGATGCTGAGTGTGATTAGACCTTCCAAGGTTTTAGGAAGCTCTGTACGAGCAAGTTCATCCTTTACTGCATCATTTAGACCCAGGCGGTACTGGTTCCTGAGCGCAATATCACTCCACTCTGTATCTTTACTGTATTGTTTGAACTCACTTAAATACTCTTCAACTTGCTTTTTCCCTTGTTTAAGGGATCTCATTTTTGTCTCAGCTGAGAGCTGAGTGTTGATGTCTTGATAGAGAATAGCCATTTCCTTAAAAAAGTCTTCCAGGGAAGTGAGGATGGGATGGTCTTGTTCGAAGAAAGAATCTGCCCACTTGCGCGGTTCCCCTCTGAGAAAAGATATAACAGTTAAAACCTTAACGCGTTCAGAAGCGTAGGTTTTAGGTTTTAGACTGAAAAGCAAGTTGCATGAATTTTTGAACTGTGAAAACATAGCCCTGTCTCCATGGAATTTTTCGGGCATAGAGACTTGGGGTTCTGGGGGGGTATCGGTTGTTGGTGGTTTGCCGATGGAATCTCTGATTATATTAGTGAGAGTCACATTCTGAACCTGTAATTCCCAGAGTGCTTGACTGAGTTGATCAACCCTCTGGGAGAGTGTGTAGACAAATTGGGGTAACTCCGCTGGATCCATATTGGGGCTTCAGTATTCTGTAATATCCTGCTACTTTGTGGATCTCAACTGCGAAATATAGTTAGTGTTTGCCTTTATTAAAGATACTATGATTGTTTAACAGAGTATCTCTTGGGTTAGGCGAATAGGTTACCATTGAAATCTTATCACCTGAACAGTATTTCTGAGTCAGGTTAACCAGGAGTTGGAATAGACTGTAGGTTCACTATAAATTATATAGTTTAACTTTAAGCTCTGGAAATCAATCCTATTGAGAGTATCTGTAGAAACATAGGTAACTGGTGGAAGTTCGTGACACTGCCAGGCTATTAAATCACTCTGTATCGGAGTTCTGTAGTGCTGAACTATGTGACAGGCTGCAGTGTCCTTAACCCGCAGTGTGCAGAGGAGTGGTGAGAGGTGAGAGGCTGCAGCGTCTGTGTTCTGCTGTGTGCAGAGGAGCGGTCAGAGCTGACAGGCTGTTCTTGAAAAGATCACGCTCAGTGTTGGGGGCGTGTGTAGAGGCAACGATCAGCGGAAATTCCTCCTGGCAGGGTGAAGCTTCGATTTAACTTCTTTTGTATAAGTCCGGTTATAGAGGTATGATGTTGGCACCGGAATATGACCGCAAATGCGGTTAGAAAGTCAGTTGTAGGCAGCAGTGTTTGAATCCAATAATGGCTCTGGAGGAAGACGGCGGTATTCCGCTGTAGTAACTGCCAGCAGGACCAGTTGAGAGATAATAATCCTGCTTAGTAGGTAGTTAGGAGAGGCTTTCAAGTAATAGAAGCAATATCCTTAGGGCAGGTAAATTGTCCTTTGAGAGAAAGGAATATTCCTGTGGCTGCACTGTATGGCTGCTAGTACCTGACTGAACAACAATACTGAAGCAAGGGAGAGGGCATGTCAAGGGTTTAAATAACCTTACAAGGTGAGCATAGGTAAAACTTAATGGGCCAGAAAGGAAAAGGATTGATCCGTGACAATGTCCCTTTAAGGCTATTTTTTAAAGTACAGTATGTTATGTTGTGATGTGGTGACAATAACATATATATTAGAGGTTGAGGTCTACTAAAAAAAAAATATACATGTGAAGGGTTATTCAGCGACTCCTGACAGATATCAGTGTTCCAATGTAACTATAGCTAATTTTGAAAAAAAAAAATGGTTTAAGAAATAGCATACTACTTGTACTTATACTACAATATCATGCTACTTGTACTTATTGCCCTATAACTTGCAAAGAACATGTAAACATTGGGTATTTCTAAACTCAGGACAAAATGTTTAAACTATTTAGCAATGGTGTTTTCTGGTGGTTGTAGATGTGTAACAGATTTTGGGGGTCAAAGTTAGAAAAAGTGTGTTTTTTTTCCATTTTTTCCTCATATTTTATAATTTTTTTATAGTAAATTATAAGATATGATGAAAATTATGGTATCTTTAGAAAGTCCATTTAATGGCGAGAAAAACGGTATATAATATGTGTGGGTACAGTAAATGAGCAAGAGGAAAATTACAGCTAAACACAAACACAGCAGAAATGTAAAAATAGCCCTGGCCCTTAAGGCTAAGAAAATTGAAACATTGTCTGGTCACTAAGGGGTTAAAAATTGCTTGCAAGTATTTTAAAATAATTTTTAAAAATAAGCAAATTACTTACATAGCTGTGCTTTCTGGAGTAGACCGATCCACCCCCCCCCCCCCCATCATTGTTTAACATCAGAAACACAGGCATTGTATTTCAACTGAGTTCACAGCAGCTTATTTGCTTCTAGGCATGCTCCAGCAGATAATGACTGTTAAAGTCTTGTATTCTACTGAATCAATGGTGGATATAGATACAGCCATAAAAGGAATTGTGTGGGGGGAGTTAGAGCTATACAATTCACACTTAAAAGAAAGAATTAATGGGGAGGCACTGCAGTATAAATTTGCAGGTAAAGTAATTAAAGTACATATTATTATATTTTGTCTCTATCCCAACTTGTTTTATGTCCCTTTAATTCTTAGAAGCCTCAATTTTCAGATTTACAGTACAGGAAAAACAGGGCAAAATAAATATTGAAGGTATATTCCAAAGTTGTTAATGTATATAGTATATAAATATAATAAACAGTTCATTTTTTTAAATTATTTTTTTCATGTATGTATTAGATTTTTTAAGTTTTAAAATATATGTTTCATATCCTGAATAAAATTGATATAAAATAGCAAAACAATTATAATAATAATAATAATAATAATAATAATAATAATAAAATATGTTATTTTGTATGTGTTTTTTGTTGTTATACTAAGCTACTGTGCCATAATAAATATTACATGTGGCATGGTTAGCCCTGTAAAGCCTGCAGTGTGAATTTTGAGTTCTTAGAACCCTATTTTTTTTAGATTTCTGGTACAGGAAAAAGGTGGCAAAATAAATAAAGGAGATATATTCAAAAGTTGTTATATAATGCACTATAAACCATTTTATATTACAATCCTAATGTGTTTACTGTCCCTTTAACACATTATTGTAATTGATTAATTTAGAAACAAAATAAAAACACCCAGATAATGTCTAAAAAATAATAAAATTTTAGACATTATTTTGAAGTTTGAGAATGAGACTGTAACAGGTTGATTGTAGAAATGGAACTATCTTGCCGTCACACCGGCAGACATTTACCTGGGGAGAACAAGCAGACCAGAGAGTAAGCTGTCCTCAGAGTGATGACAATGTAGGCAGTGAAAGTGTTTTACTTTGTATTATTGCATAAAGCAACAAGAGCAGATGTAAAACCATGTGTTGGCTTGAGGTCTAATGTGCTGAATCCAGATTATGTGAGACATATTCATCAGGAAATCACAGTAAGTAACTCAGTAATAGAATTACAGGGCTTATCAAATGTGGGCACTTCCAAGGTCACTGCATCATTGCTTCCTATGGAAATGCTAGTAATAAAAAAAAAGGAGGTTTTGTGTAGCTTAAAGGGACAGTTCAACCAAAAATGTTCTCCCCTTTAAATTTCTCCCAATTATTCATTTTACCTGCTTCAGTGTTTTAAATTGTTTACAAGTAGCTCCTTTACCCCTATTTTGGCCTTTGAAATAGCTGATTTAGCTTGTGGTTTCACAACCTATAAAGAAAGTTTCTATACTGGAGTATATTCTATTAAATAGCCTAAGTAAACACAGCCAGCAGAAGAGATTACACTCTCAGTGAGGGGCATGATAGTTAAGTAATACAATTATCATTTTTCATTGTTCTCTCTAAGTATTGAGGTTTGGTTTTCTAGACAAATATAAGATAAGGAAGCAAGTGTGTGTACACAAAGTGATAATATAATGAGATCTGATATTACCTGAAACTCAACCCATTGTAATAGGCTGTGGTTTAAAAACACAAAACCAGCTACTTAATATACACAAATAAACCGAAAAATGCAACTTCTCATAAATGTTATACTCTGCAACTGGTATAACAACTCATTGAAAATACATTCATATGAAAACAATTTTACAATGTACTGTCCCTTTAAAGTCTTACCACAAAGGTATTTATTTATTTTTGATGGCTATTTATTCCTGTATTGGCATAGCAGAGACACACTGAAATATTTAAAGGGACAGTAATCATAATTATTAATGTTACATAACGCTACACTATGGGCTCCATGTACTAAGCAGCATAAGCCACTCCGTTGCCCTTACAGGGCAGGTTCGCACACGTGAGCCTGCTTCCTGCAATATAAGAAGCAAAGTAGCAGCGGTCATTAGAGGTGGAGAAGAGAAATCACAGAGAGCTCGATCTGGGTGATTGACAGTCCCTTTTCTCGCGTGACTAGTCGCACGAGTGAAGGGGCGAGCATTAAACACTCATCAATGTGTGAAATGATGCATAAGGGCCAGCGGCCAAATACAGATATTTCCTAGACCAGTTCTTAATGGCTCAAACATATTACTCATATATAAAAATTACTTTAATATCTCTTTAATGTTTTTATTTTTTCTTATGGTTAATTTTCAAACTTCTCATTTTTGAAAGCTGTTACCATTTTTACAGAAAGACACTCCTGGAAAAATAAAATAAATAAATAAAAAAAAACAGGTCAGATATTTTGTAACTAATCACACACATACAGTAAACTGTGAAACTGTGGGAGGGGAATTAGCAAGTGAGGGGAATGTGACAGTTGCATTGGTGTAAACATATTAGAAAGAGACAAGAGTAGAGGAAAAGGAGATTGCAAGATGACAGGTGGAGTGGGAAAGCAGCGAGGGAGGGAGGAAGAGAATGGCAGGGATGGGAGAATTCACATACATAGATTGCTGAGTAGATAAGCTATTAATATAGTGAAGAGAGACAGAAAGAAACAAGGGAAAGAAAACGATAAAAGAAGATAACAGGGATATAAAAAAGTAAATACACTCTAGATATAATGATATATTAATTTAAAGCAACGATTAGCCTGGGAATAGTATGCAAATGTATTATTAAAATGACATTAGTTGTTTAAACATTGAAGCAATAATTGCAAAGATATATTATCTATAAAGTACTTTAGTTTCTATAAAGTAATGTGTGCAGCCATGTTGAAACCTAGAATGCACAAACAAGGCTGTGTGGAATAAAAGATTGTTAAATACCATTAAGGACCATTAAATATAGCAGAACTGCACAATCAACAAATGCATAATAAAATGCATACTAAAAAGATGATGCAATAAAGCTTACTTTTAATTCTAAATGAGCAGTAGTTATATTTCTGGCAAATTTCATGGTTTTCTTTCATTTACTTGCCCTATGTATAATTTGACTGTGATCAGCCAGTCAAAGACGCATACATTTATATTTATTCTTTAGAACAATGAGAAGCTAGATTTTTCATGTTTCTTAGATTAGTAACTTTATCTACAGCAGCATGAGAGAAAAATATATTGGGTGATTTCAAAAATATGTAACATGTATAGCATCATGTTATGTATACCAAGAAATTATGAAATGTTTCTTTATTAAATGAGTATAAGATATCATTAGCGCTAAAGTATATAGATTATGAATGTATACGTATTACCTTTCGTTTAATAATAATAATAATAATAATAATAATAATAATATACTGTGTATGATAGGTAAGATGTATCTATCTACATGGTATACCTTTCCTGGGTCCTATGATATGTGTTCCATCTACACGTAAATATAAGTTGTAAGGTATCAGTTTGTCTTGCTATTACTTGCTACATTTTTTGCTAGGTAAATATGTATATAATTGTTATTTGTTACTAAGTGATGAACGCCATAATATTTCACATTTCTGTCTGGTGCTGAGATTTGTACTGGAATCCTAAATGTAATACGAATCTATGTAATTAGGTGACCAATAATATTTTACTATTCGTCAGAGGGCTGGACTTTTACAAACCAAAAAATTATGCATGGACCTGTGATGTCATTATGCCCTGACAAAGCTCCATTGTACAGCCAATGGGGGTGAAACGCGCTTAGATGGTGGCCTCACGATCTGATGTTGGATGTTTTGGTTTAGATGGTGTGCAGGCAAAGGTTTCATAACTAACGGAAGTTTTACCCACTGGGAGTTGACTGCCAAGTTTTTCAAGCATACGATTCACGTTCCTTTGGCATGCGATGACACACACTTATAAGGAGAGGTATTATTTTGGGCTATTACGGAACCGCTAGATGTGGAGCCTGCTTGATTGATGTGCAGGCGGTCCGTACTGTTTTGAACTATTTGTAGTCAGCACCTCTTACTCCTATATGGAAAAGTGTTACTTACAAACTTTGCAGTCTAAATGACATATTCGAAATGCATAGTTGAACAGTATTGTATTGACAAGTGAGATGCTTGCTTCCATGCTGCTATCTATGCATGTTCAGCTACCTGCTTGCTTTTCTACTACTTGCTTGCATGGATGTCTTTTTGCTGTATGCCAACCAAGTGATATAAACATATGCATAACTGTCTTTGGAAGTCTGCATGCTTATGCCTACACAACGAATTGATCACTTTACTATCTGCTTTGCTACAATACTAATGCCATCTATGCTACTACTTTAAAATATTGCATGCATAGATCCCCAAGATAACCTGGCCTGACAAGTACTATTCTGTATAGGGTCTGGTACAGCAGGGAGTTGCATGCTTTATACTTTGGACATCAGACGTGTGTTTTCTATGTGTTGTATATATTAGTTTCAGCACATTTAAATTGTTTGCACTTAGCAATTTAGGATATGTGTGTTGTCAGGATGACAGGATATACCTACCTTTAACCCTTTAATGACCACAGCACTTTTCCATTTTCTGTCCGTTTGGGACCAAGGCTATTTTTACATTTTTGTGGTCTTTGTGTTTAGCTGTAATTTTCATCTTACTCATTTACTGTACCCACACATATTATATACCGTTTTTCTCGCCATTAAATGGACTTTCCAAAGATACCATTATTTTCATCATATCTTATAATTTACTATAAAAAAATTATAAAATATGAGAAAAAAATGGGAAAAAACACACTTTTTCTAACTTTGACCCCCAAAATCTGTTACATATCTACAACCACCAAAAAACACCAATGCTAAATAGTTTCTAAATTTTGTCCTGAGTTTATTAATACCCAATGTTTACATGTTCTTTGCTTTTTTTGCAAGTTATAGGGCCATAAATACAAGTAGCACTTTGCTATTTACAAACCATTTTTTTTCAAGATTAGCGCTAGTTACATTGGGACACTGATATCTTTCAGGAATCTCTGAATATCCCTTGACATGTATATTTTTTTTTAGAAGACATCCCAAAGTATTGATCTAGGCCCATTTTGGTATATTTCATGCCACCATTTCACCGCCAAATGCGATCAAATACAAAAAATCGTTCACTTTTTCACAAATTTTTTCACAAACTTTTGGTTTCTAACTGAAATTATTTACAAACAGCTTGTGCAATTATGGCATAAATGATTGTAAATTTTTATTTGGGATCCCCTTTGTTCAGAAATAGCAGACATATATGGCTTTGGCGTTGCTTTTTGGTAATTAGAAGGCTGCTAAATGCCACTGTGCAGTAAAGGGGTTAATTAGGGAGCATGTAGGGAGCTTTTTGGGGTAATTTTAGCTTTAGTGTAGTGTAGTAGACAACCCCAAGTAATGATCTATGCCCATTTTGGTATATTTCATGCCACCATTTCACCGCCAATTGCGATCAAATTAAAAAAAAAGTTAAATTTTTCACAATTTTAGGTTTCTCACTGAAATCATTTACAAACAGCTTGTGCAATTATGGCACAAATTGTTGTAAATGCTTCTCTGGGATCCCCTTTGTTCAGAAATAGCAGACATATATGGCTTTGGCATTGCTTTTTGGTACTTAGAAGGCTGCTAAATGCCGCTGCGCATCACACGTATATTATGGCTAGCAGTGAAGGGGTTAATTAGGTAGCTTGTAGGGAGCTTGCAGGGTTAATTTTAGCTTTAGTGTAGAGCTCAGCCTCCCACCTGAAATATCAGACCCCCTGATCCCTCCCAAACAGCTCTCTTCCCTCCCCCACCCCACAATTGTCCCCGCCATCTTAAGTACTGGCAGCAACTCTGCCAGTACTAAAATAAAATATATATTTAGGCTTTTTGGGGGGATTTTAAGCATATTTACATATGCTGCTGTGTAGGAGCCCCCCTTAGCCCCCAACCTGACTGATCCCCCACCAAACAGCTCTCTAACCCTCCCCCTCTGCCTTAATGGCCGCCATTTTGGGTACTGGCAGCTGTCTGCCAGTACCCAGTTTAGAATAAAATAGTTGCTTTTTTATTTTTTCCCCATTTTCTGTAGTGTAGCTCCCCCCCCACCAAAGAACAAACCCCCACCCCCTCCTAGATACCTTTGATTGTTATTTTTTTTTAAATATACACTTTTTTTCTGACACTTTTAGTGCTGTCTTTTCTGTAGTGTAGCGGTTCCCACCCGCTCCCGCCCCGTGCACGCGCCCGCCCGCCGTGCACGCGCCCCCATCGGCCCCGCCCCCCTCTACATTACCCGGCCCATGGCCGCCCACCCGCCTCCCAAGTCGGCTCCCACCCACCAACGATACCGGCCATCGATGTCCGGTGCAGAGAGGGCCACAGAGTGGCTCTCTCTGCATCGGATGGCCATCTACAGTTATTGCAGGATGCCTCCATATTGAGGCATCACTGCAATAACCGGAAAGCAGCTGGAAGCGAGCAGGATCGCTTCCAGCTGCTTTCCACACCGAGGACGTGCAGGGTACGTCCTCAGGCGTTAACTGCCTTTTTTTTGAGGACGTACCCTGCACGTCCTCGGTCGTTAAGGGGTTAATTATATGTATACAATAAAGTATCTTTAAATGCAAAAGAGTACCGAATTCCCTTACTTTACACCAGGACTCTCATATCCTAGGTGTCTATCTTTTTTGTTCTAAAGAATAAGTTGTTGTTTTTTGGGTCTGCACCACTATGGGACAACTATATACATTTTTCAGATTTTAGGTACATATTATGTGTTTTGAGCTTGCTTGCAAATTTCATTTTTAATCTCATAAATTTGTATACTGTGAATTTGTGCACACGCTCAGTAGGAGCTGCTGCCTCAGAAAGTGTGTATTTAAAAAGATTGTGCACAATTTGACAATGAAAATAAATTAGAAGGTTTTTACTCTACTTGAATATGAATTTTTACTTTAGTGTCCCTTAATAGGGTAATATCTGACAAAGTCTTCACACAGTCTTCTTTACATACTCTCTGTTTATTTATGCTCCTAATTGCCTTCAACAGATATATACAGAGATACAGGGCTGGATTGGGTAGCCGGGATACCGGGAAAAATCCCGGTGGGCTGCCGGCCGGCAGCTCAGCTGGGCGGGCCTGGGCTCCAGGGCTCAGCTGCAGCTGCTGCAGTAGAGAGCAGCAATTTTTATGTGTAGTGTAGTAGTGTAACTGTCTGAATCAGTATATATTTGCTTTATTTATACATATGTATACCTAACCACCTCTCTGGCCAGGGCCGGTCCGCAGCTCTAGTACGCTACCTTACCTAACGCAAGGCAACTTAAGCAAGCCAAGCAATCAGACTGACTCTGTTGATCACACAGGCAGCTAAGTCTGTGACTATGAGGGCGGCCAGGGAGGAAGGAATGCGGGGATGTGCCGGGTCGGCCCGGCTGCGGCTTACATGACGTCACACGTGACCCACGTGACATATTGTGGAGGGATCCTGGGAGTCTGGGATGCTAACAGCCAGGCTGGGGAGCGTGAGCATCAGCAGCTCAGCGTTGAGCCTATTTGAGCTTCAGTAGTTGGAGGAGGCAGCCTGGAGGCCACGTGGGTTCACGTGTAGGTAGGGACAGTCACAGACTAAAGAAGACCTCAGGCTGAGGCTCTGACCAGATGGTGATGAATGGTCACAGGAGGACACGCAGAGGCAGCCACTCCAGCCAGATTCCCAATGCAAAATTGCAAATAATCTTAAGGGCAAGCATACTCTTCTTCTATGTTTCAATATTCTGATGTTTCAAAGTTGCCCCCCATATAATTTATTGAATTTTTAATAATCTTGATCGGGATTGTTAATGTTAAAAATGAATCTTCCCACTCTTCTGATAATGTGCAGATCAGCACTTTTAGGGTTGAAGTATAGTAGGTGATCAGGGCGGCAGAGATAATACTATTTGTTAATGCAGGCTTTGAGACAGGGTTTAATATTGGGACAGTATATTTAGTTGTATTTATTATGGCGAATATTGGGATCATTTGGTTAGAGCTATCTTGCAATTGGTACATTTGGGTTATGTGCTGAAAATTGTAGTTAACGTTATTTGCATATAGGGTTACCAAATGAGTTGCAAGTAGGGTTAAAGTGAAATAGGTGGTCATGGTTAGGGTTAACATAGGTACTTTATGTATTCAGGCAGTATTATAGTGACTGGGGTCAGAAACGTTTTGGTGGCTGATTATACCATCAGATGACACTATTAATTTGTGACTCAATTGTCGCAGGGTATCCCTAAATAATAGTGGTATGTGTATTATCCAGTCATATTACTGTAGATTGTGGTGGTAGGAATACTGAATGAGATACATTTTTTTGTTGTTGTATATATGTATATTGGTGTATGTCATATTAGTTATCTTTATTAGATTACACAATAGAGTTTAAATTATTATTATTATCAGTTATTTGTAGAGCGCCAACAGATTCCGCAGCGCTATAAACAAAGGGGAGTATAAAAAAATTAAGGGATAAAGTGGGTAGAGGGCCCTGCCAAGAGTTGCACTGTTGTAATCCACTCTTAAGAAGGTGATCTACAAACAGCTGGGCTCTTAGGCTTACATGCTAAAGGGGTTCAGGGGATAGCAATGGAGGAGTGGAACTGGTATAAAGTAAGGTTAGCATAGGTTGTATGCATCCTTGAACAGCAGAGTCTTTAGGGAGCGCTTGAAGCTTTCAAAACTAGGGGAGAGTCTTGTGGGGCGAGGCAGAGAGTTCTACAAGATGGGAGCCAGTCTGGAGAAGTCCTGTAAATGGGAGTGCGATGAGGTAACCAGAGAGGAGGAGAGTAGGAGGTCATGAGCAGAGTGAAGGGGACAGGAGGGAGAGTATCTGGAGACAAGGTCTGAGATATAGGGGGGAGCAATGCAGTTGAGGGCTTTGTATGTCAGAGTGAGAATTTTGTGTTTGATCCTAGAGGCAAGAGGAAGCCAGTGAAGGGATTGGCAGAGAGGAGCAGCAGATGAAGAGCAACGTGTAAGGAAGATGAGTCTGGCAGAGGCATTCAGTATGGATTGTAAGGGAGCTAGACGGCAGGTGGGGAGACCAGAGAGGACAGAGTTGCAGTAATCAAGGCGGGAAAGAATGAGAGAGTGGATTAAAATCTTAGTTGTGTCTTGTGTAAGGAAGTGTCTAATTTTGGAGATGTTTTTAAGGTGGAAGCGGCAGGCTTTAGCCAAGGACTGAATGTGAGGAGTGAAGGAAAGATCGGAGTCAAATGTGACCCCGAGACATCAGGCATGTGGGGTAGGGGTAATGATGGAGTTGTCGACAGTTATAGAGATATTGGGGGTGGAGATTTTGGAAGAAGGGGGGAAAATGAGGAGCTCAGTTTTGGAGAGATTTAGCTTGAGGTAGTGGGAGATCATCCAGGAAGAGATGTGAGAAAGACAGTTAGTGACACGGGTTAGCAAGGAAGGAGATAGGTCTGGTGCAGAGAAGTAGATTTGGGTGTCATCGGCATACAAATGATATTGGAAACCGTGGGACTTAATTAGGGAGCCTAGTGATGATGTATAGATTGAGAAGAGAAGGGGACCAAGGACAGAGCCATGCGGTACTCCGACAGAAAGTGGTGACGGGGCAGAGGAGGCCCCAGAGAAGGCTACACTGAAGGTACAGTTTGATAGGTAGGAAGAGAGCCACGAAAGGGCTGTGTCACAGATGCCGAAGAATTGCAGGGTTTGGAGCAAAAGAGGGTGGTCGACAGTGTCAAAGGCTGCGGACAGATCAAGGAGGATAAGCAGAGGGAAGTGACCTTTTGATTTTGCTGTAAGTAGGTCGTTGGTGACCTTAACAATAGCTGTCTCTGTGGAGTGATAGGGACAAAATCCAGATTGCAGCGGGTCAAGAAGGGAGTTTAACGTAAGGAAATGGGATAGGCGTGCATATACTAGTTTTTCGAGAAGCTTTGAAGCAAGAGGGAGGAGGGAAATAGGGCGGTAGTTGGATGGGGAGGTAGGATCAAGGGAAGGTTTTTTGAGGATAGGTGTGACCAGTGCATGTTTCATCGATGAGGGAAATGTACCAGTGCTGAGGGAGAGGTTGAAAATATGTGTTAGTATAGGGGTAAGGGTTGCAGAGAGGGAGGGGAGTAGCTGTGAGGGGATAGGGTCAAGGGGACAGGTAGTGAGGTGAGAGCGCAGTATAAGTGCCGAAACTTCTTCCTCAGTAACAGGGGAGAATGAACTAAGTTTCAGGTTATGAGGGTTGTGGTTGAGTGAGAGCATTTGAGGGGGGGAGAGAATGGAATTATGTTGAGAGCTGATTTCATGTCTGATGGAGTCAATTTTGTTAATGAAGTGACTGGCAAAGTCTTGAGCTGACAGAGAAGTTGTATTAGGAAGTGGGGGAGGGCAGTGGAGAACAGACGTTTTGGGTTTGAAGAAAGATTAGAGATAAGAGTAGAGAAGTAGTGTTGCTTGTGGAGATTAAGGGCAGAATAGTAGGAGTTCAAGATGAATTTGTAGTGAAGAAAATCAGCTGAACTCCGTGATTTTATCCAATGCCGTTCAGCAGTACGGGGACATCTGCGTAGGTACCGTGTCAGAGGAGTATGCCAGGGCTGGGGATGAGTGTGTGGTTTCTGATCAATGGTAAGAGGGGCGAGATTGTCAAGGACGGATATAAGGGTGGAATTATAGTGGCAGATAGATTGTTCAGGGCAGGAAAAGGAGGAGAAGGATGAGAAGAGCGGTTTAAGGGAATTAGCAAGTTGTTGCTGATCTTAAGACATAATGCTTCTGTGAAGTTTGGTGTGAGGAGTAGAAGGAGGGAGAGTTATAGGAAGGGATGATATGTTGCAAGTAAGGAGATGGTGGTCAGAAAGAGGAAAAGGGGAGTTTGAGAAGTTTGAGAGACTGCATCGATAGCTAAAGATCAGGTCAAGAGAGTGACCGTCTTTGTGAGTGGGAGAATCAGTCCATTGTGACAGACCGAAAGAGGAAGTGAGTTGCAGAAGTTGTTTAGCGGATGAGGCAGTGGGATTGTTAAGGGGGATGTTGAAGTCACCAAGAATGAGGGCAGGGGTGTCTGAGGAAAGGAAATAGGGTAGCCAGGCAGCCAAGTGATCTGGAAATTGAGTTGAGGAGCCAGGGGGTCGGTATATGACTGCAACACATACAGAGAGAGGGGAGAAGAAGCGAATCATGTGGGTTTCGAATGAGGGAAAAGTGAGGGAAGAGATAGGATGTATTTGTTGAAAGGTGCAACGAGAGGATAGTAAAATACCTACACCACCTCCTTGTTTGTTATCAGACCTAGGAGTGTGGCTGAAGTGGAGACCCCCATGTGACAGAGCAGCAATGGATGCTGTGTCTAGGGGAGAGAGCCAGGTTTCTGTTAGGGCCAGAAGGTTGAGGGAGTGGGAGATGAAGAGGTCATGTATATAAGTGAGCTTGTTGCAAACAGAGCGAGAGTTCCAGAGTGCACAAGTGAAAGGGGTAGTGGCTTTAGATGCAAGAGGAATGTGAGTAGGGTGTGCAGAGTTTTGTTTTCTGAGTCTATGGGATGGTACACATGGATGTGCATGGCTTGTCAGTGGTTGGGGACCAGGATTAGGGGAGATGTCACCAGCAGTAAGTAGAAGCAAGAGGGAGAGTGACAAGAGATGAGATACAGATTTGCAGTAGTGAGACTGCTTTTGAGATGAGCTGCAGGGGGGGAGAGAGAGTGTTTAGGAATAGGTAAAGTTCATGAGTACAAAAGTAAGGTGAGTTTAAGAGAGATGGGCTAATGAACAGTGCAGGTGGAGAGGGAGAAGGAGTAATTGAATTGTGTAGTTTGTTAGCATTTTTACAGAATTGGGAACCAGTTAAAGACATAAGACACAGAACAAGTGCATAAGGGAACAAAAGGTATATGAAACATAATATAACAAAAGTACTGTGTATAAATTATGATGAATTATGTATTATATTATTATTATTATCGGTTATTTGTAGAGCGCCAACAGATTCTGCAGTGCTCATGTATTGACTAGTTTTTAAATAAGTGCTGCACTCACTCTAATGTTATCATTTGCGCTGGTGTCATAATTGTGCAAGCATTTGAAAAAACAATATGTTGAATATAATTTTTATCTTATTTCAAATCAGATGTCTCAAAGCAGTGTCTAAAATTACTGCAAATTAAATTCTTACCATTTCCAAGGAAAATAACCAGTTATGACACAAGTCGTAAAGACACTAGAATGCGTTTGACATATGATTTATATTAATTATACATAACAGAATCATTTGTCTTTTCTCTCAGTGTTGTTATCCCCATGATAGAGATAATCATAGTTTCACAGGAGGTAAGGAACTTGTAGGTAGACAATCAAATAATTAGCTGAATGTTTCCTGGTGTTACATGATGGAAGTAATAATTCACACTTGAAAATGATAAAGCCAATACAGATGGGTAACCTACAGAGGCCTGGAATGTATTCTAGATTTGTATCAGTACTCTACAAAATACTTGAGAAAAAAAAATATGTGCAGTTATTCTATTTAATAATTAGTGAATTTTGAAACTGTATTTTAAAGCTCATAACTCTGTGCTGTTATTTTTACTAAAATAAATTTATTTCATATTGATAAAAAAAGAGTAGATATTTACATATAATTTATAGTTGAAGTATATGGGTCAAATTCAAACCTTTTTAAATGTTTCCAAAAGTTTAAAGGGCCACTCAAGTCAGAATTAAACTTTCATGATTTTACACAACTTTTCCAATTTACTTCCATTTACAAAATGTGCAGTCTTTTTATATTTACACTTTTTGAGTCATCAGCTCCTACTGCAATTATTCACAGAATATATGTATATGCATTTGTTATTGGCTAATGATTGTCACATTACTTTGACATGACATGAAATTTGTCAGAAAAAAATCTACTACTCATTTAAAGTTTAGACTAAATGCTATTGCATTGTCTTGCTATAATGCATTTGTTGATAATGCAAATCTACTGTATTTACTAGTGCTTTAATAGTTACTATTTTAAATTTAAATATTTTTTTAAATAGTTCCTTAAAGGGGCGGGACTGGAGGGCAGGGCTGGGCCGGTCTATTCAAATTTCCAGGGCCGGTCTGATTTCCCTGTCCGGACCTGCAGATATATATATATATATATATATATATATATATATATAGATAGATAGATAGATAGATAGATAGATAGATAGATAGATAGATAGATAGATAGATAGATAGATATACAGTGTCCTCCACAGAAAAGTTTGCCAGCCGGGTGGCATTATGAAGTAACTGGGTGGGGGTAGTTTAATATTTTTAGATTATATCATTTTTCTGCTATCCAAAGCACAAATTAATTGCATAACTTAATATAAATAATATCAGTATTTTTTTAACTCGTCAAGGGAAAGCAATTATGAGTCTACTTGATATTAAATATAGGAAAAAGCCTGATTCCTTTATCTACCATTAAAGGGCTATAACCCCCCCCCCCCAAAAAAAAAAAGTTGTGATTCTGACAGAGTGCACCATGGCTTTGTTCCCTTGATATTCTGTGTTGAAGAGATACCTAGGTAGGTATTTGGAGCACAACATGTTAGAAAATAGTGATGTCATCTACTGCTCTTGCAAATGGATAACATTCTTGGAAAACTGCTGCCATACAGTGCTTCAATGGGCCAGCTTCTTAGTATACGTTTCAACAAAAGATACCAAGAATACAAAGAAACATTTTGGGTTTCATAAACCATTTAAAATCTCTTACTAGTCTGAGATGGATGGACTAGTAACAAATTTCAATAATGTCTATAAATATGTATCTATGTATTTCATTTTAAATTCTTTATTTACATTTTGTCTTCCTGCCTGCCATTATTAAGGGACAGTCTACACCAGAATTGTTATTGTTTAAAAAGATAGATAATCCCATTATTACCCATTCCCCAGTTTTGCACAACCAACACAGTTATATTAATACACTTTTTACCTCTGTGATTACCTTGTATCTAAGCCTCTGCAGACTGCCCCCTTATCTCAGTGCTTTTGATAGACATGCAGGTTAGCCAACCGGTGCAGACTCCTAAATAACTCCACGGGATTGAGCACGCTATCTATATGACACACATGAACTACTGTCTAACTGTGAAAAACTTTAAAAATGCTCAGAGCTAAGGGGTGGTTTTCAACAGTTTAGAAATCGGTTTGAGTCTACCTAGGTTTAGCTTTTCAAAAATACCCCCAAGGGAACAAAGCAAATTTAATGATAAAAGTCGATTGAAAAGTTGTTTAAAATTTCATGCCCTATCTGAATCATGAAAGTTTAATTTTGGCTAGACTGTCCCTCTAATTAGCTCTCAAAATTGAAAGTGTTGACCGGTTTCTTGTTTGAAGATGCATTTATTTAACAGGGACCACTGTCTGTTATCTGATCTAGCATCAGTTACAAGTCAAACAAGTCCAATTCACTGAGGAGACAAGGATATTCATTACTATTACCAATAGTACACGTTGTTAGTTTGCATTTGTATACATTTTAATTCTTTTTATGTTTTTATTGGAGAAGCCTTGGGATGAAAGGTTTCTAATGCAATGTGGCTGATTTATGTGTTAGATCTAAGTAATTACATTTTTTTAAGACAGCAGGTAAATGCAGATGTCATGTTTTAACACACACCCTTCTTTTTATTGATTTTTTTTATGGGATTCCCTTAGGGATAGCGATCATTATACTAAGGTTTGTTTCTGTTTAAATTCATAAACACATTCAGTACCTGTCAGGCAATAAATGCAATAGAAAATTATTTAAAGTTGGCTATTTTTTAACATATTTGACTTCTTTTATTTGTTAAGTTCTGCTTTCCCAAGTCTCTGGTTCAGCACTATTAGTACAAAATGTAGTGAGTGCTGACCACATTGTGTGCACTCTCGCTCACTCTTATTGCTCATGCGTGGGTCTAAATGTGGTGCATAGTGTTTACTGCTGTATGTCTTCCGTATGACTTTTACAGCAGTTTGGTATTGGGGAGGGCAGGGAACAGGAAAAAAAAATAAAACTAAAGATACAAACTAATTAAAAAAAAAAAAAAATATATATATATATATATAAAATCAGTACATAGGGATTGGTAGGTAGTGTTTATTTATGGGAAAATCATGTTTTACTGTTTTGGCCATTTTAATCTTTAAAGAATATAGATTTGACCTTTAGATCTAATGATTTGTCTCCTTCATACTAAGAAATGTTAACATCTTATATAGAAGAGATAACACACAAAAATATTCCCTCGCAGCACTTCCATTCACTGATTTAGCAGTTGTATTGCCTCTACAATAATTTTCTTTAATTGCAATTTAATAATATCTGAGAGTTAATATAATGCTAATGTTAAAGTATTAGCTTGACAGACTGTCTAAGTTATTACTGCTGTCCTGTTTTTACAACTGACATTTGAGATAGGAGAACCCCTTTAAAGGACCAGTCAACACAGTAGATTTGCATAATCAACAAATGCAAGATAACAAGACAATGCAATAGCATTAGTCTGAACTTTAAATGAGTAATAGATTTTTTTTTTCTGACAATTTTAAAAGTTATGTCTTTTCCACTCCCCCTGTACCATGTGACAGCCATCAGCCATTCACAAATGCATACACGTACCATGTGACAGCCATCAGCCATTCACAAATGCATACACGCTTATTCTTGCACATGCTCAGTAGGATCTGGTGACTCAAAACGTTTAAATATAAAAAGAATGTGCACATTTTGTTAATGGAAGTAAATTGGAAAGTTGTTTAAAATGGCATGCTCTTTCTGAATAATGAAAGTTTAAGTTTGATTGAGTGTCCCTTTAAGGGATTACTATTAAAAATGATTGTATCCTTCCGTTGACTTAAATAACAAAAGCATGGAAATGATATTACTGATTAAATAACAAGTGAGGGCAAGCAAAACATTAATATTAGTCTCCTACTAGAGCTATAACGTTAATTAGCACTTATAATGTTATATAAAAGTCAAACAGCTTATAGTATCAAAAGCAGCATGGTTCTTGTCTTGTTTGTTTGTTTTTAGAGCATACCATAATTGATTAATAGGAATGAAGCATGGTCTCACACAATAAATTAAAGGGACATGATACCCAAATTTTTCTTTCATGATTTAGATAGAGCTTACAATTTTAAACAACTATCTAATTTACTTCTATTATCTAATCTGCTTAATTCTCCTGGTAGCATTTGTTGAAAAGCAAACCTAGGTAAACTCAGGAACAAAACCAAAAAAGTACCTTGGATATAATTCCAATGTAGTTATATTTTTTTCTTATAGCAATGAAAATTTGAAAATTATTAACCTATTTTCAGTTTAATTTTTTTTCTCTAGTCACGAGCCAGTAATACTCCTAATTGGCCTAGATTACAAGTGGCACACAAATAAAAGCAAGGGACAAAATAAGCAGTATCACTGGACTGAGCTAAAATTAGAGCACAACTTGATATTACAAGTCTATTATAGTAAATTACAGTTATCAGAGAAGGTTTAGCGTGACCGACAGCGCTCTAATGCACCCTATACATTGAAAGGATATTGTGCCTCTCGAGCAAAAAACAAATAGTGCTAGAAGAATTAGCATGACCTGAAACTTGAAGTAAAGTGTAAGGGCTATTGATTGGGTTCTGGATTTTAGAATATTTGCACCTGTAAAATGGGACAGTTTGATATCTTATGTCATTTAGGCAATATTTACATGTAATACTACAGCTTATTCAAGTAACCTAAAAGTTGTTGTATATAATGTTTTAATACTTTTGTGTACATAGTACCATCAGAAAGATAGTACAATACTGTAATCAGAAAGGTAATAGTTGTTTTAAATACATAGAGTATTATTTGCATTATTTGCAAAATAAGTCTTAATAGAAATGTTCTTCACTTGAAAATGTTTTATATATATATATACTGTATATATATATATACAATATAGATCTATATAAATATCTATATTTGTATACCGTTTATTCATTTAGATAAGTAAGTAAATATATATATATATATATATATATATATATATATACAGTATATATATATATATATATATATATATATATATATATATATATATATATATATATATATATATATATAGTTAAAATATACAGATCTATCTATCTATCTAGCTATATATATATGTGTATATATATATATATATATATATATATATATATATATATATATATATATATATAATTAAAAAAAATAAGATTAGATTTCTTCTACGTTTTGGTTTAGCATCAGAGCAATAAGATGAAAAACTTTTCTTTAGCATGCACCATAGAAGTCTATGGGAAGAGGGAGATAGAATGGTCACAATAACAATATCCGAAGTCCTGACGTTATCGGTTGCTCTTGTGCTAACTTTTTACTTTCAACTTGTAATACTACTGCTAACCTCAGAGCGATATTTTTTTATCTTGAGAGCGGTTTGTGCTCATGAGCAAAAAAAAAAAATGATTGCTGCCCTTGTAATCTAGCCCATTATAGATATATAAAAAAATAAAACATTTTTTTGACGTATGTTTTTTTTTTTTTTACATTTGCTTTAAATATTTCCACAAAGCTTTCTTAAAATTGCTAACTTGCATTTCCAATTCTAAATAAAATATCTTAAAAATATATTTGCTTTACCACAACGTTCTAAGTGCATTATAGATTATATTTATGAATGAAACAATTATGCTTAATGGGACAAGATTTTTTAATATTTTCTATATGTTGGGCCAAGAAGCTGACAGTTCTGAACAATTGTGAAAGCACTATTTATAGCCAAAATAGGGTTCATAGTATATGGGACTAACAGCATTATTTAGTATTTTGCTCAGACTGGACTGGGGAGTAGAAAAAAAGATGCAAAGCTAAAATAGCCTTAGAAAATTTTGAGTATAAAGTCCCCTTAATTGCAGAGTCATGACCATGATAATATAGTTTACCTTATAAATCAAAAAACTGCTTTTACCTTAGAAACTTTCTAAGAGAAATTGCTGTCCTAAAGGGAATTACTAGGAATTAACTTTATGGTTTAAGTGTTTCTATAGAATAATATACAAAGGTAATAATTATCACAGCTGTCTATCTCTGTCTGAACAATGTGTGAAATTCTTTGCATTCTTTACAATGATGATTGATAAAGTATTCTAGTCTCCTTTGCTCAAACACCAGACACTGGGATTTCTCCACTTTAACTTGTGTAAATAAAGCTTGATTAAACTAAAACAACACCTGGATTTACTGAACAGTATGTATCAAGAATGGTAAAAAGTGCAGTTAGTTAATATATTTAGCGATTATTAAAGGGACAGTCTACACTAAAACTTTTATTTTTTTTAAAAAAATATCATGCCTTTACTACCCAACATTTTATATTAATATACTTTATATCATTTAAACCTCTAAATTTCTGCCTGTTTCTAAGCCACTACAGACTCTTATCACATGCTTTTTTATTTGCTTTTCACAACAGGAAACTGCTAGTTCATGTGGGCAATATAGATAACATTGTGTTCACACCTGAGGAGTTATTTAAGTCAACACAACACAGTACTAAATGCATCTCAATAGATAATAAATAGCCACAGTCATGTGATCAGGGAGCTGTCAGAAGATGCTTAGATACAAGGTAATCACATAAGTAAAAAGTGTGTTGGTTATGCAAACCTGGGACATGCTTAATAAAGGGATTATCTATATTTTAAAACAATAAACATTCTGGTGTATACTGTCTCTTTAACCAGTAAATTAAATATGACATTTTACATTAGACTTTGATCTAGCATATATTACTCTACTGCATGACAGCATACTATATCCTTTTTTTAATCCTCATTGTTTCATATTGATGATTCCCACATCCTAAAATGGTAGACATTATGCATTTTGATCAATAACATTGCAAATAAATAAGCACTTACAAAGAAAATTACTATTAGATTTTGAGGAAAAGTGTGTAACCTCATAATTAGTTTTAGAACCTAGTATTATGTGTTACTGACTACAGAGACACTAAAACAATCAGTCTGGCTATAACTATAATCCACTTTAACAAATGTTGCTCACTCTTACCATTCATTTTTAGCAATGAGTTGAAATAAATATTGGGTTAAAAATACTATTAAAATACACCAAAATCAATGTTTAAATTGGCCTCAAGTACTAACCAATATTTAATACATTGGAAAAATGTATTTCTTATTTTTATACACAAATTACTCATTTATTTTACTTTATAGATTTTGATCATTTGTAGCAAACAAACACATTATTTTATAAAATAAATGAAGTTCAAACTAGATTTAAAAATGCCATTTTTCATATATATTAGTTGAGATAGAAAATCACTTAGTTGAATTAGGTGAACTTAGTTATAAGCTTATAAATCCCTGTTTTAATAATAAAAATCCAATAAAGGTGAACAAAAAAAAGTCTTGTAAATTTGCTACAAGTGGGACATATAGTATTTTATTACCAAACCTAAATAAAATAAAAAATTGGAGGAATTTATTTACAATTTACATTGTCTTAATTTTTTTAATTATTTGATTCAAAAACATGAAAATGTTATGGAGTCATTTTTTTAACACCCCTCTAAGGCCTAGTTCCATTGCTTTAGTAAACTGTGGTAACGAGTATCTCCATTAAAGGGACACTCAAGTCAAAATTAAACTTTCATTATTCAGATAGAGCAGCAATTTTAAACAACTTTCCAATTTACTTTTAACAAAATGTGCACAGTCTTTTTATATTTAAACTTTTTGAGTCACCAGCTCCTACTGAGCATGTGCAAGAATAAGTGTGTATGCATTTGTGATTGGCTGATGGCTGTCACATGGTACGTGTATGCATTTGTGATTAACTGATGGCTGTCTCATGGTACAGGGGGAGTGGAAAAAAACATAACTTTTAAAATTGTCAGTAAAAAAATCTGCTACTCATTTGAAGTTCAGACTAAGTGCTATTGCATTGTCTTGTTATTTTGCATTTGTTGATTATGCAAATCTACTGTGTTGACTGGTCCTTTAACGTCTAAAGAGATGTTTATGTTACAGTCTTAATCATAGGATGTGAAATTGTAATGATAGAGAAAGCCACCAACGCTGGAATTCTTCGGTGTCCCAGATTCCAGTGAACCTGCAACACTTTCTTAACCCCTTAATGACCGGACCATTTTTCAATTTTCTTACCCTTAATGACAATGGCTATTTTGACATTTCTGCAGTGTTTGCGTTTAGCTGTAATTTTCCTCTTACTCGTTTACTGTACCCACACATATTATATACCGTTTTTCTCGTCATTAAATGGACTTTCTAAAGATACCATTATTTTCATCATATCTTATAATTTACTAAAAAAAAAATGATAAAATATGAGGAAAAAATGGAAAAAAACACACTTTTTCTAACTTTGACCCCCAAAATCTGTTACACATCTACAATCACCAAAAAACACCCATGCTAAATAGTTTATAAATTTTGTCCTGAGTTTAGAAATACCCAATGTTTACATGTTCTTTGCTTTTTTTGCAATTTATGGGGCAATAAATACAAGTAGCACTTTGCTATTTCCAAACCACTTTTTTTCAAAATGGGCGCTAGTTACTTTGGAACCCTGATATCTGTCAGGAATACCTGAATATCCCTTGACATGTATATATTTTGTTTAAGAAGACATCCCAAAGTATTGATCTAGGCCCATTTTGGTATATTTCATGCCACCATTTCACCGCCAAATGCGATAAAAAAAAAAAAAAGTTCACTTTTTCACAAATTTTGTCAAAAACTTTAGGTTTCCCACTGAAATTATTTACAAACAGCTTCTGCAATTATGGCACAAATGGTTGTAAATGCTTCTCTGGGATCCCCTTTTTCAGAAATAACAGACTCATATGGCTTTGTGGTTGCTTTTTGGTAATTAGAAGGCCCCTAAATGCCGCTGCGCACCACACATGTTTTATGCCCAGGAGTGAAGGGGTTAATTAGGGAGCTTGTAGGGAGCTTGTAGGGTTAATTTTAGCTTTAGTGTAGTGTAGTAGACAACCCCAAGTATTGATCTAGGCCCATTTTGGTATATTTTATGCCACCATTTCACCACCAAATGCGAGCAAATAAAAAAAAAAACTTTACATTTTTCACAATTTTAGGTTTCTCACTGAAATTATTTACAAACAGCTTGTGCTATTATGGCAGAAATTGTTTTAAAAGCTTCTCTGGGATCCCCTTTGTTCAGAAATAGCAGACTTATATGGCTTTGGCGTTGCTTTTTGGTAATTAGAAGGCCGCTAAATGCTGTAGTGTAGCAGCCCCCCCACAATACCCCCACCCCCTCCCCCTCCCAGATCCTTTTATATGTAAAAAAAAAAAAAAAAAAAAAAATTTTTAACTTTTTTTTAAACTTTTTTTTTCCCCCTTCCTTCATTGGTGTCAGTGTGGCTAATGCGCGCACGTGCACGCGCGTCCACGTGCACGCGCACCAACGTGCACACGCACACTCGTGCACGTGCGCTCGCATCGTGCACGCGCGCGCATACGCTCCCTCCTCCCACCGGACAAAGGCACCATCGGCACCATCACTACCGGTGCAGAGAGGGCCACAGAGTGGCTCTCTCTGCATCGGAGGCTTGTAAAGGGGTATTGCAGGATGCCTCCATATCGAGGCATCACTGCAATACCCTCAGAGCTGCTGGAAGTGATTGTGATCACTTCCAGCACTCTGTTAGACAACTGACGTACCAGGTACGTCCATTGTCATTAACTGCTTGTTAATGCATGACGTACCTGGTACGTCAGTTGTCATTAAGGGGTTAAAGGGAAATTAAACCCAAAAATGTTATTTCATGATTTAGGTAGAACATACAATTTAAAACAACTTTCCAGTTTACTTCTATTATCAAATTTGCTTCATTCTCTTGGTATCATTTGTTGAAGGAGCAGCAATGCACTACTGGTTTCTAACTGAACACATGGGTGAGCCAATGACAATCGGTGTATATATAAGCAGCCACCAATTAGCAGCTAGAACCTAGGTCCTTTGCTGCTCCTGAGCTTACCTAGATAAACCTTTCAGCAAAATATAACACAAGAAGGAAGCAAATTAAAAAATAGAAGCAAATTAGAAAGTTGCTTAAAATCACATGCTCCTTCTGACTCATGAAATCATTTTTTGGGGGGTTTCATGTACTTTTAAACCCTTTTCTAACAAAGGACTAGATTCCATTGCTTTTGTAAACTATGCAAATTGTGGTAACAAGTATCTACATTAAAGTCTATAGAGGTATTTTATGTTACCACCAGTTTACAAAGCTTACAAAATCAATGGAAAGTAAGCCAAAGACTGCAGTCATAATATTACCCTGCAAAAGCGATCTTTACAACTTCGCAACATGTTGCTGTTGCTATCATCATGAAAAAATATGTCTTAATCCTTAGTTTTGGTCATAATTCCTCTGCAAGTTCAAAGGCCAATTTACAATGTATTTCTTCTGATGCAACCATTGCTGTAATTGGTAGCGGACTGGGCCAGGGGCTGGGTGGAATTGCCTCCTGGGAATCAGAGCCAGTGCAAAAGGTGCAGTTTCCAGTGCTTTATTTTTACTTTTTTGCTTTTCTGTCCATCCTTATCTTTCTGTCTGTCGGTCTAGTTATCTATCTTTTTTTGTTTGTTTGTTTGTTTTTTTATTTTGATTCTAAAATACAAAATAAATATATGACAGACGAGTCAAGAAAAATACATAGAAGAAAAATACAAATCATTATCAAAGAGATAAAGCAATTACATACATTTTTTTCAAGAAAAGTATACAATAAATCCATAAAATTAGATATTAACTAAGAAGCCATTGCAGAATTTAACCAAAGTCAGGCACAGCCTTCGATATAGTCACTAATTCTTAAAATTTTATTCTTGAAACATTAAAAATTGTCCCAGACATTTAGGAAAATTACAACTTTCTAGTCATATTCATTTTAATATTGTAAGCTTAAATTATCATTAGTTTGCGGATATTATTTTATAGCTGAGAAATCATAGGAGGTTTTTGCTTTATCTATTTTAGAAACAAAATATGTCTTGCAAACGGACGGCTAGATTATGAGTTTTGCGTTAGAGGCTATGCGGTGCTAACGAGCAGTTTTATCTCACCGCTCACTTACATACAGCGCTGGTATTATGAGTTTTCAGAAACCCGTAGTTAAAAGACAAAAAGTGAGCGTTGAGCAAAATTTAGCTCCAAATCTCACTTCAATACCAGCGCTGCTTAAGTCAGCGGGGAGCTGGTGTAACGTGCTCGTGCACAATTTCCCCATAGGGATCAACGGGGAGAGACGGCTGAAAAAAAGTCTAACACCTGCAAAAAAGCAGCGTATAACTCACTAACGCAGCCCCATTGATTCCTATGGGAAAATAAAAGTTATGTTTACACCTAACACCCTAACATGAACCCCGAGTCTAAACACCCGTAATCTTACATTTATTAACCCCTAATCTGCCCCCCCGACATCGCCGACACCTACATTATATTATTAACCCCTAATCTGCTGCTCCGGACACTGCCGCCACCTACATTATACTTAAGAACCCCTAATCTGCTGCCCCCAACATCGCCGCCACCTACATTATATTTATTTACCCCTAATCTGCCTTCCCCAATGTTGCCGCAACCTACCTACATTTATTAACGCCTAATCTGCCGCCCCCAACGTCCCCACTATATTAAAGTTATTAACCCCTAAACCTAAGTCTAACCCTAAACCTAACACCCACTAACTTAAATATAATTTAAATAAATCTAAATAAATATTCCTGTCACTAACTAAATTATGAAGGTACCTTTAAGTGACGTCATCCAAGATGGCGTCCTTTAGATTCCGATTGGCTGATAGAATTCTATCAGCCAATTGGAATTAAGGTAGAAAAAATCCTATTGGCTGATGCAATCAGCCAATAGGATTGAAGTTCAATCCTATTGGCTGATCCAATCAGCCAATAGGATTGAGCTCGCATTCTATTGTCTGTTCCAATCAGCCAATAGAATGCAAGCTCAATCCTATTGGCTGATTGGATCAGCCAATAGGATTGGATCAGCCAATAGCATCAGCCAATAAGATTTTTTTTTACCTTAATTCCGATTGGCTGATATAATTCTATCAGCCAATCAGAATTTAAGGGACGCCATCTTGGATGATGTCACTTAAAGGTACCTTCATTCAGCTTTAGTCGTCGGATGAAGAGGATGCTCTGCGTCGGATGTCTTGAAGATGGACCCGCTCCGCGCCGGATGGATGAAGATAGAAGATGCCGTCTGGATGAAGACTTCTGCCTGTCTGGCGGACCACTTCGCCCGGCTTGGATGAAGACTTCTCCCGGCTTCATTGAGGATTTTGGCCCGGCTTGGATGAAGACGTCTCCCGGTAAGTCGATCTTCAGGGGGTTAGTGTTAGGTTTCTTTAAGGGTGTATTGGGTGGGTTTTATTTGTAGGTTAGGGTGTGGGCGGCAAAAGAGCTAACTGCCCTTTTAAGGGCAATGCCCATCCAAATGCCCTTTACAGGGCAATGGGGAGCTTAGTTTTTTTTAGATAGTATTTTATTTGGGGGGTTGGTTGTGTGGGTGATAGGTTTTACTGTTGGGGGGTTGTTTGTATTTTTTTACAGGTAAAAGAGCTGATTACCTTGGGGCAATGCCCCGCAAAAGGCCCTTTTAAGGGCTATTGGTAGTTTAGTTTAGGCTAGTGTTTTTTTTTATTTTCGGTGGGCTTTTATAGTTTAATAGGGCTATTAGATTAGGAATAATTAGTTTAAATATCTGTAATTTGTTTATTATTTTCTGTAATTTAGTGTGTTTTTTTGTACTTTAGCTAATTTAATTTAGGTAATTGCATTTAATTTAGGTAATTTATTTAATTATATAACTTAGGTTAGGTTTTATTTTACAGGTACTTTTGTATTTATTTTAGCTAGGTAGTTATTAAATAGTTAATTACTATTTAACTATTCTACCTAGTTAAAATAAATACAAACTTGCCTGTAAAATAAAAATAAACCCTAAGCTAGATACAATGTAACTATTAGTTATATTGTAACTAGCTTAGGGTTTATTTTATAGGTAAGTATTTAGTTTTAAAAAGGAATAATGTAGTTAATGATAGTAATTTTATTTAGATTTGTTTAAATTATATTTAAGTTAGGGGGTGTTAGGGATAGACTTAGGTTTAGGGGTTAATATGTTTATTATAGTGGTGGCGACGTTGGGGGTGGCAGATTAGGGATTAAAAATTGTAGGTAGGTTGGGGAAGGCAGATTAGGGGTTAATAAATATAATGTAGGTGGCGGTGAAGTTGGGGGCAGCAGATTAGGGGTTCATAAATATAATGTCCGGAGCTGCAGATTAGGGGTTAAAATTTTTATTATAGTGTTCACGATGCGGGAGGGCCTTGGTTTAGGGGTTAATAGGTAGTTTATGGATTTTAGTGTACTTTTTAGCACTTTAGTTATGAGTTCTATGTTACGGCGTTGTACCATAAAACTCTTAACTACTGACTTTTAAATGCGGTAGGACTCTTGACTTTTTGGCCTCCCAGTACAGATTTGTAATACCGGCGCTATGGAAGTCCCATAGAAAAAAGACTTTACGAAGTTTACGTAAGTCGTTTTGCGGTAAGACCAAAAAAGTGTGCAGTGACCCTAAACCTGCAAGACTCATAATACCAGCGGGCATAAAAAAGCACCGTTAGGACCTCTTAACGCTGCTTTTTTACCCTAACGCAAAACTCATAATCTAGCCTGAATGTTACTTTAGAAACAAAATATGAATGTTACTGCCAGCTTTCATCTTTTGCCAAAAAGAAAGAATATTCATTTTACTAATTTTAATTTTACTCTTCAGTATTTGAGAAAAAAGTTGGAACATAATTGGGATTCATTGCTTTACATTTAATACATACAAATTACAGAGACGCCGTGGGGTGATATAGTCTCCATTAATTAATCTAAAATGTTACTCTCTTAAAATAGTAGAGATAGAAAAACATCTAACTAAAATTAAACTTTGCTCTTTGAAATCTGAACTAATCTCTTTCTCAAGTAACTTGCTCCAACAATTTTTAATATCCCTAGATACGTCTTCAATTTTAAAGCAAATAATTATCTCATATATTGAGGACATAGAAAGTTTGTTCTTATCACTTATTATCTGTAAAGGATGTTTCATCCACAGTAAAATTTATACTTATACATTGAAGAGATATTAGGCCAGACTATAAGAGAAGCACTAACAGTTACTCACCAGCAATAAGGGGTCTTATTACTTGGATTACGAGTTGAACGGAAACATGATTGCTTGAGCATAATCGTGATTCACACTAGAGTGATTACCACAAATTCAGAGCTCTAGTTAACGGTTTTGCAAAGTTGTACAAAACACATCAAAAATACATTACAAAGTACAATCTATCTATCTATATACCTGTATATATATATATATGTAAAGATATATAGAGATATATTTAGGAATATTTATTTAAAATTACTTAGAACATGTTCCCCTATTTGAAGAACATTGGAATGTGTGATATGTACGGTACAAACACAGTTAAACACTTTATTAAATATGAATATTGCATAAATATTATTTTTCATTTTTCAACTACTTGAATGCAAAGGGCTCCAAGACACTGATTGATATATATATATATATATATATATATATATATATATATATATATATATATATATATATATATATATATATATATATATATAAAAATAAATACTGTATATACAGTATATAGATGTGTGTACATATGTATTTATATGTGTATATATGCCTGAAAATACATATATACACATATAAATTAAATTCATATTTACACACATATAAATATATACATCCATATACACATTTAGACATATGTATGTATCTCTATGTTCAACTTGTAATATGAGTGCTACTTTTGATGCTGTCAAACTCCTTGGACAAACCTCTTATCAATTGTGCACAACTGTGAGAGCTCTACTTGTAATCTAGCCAGAGAGTTGGTATAGATATTTTGAGATATAAAGGAACCCTCAAATTGAAAAAGCTTTAATACTTCAAACAAATAATTTCATTCCACCCCTTTGAAGGCCTTCTCCACATATAATAAGATCAGAAAGACTTCTGGCAGGGTGGAAGCTAACTTACCATGCCCCTCAACCCAATGGGGCCTATTTATCAAAGGTCTTGCGGACCTGATCCGACAGTGCGAATCAGGTCCGCAAGACCTCTCTGAATGCGGAGAGCAATACGTTCTCCGTATTCAGCATTGCACCAGCAGCTCACAAGAGCGATTCCTGTCCGCCTCATCAGAGCAGGCAGACAGGGTTATGGAGCAGCGGTCTTTCTCAAGACTCGCCAGAAACACGGGCCCACAAGCTCCATTCTGAGCTTGATAAATAGGCCCCAATATCTTGCAACTACGTGTATAATGTTTCTAATATTTAATACCTGAGATCTGCTGTTGATGAAGCCTACCAGGTCCAGATGTATTGATCTAGGTATCAAAATTTTATAATCTATTAGCTATAATTTTGGACAAAATTTTGTAACCAAGATTTAACAAGTAGGTCTATAAGAAGACGTCTAATGCTTGTCTTTATCTGGTTTTGATATCAAAACAATATTGTTGCTCTAAACCTTTCGGTATCACTCGATTATCTTTTAAGAAATCTTAATACGACTTTTCCAATTGGTTTATGACTTTCTAAATCAGCATTCTATAAAATTTGATTGGTAAATTATCTGGTCCAGGAGTCTTTCAACCATAAAAAATGTAATTGTTTTACTAATTTTGGCTTTATCAGTTACAGCATTTAAAAAGACTTGGTCCTCTTGATTTATTTTAGGCAAAATAACATCAAATAAAAATGTATATTTGTCTTGTTTTGTTTTCTGATTTTGAGGTTTATAAAGACTAGAATAATATGCAGCAAAGTTTATATTTTGATTTAATTATGATCTCTATAAATTTTACCCTGATTTCAAATAGCTACTACAGATTTCCTCGATTTCAGTTTTTTTACATAAGGAAGTCAGTAATTTCCTAGATTTATCTAAAAAATGTTACTGTATTTTTCAAACATAATTCTGAGATCTCTTTCTTCTTAAAATTGTAATATCATTCAAAATTAGTCTTGAAGGATGTTGTCTAAATCTAGCGTAGGCTTCAGACTATTGACTCACCAACAAACAGGCACCTAGATTACGAGTTTTGCGTTAGGAGGGGTGCGGTGCTAACTAGCAGTTTATGCTCACCGCTCACTTACAGACAGCGCTGGTATTACGGGTTTTTAGAAACCCGGCATTAACCACAAAAAAGTGAGCGAAGAGCAAAATTTTGCTCCACATCTCACCTCAATACCAGTGCTGCTTACGTTAGCGGTGAGCTGGTAAAACGTGCTCGTGCACGATTTCCCCATACGGAACAATGGGGGAGAGCCGGCTGAAAAAAAACCTAACACCTGCAAAAAAGCAGTGTTAAGCTACTAACACAGCCCCATTGATTCCTATGGGGAAATACTTTTTATGTCTACACCTAACACCCTAACATGAACCCTGAGTCTAAACACCCCTAATCTTACACTTATTAACCCCTAATCTGCCGCCCCCGACATCGCTGACACCTGCATTATATTATTAACCCCTAATCTGCCGCTCCGGACACCGCCGCCACCTACATTATAGTTATGAACCCCTAATCGGCTGCCCCCAACATTGCTGAACCCTACATTATATTTATTAACCCCTTAATCTGCCACCCCCAATGTCGCCGCAACCTAACTACATTTATTAACCCCTAATCTGCTGCCCACAACGTCGCCACCACTATAATAAATTTATTAACCCCTAAACCTAAGTCTAACCCTAACCCTAACCCCCCCTAACAAATATAATTACAATAAATCTAAATAAAATTACTACAATTACCTAAATAATTACTATTTAAAACTAAATACTTACCTATAAAATAAACCCTAAGCTAGCTACTATATAACTAATAGTTACATTGTAGCTATCTTAGGTTTTATTTTTATTACACAGCTAAGTTTGTATTTATTTTAACTAGGTAGATTAGTTAGTAAATAGTTATTAACTATTTAATAACTACCTAGTTAAAATAAAGACAAATTTACCTGTAAAATAAAACATAAGCTAAGTTACACTAACACCTAACACTACACTATAATTAAATTAATTCCCTACATTAAATACAATTAATTACAATTAAATAAAATTATCTAAAGTACAAAAAAACCCCCACTAAATTACAGAAAATAATAAAATAATTACAAGATTTTTAAACTAATTACACCTACTCTAATCCCCCTAACAAAATAAAAAAGCCCCCCAAAATAAAAAAAAGTCCTACCCTACACTAAATTACAAATAGCCCTTAAAAGGGCCTTTGCCCCAAAGTAATCAGCTCTTTTACCTGTAAAAAAAAAATACAAATACCCCCCTAACATTAAAGCCCACCACCCACACAACCAACCCTACTCTAAAACCCACCCAATCCCCCCTTAAAAAAACCTAACACTAACCCCTTGAAGATCACCCTACTGTGAGACGTCTTCACCCAACCGGGCAGAAGTGGTCCTCCAGACGGGCAGAAGTCTTCATCCAAGCCGGACAGAAGAGGTCCTCCAGACTGGCAAAAGTCTTCATCCAGACGGCATCTTCTATCTTCATCCATCCGGCGCGGAGCGGGTCCATCTTCAAGACATCCGACACAGAGCATCCTCTTCATCTGACGGCCAACGACTGAATGAAGCTTCCTTTAAGTGATGTCATCCAAGATGGCGTCCCTTCAATTCCGATTGGCTGATAGAATTCTATCAGCCAATCGGAATTAAGGTAGAAAAAATCCTATTGGCTGATGCAATCAGCCAATAGGATTGTGCTCACATTCTATTGGCTGATTGGAACAGCCAAAAGAATGCAAGCTCAATCCTATTGGCTGATTGGATCAGCCAATAGGATTGAACTTTTTCTACCTTAATTCCAATTGGCTGATAGAATTCTATCAGCCAATCTGAAGTGAAGAGACGCCATCTTGGATGACGTCACTTAAAGGAACCTTCATTCAGTCGTCGGCCGCCGGATGAAGAGGATGCTCCGCGTCGGATGTCTTGAAGATGGACCCACTCCGTGCCGGATGGATGAAAATAGAAGATGCCGTCTGGATGAAGACTTCTGGCCGTCTGGAGGACCCCTTCTGCCCAGCTTGGATGAAGACTTCTGCCCGTCTGGAGGACCACTTCTGCCCGGTTGGGTGAAGACGTCTCACGGTAGGGTGATCTTCAAGGGGTTAGTGTTAGTTTTTTTTTAAGGGGGTATTGGGTGGGTTTTAGAGAAGGGTTGGTTGTGTGGGTGGTGGGTTTTAATGTTGGGGGGGGATTTGTAATTTTTTTTTTACAGGTAAAAATGCTGATTACTTTGGGGCAATACCCCGAAAAAGGCCCTGTTAAGGGCTATTTGTAATTTAGTGTAAGGTAGGGCTTTTTTATTTTGGGGGGCTTTTTTATTTTGTTAGGGGGATTAGAGTAGATGTAATTAGTTTAAAAATCTTGTAATTATTTTATTATTTTCTGTAATTTAGTGGGGTTTTTTTTATACTTTAGATAATTTTATGTAATTGTAATTAATTGTATTTAATGTAGGGAATTAATTTAATTATAGTGTAGTGTTAGGTGTTAGTGTAACTTAGGTTAGGTTTTATTTTACAGGTAAATTTGTCTTTATTTTAACTAGGAAGTTATTAAATAGTTAATAACTATTTAATAACTATTCTACCTAGTTAAAATAAATACAAAATTGCCTGTAAAATAAAAATAAACCCTAAGATAGATACAACATAACTATTAGTTATATTGTAGCTAGCTTATGGTTTATTTTATAGGTAAGTATTTCGTTTTAAATTGGAATTATTTAGTTAATTGTAGTAATTTTATTTAGACTTATTGTAATTATATTTAAGTTAGGGGGGGTTAGGGTTAGACTTAGGTTTAGGGGTTAATACATTTAATATAGTGGTGGCGACGTTGGGGGGCGGCAGATTAGGGGTTAATAAATGTAGGTAGGTGTCGGCGATGTTAGGGACGGCAGATTAGGGGTTAATAATATTTAACTAGTGTTTGCAATGCAGGAGTGCGGCGGTTAGGGGTTAATATATTTATTATAGTGGCGACAATGTCCGGTTTGGCAGATTAGGGGTTAAAACATGTATTTTAGTGTTTGCGATGTGGGGGGGCCTCGGTTTAAGGGGTAATAGGTATTTTATGGGTGTTAGTGTACTTTCTAGCACTTTAGTTAAGAGTTTTATGCTACGGCGTTGTAGTGTAAAACTCTTAACTACTGACTTTAAAATGTGGTACCAGGCTTGACAGGAGAGGGTCTACCACTCACTTTTGGTCAGACTCGTAATACCGGCGCTATGCAAGTCCCATTGAAAATATAGGATCCGCCATTGACGTAAGTGGATTTGTGGTATTTCGGAGTCTGGCCAAAAAAGTGAGCGGTGAGCCTATCATTTCAAGACTCGTAATACCAGCGGGCGTTAAAAAGCAGCGTTGGGACCTGCTTTTTAACCCTAACGCAAGACTCGTAATCTAGGCGTATGTTTCTTTACTCCATTTTGTTTTATGTTTAATAAGATATGAAGCAATCTCAGCCTTCATAATCGTCTTTGCTGTTTCCCAAAACAGTGTACATGGTCTATCTTATTTTGTTTAAATTGTCCCCATTTTAACTGCAAAAACTCCTTTTACTACTTTTCTAATTTATTAAATAAGTAGAAAAAAATGTTTTATTATATTTAGGTTTTGACATCTTATTCAAACCAAGAACCTTTGGTGCATGATTTTACAGGGTCCATTTCCTTATATTGCAATCCTGAACTCAATTAATTATTCTGACAGCAAAAATAAATCTAGACTCGATTATGTATTATGGTATTTTTACATACTTATATAGTCCTTCCTAATTGCATGGATTTCTGATTCTGCATGTGTCAGGGACTGATAAAAAAGAAGTTAAAGCCTCAAAAACCAATTTTATCATATTTTACTATAGATGTTTAAGCATTTGTCTGTTTTTTGTATGTCTATCAATATACGGGTTAGGGGTGATATTAAAATCTCCTGCCAGTATTAGTTTGTTATCTGAATTGTTATCTGAAGTCTAAATAACTTTTTAATAATGTTATCCAAAATGTAATGTTTTGTTTATTAGGACCATATAAGTTACACAGTTAATAAAGTGATTCAAACAATTAAATATCTTATAAAACCTCTTTTAAATCAAAAGTACAATTTTTACTTAACAAAATAGCAACTCCCCTAGATGAGGATTTATACAAAGAAAAAATGGTGGCTTTAACCCATACAGATTTTAGTTTTTCTGTGTTTATTATCAGATAAGCAATTTTTTGTAGAAATGGGATGTTGTTATTTACGATAACATTGCTCTATTTTTAGCTGGTGCATGAATACCTCTAACATTCCATGACATCAATCTAACTACTTTACATTTCAACAATTTAGCGAATCGGCATAGTGTACAAAGAAGAAAAGAACACGCACCCAAAAAAAAACAAAACAGCGACTTTCCCCCAAAAAAATAGTGGAGAGAGAGAAGAAAAAAATACAAAATGATATGGGGTATTTTGCGGTTCTTTGTGTGTAGAAATATTGCACATATTATGAGTAGAACGTACACATGTTCGCTTGAGCGCAATCAAATTTAACATACATTGGGTTAGCATGACTCCAAAGCTCTGGTTAACTGATAGGTGAGATAAAAAAGCACAAAGCACATAAAAAGTACATGTAAAGGTTGCACTCATGATAACACTGTCTGATAAAAATTATTAAATAAAAACATTGCATTAAAAAGAGCTCAAAGATATGAGGTCTAAGGTGTTGAAGAAAAAAAAGGATTGCAAAGGTCTTTAAAGGGACACTGTAACCAAAATTTTTCTTTCGTGATTCAGATTGAGCATGAAATTTTAAGCAACTTTCTAATTTACTGCTATTTTCAATTTTTCTTCGTTCTCTTGCTATCATTATTTGAAAAAGAAGGCATCTAAGCTTTTTTTTTGGTTTCAGTACTCTGGACAGCACTTTTTTATTGGTGGATGAATTTATCCACCAATCAGCAAGGACAACCCAGGTTGTTCACCAGAAATTGGCCGGCATCTAAACTTACATTCTTGCATTTCAAATAAAGATACCAAGAGAATGAAGAAAATTTGATAATAGGAGTAAATTATTATATATAATATATATTATATATATATATATACACTGTGTGCAGAATTATTAGGCAAATTAGTATTTTGACCACATCATCCTCTTTATGCATGTCGTCTTACTCCAAGCTGTATAGGCTCGAAAGCCTACTACCAATTAAGCATATTAGGTTATGTGCATCTCTGTAATGAGAAGGGGTGTGGTCTAATGACATCAACACCCTATATCAGGTGTGCATAATTATTAGGCAACTTCCTTTCCTTTGGCAAAATGGGTCAAAAGAAGGACTTGACAGGCTCAGAAAAGTAAAAAATAGTGAGATATCTTGCAGAGGGATGCAGCACTCTTAAAATTGCAAAGCTTCTGAAGCGTGATCATCGAACAATCAAGCGTTTCATTCAAAATAGTCAACAGGGTCGCAAGAAGCGCGTGGAAAAACCAAGGCGCAAAATAACTGCCCATGAACTGAGAAAAGTCAAGCGTGCAGCTGCCAAGATGCCACTTGCCACCAGTTTGGCCATATTTCAGAGCTGCAACATCACTGGAGTGCCCAAAAGCACAAGGTGTGCAATACTCAGAGACATGGCCAAGGTAAGAAAGGCTGAAAGACGACCACCACTGAACAAGACACACAAGCTGAAACTTCAAGACTGGGCCAAGCAATATCTCAAGACTGATTTTTCTAAGGTTTTATGGACTGATGAAATGAGAGTGAGTCTTGATGGGCCAGATGGATGGGCCCGTGGCTGGATTGGTAAAGGGCAGAGAGCTCCAGTCCGACTCAGACGCCAGCAAGGTGGAGGTGGAGTATTGGTTTGGGCTGGTATCATCAAAGATGAGCTTGTGGGGCCTTTTCGGGTTGAGGATGGAGTCAAGCTCAACTCCCAGTCCTACTGCCAGTTTCTGGAAGACACCTTCTTCAAGCAGTGGTACAGGAAGAAGCCTGCATCCTTCAAGAAAAACATGATTTTCATGCAGGACAATGCTCCATCACACGCGTCCAAGTACTCCACAGCGTGGCTGGCAAGAAAGGGTATAAAAGAAGAAAATCTAATGACATGGCCTCCTTGTTCACCTGATCTGAACCCCATTGAGAACCTGTGGTCCATCATCAAATGTGAGATTTACAAGGAGGGGAAACAGTACACCTCTCTGAACAGTGTCTGGGAGGCTGTGGTTGCTGCTGCACGCAATGTTGATGGTGAACAGATCAAAACACTGACAGAATCCATGGATGGCAGGCTTTTGAGTGTCCTTGCAAAGAAAGGTGGCTATATTGGTCACTGATTTGTTTTTGTTTTGTTTTTGAATGTCAGAAATGTATATTTGTGAATGTTGAGATGTTATATTGGTTTCACTAGTAAAAATAAATAATTGAAATGGGTATATATTTGTTTTTTGTTAAGTTGCCTAATAATTATGCACAGTAATAGTCACCTGCACACACAGATATCCCCCTAAAATAGCTATAACTAAAAACAAACTAAAAACTACTTCCAAAACTATTCAGCTTTGATATTAATGAGTTTTTTGGGTTCATTGAGAACATGGTTGTTGTTCAATAATAAAATTAATCCTCAAAAATACAACTTGCCTAATAATTCTGCACTCCCTGTATATATATATATATTACCAAAAAATTCAATGCAAAGAACATTGGAATGTGAAATATTCATAATTCATGTCTGGTTTAGTGCTCTTGAGTAAACGCGGTGGGTTAGTATGAGAGTATGGGTGTTAAAGGGACAGTCAACACCAGAATTTTTGTTGTTTTAAAAGATAGATAATCCCTTAATTACCAATTCCACAGTTTTGCATAACCAACACAGTTATAATTATACACGTTTTACCTCTGTAATTACCTTGTATCTAAGCCTCAGCAGATTGCCCCCTTATTTCAGTTCTTTTGACAGACTTGCAGTTTAGTCAATCAGAGCTGTCTCCATGGTAAATTCACGTGCATGAGCTCAATGTTATCTATATGAAACACGTGAACTAATTCGCTCTAGTAGTGAAAAACTATCAAAATACATTTAGATTAGAGGCGGACTTCAAGGTCTAAGAAATTAGCATATGAACCTCCTAGGTTTAACTTTCAACTAAGAATACCAAGAGAACAAAGCAACATTGGTGATAAAAGTAAATTGGAAAGTTGTTTAAAATGACATGCCCTATTTGAAACATGAAAGGTTTTTTTTGGACTTGACTGTCCCTTTAAGTCTTTTTGCAGTTTGCGTGCTGCATTGAAGTCTATGGGGGAATACGTTAATGCATTTGCGATATTCTTTTTTTTATTTAATTGATTTTAATTGGGAAAACAAAGATGTAGTACATCACATTTTCAAAACATAATGACATATTCTGTATATATAACACAAAACCAAAAAATGTACTGTTTATACATATTACAATATGACATATTTTATCATCTATTTCTCTCTAGTACTGGAACATTCTAGCTTTTCACCCTTTTAACTGTTGCGTTCGCAATATTCAAAGTTCCACTTTTTGCGTGCAACAAATTTTAGCTTATGCTAACTTTTTACTTTCAACTCATAATATGAGCGCAACCCAGCGTGCGCAAATGGCCTCCATCTAGAGAAGTTAACAAGTGCACCATTCGTAATCTAGCCCAAAGATAGTGGGTGGAAAAAACACTTTGGGCTCCATTACATATGCAGTGTCGCCCACAAAATCATCCGTCGCCGGATTTTACATGATTTTGGTAGTACATATAGGCTTCCATTACATATGCAGCGTCGCCCGCAAAATCCTCCGCCGCCAGATTTTACGCGATTTTGGTATTACATATACGTCGTAGCATACAAGTTACGTGCGTATATTTCACCCTTCGGACGTATTTTTTTTACCCATAGACTAACATAGAACAGCCGCGCAATTTGGTATCCAATATACAGCGTAAGGACTTACGAGCGCAGAATTCAGAGAATCTACTCCATTCTTATCTCACCTCATATTGCAGGCGCAGAAACTCCTGCACTGACTAAAAAAGCAACGTAACTCCCTGAAGGCCTAACAAACGCATGTGCAATCACATACATATCAGCCGCAAATCTCAAACAGTTAAACCTCTTCTAAGCATTTATTATTCCTGCCCCTGCAAGTGTGTCAAACCAATCACAAACAGCACAACCTCTCACCTACAGTCTTAAAACACCTGGCAATGCACACCCTCATTAGCCACCATGTTTACATACTGCGGATTTCCACTGCATGTAAGTGAAACTACTACATCCCACCCCACTTCCCTTAACCACCCTAATTACTGAAAATGTCTCATTTGTTTAATTCATGTTTAGGTCACTATGATTTATTGACTATCATTAATAAGACTGAAAATGGATGTTTATACCTTATGTTCACACCTTCTGTAAATACATTATTATTTATATATATACCCATGTGTCAATTTATATTGGATGTGAGAAACCTTGATTTACATCTTATAAGTGAATATTATTATATGTACCCTTCATACACAACTATGTGATGTGGTTTATAGAATATGTCATAAACATGATAATATTACCTTTTTTTTGCCATTTCCACACAGGTCTTATTATATGTTTTAACAATATTAGTTTACTAAAACACACCTCACATGGATGTGGATGACAATTATATTGTAAATAACAGAAGACAAGATTTATGGTGAACTATAAGAATATTTATTTCTTTTTTGGCTTCTTAGATGAGGGAGCTGAGGTGACTGTAGTGGATTTCCTTGTTCTCCTAGTTTGAGAAGATTCTGGTGTTTCTGCTGGTGTGCTGGCCACAGATGATAGGCTGAATGCAATGTCCTGCTGGTGTGTAAAGTGCTCAACCAACACACCCAAGAGTTGATTTTGTTCTCACCATCTATTGTCCATCTGCATCTGCATATCAGACAGAATTTGCATCATCTGTGACTGGTTTTGAACACTTCCACTTAATGATGCTGCCATGTCCCTCTGCAGCTCTATGCTATGTTTGTGTAACCTCTCTTGGCTCCTGAAGAACCTCTCTTGGCTACTGAAGAACCTCTCTTTACTCCTGTGGAACCTCTCTTGGCCTCTTTGTCTTCTCTTGGAGCTTGTTATGAGCCTCCTCTGGAGTGCAATGTATTCCTCACCCAGGGGAGAATACAATGCATCCACAGGCTCTTGAGCAACAGGGTTTCTAGTTGCTTGAGGTGCAGGTTCAGCTGCATCTGATGTTTCTGGTGGGCAGGTTCAGCTGCATCTGATGTTTCCGGTGGGGCAGGTTCAGCTGCATCTGCTGGTGCTTGAGTACTTTCATCATTCATTTTCATCTGCAAATGGTGGAGCTCGCCCAAGTGATGAGGATGGTGGAACTCACCCAAGTGATGAGGATGGTGGAACTCGCCCAAGTGATGAGGATGGTGGAGCTCTCAGGGTTGATTGATAGTCCCACTGATGACCAGTGTGTGACCACTCAGCCTGTCCAGTTGGCACTTCTTGTGACATAGTCTGTGGGTAAAAGCCATGACTGCCCTGAGATTGTGTTTGGGGGGGTAAATACATGAACCCTTTGTGGCTGTCTTGGCTCCCCCTCAAAGCCAAAAGAAGAATATTCCTCTGGCCAGGAATCTTGCCAGGGGTCATATGGCAATGGTGGTGGCATCACTTCCGGGTCCTCAACTGAAGCCATCCAACCATTCTCATGCCTGGGAGCATACTGTTCATGTGGTTGCCTGAAGACTGGTGGTGGCGGCATGCCTGTGACTGGTGGTGGTGGCATGCCTGGTGGTGGTGGTGGTGGTGGCATGCCTGTTTGTATCCTCATGACAGGAGGTTCTATGGAGGAGTCAAATGATGAGAGGGATTAGAACAGTCAGATATATGTCCATGTGGGCATACAATGTACATTGATACATGCTAGGGTCTATACTGATTCTCATGTCAAACTCTATAACATGCATGTGCACATTGTGATTTGTGCTATGAGGGATTTTAATATGCGCAGTATACAGGTATGTGTTTCATACAATAGTTATGTGTACATGTCAATGATGGAAAAAACGTGTTCTTTAAGTGACACTATGGTCACACAATTTACTTTAGCCTGATGTAGGCACAGAACCTGCTTTATTGAGCTAAAAGTATTATGATGGCTATAGTGTCCATTTACTGAAAACTCTACATGTGGCTTGTGGCCTGTGCTACTCTGAGACATGTTAGTATTGCACTATTCCACCTCATATCATGAATTGCATTGTGTTAAGTAGCATTAATATCGAATATAATTGTAGATGTTTTTGTTAGTAGGCCAAATACCATACTCCTCATTGTGTACATGAATGTGTGATATTAAAGGATGTTATATCTCAAATACATATAATACTGGTGTGTGGGATGTTACTCACCAGCATGATGTGCTGTGGTTGCAGCCCCTGAGTCACGAGCCCCTGGAAGTCCACGGACCTGCGTATCATCTCCTGCCAGGTGTTATACTCTATGTCCAGGGATGGACCACCGCCGGTTCCCCTCTGGTGCATAGCTTCCTGCCCCATCTTTTCTTGCAGTCATTCCACCGCTTTTTAAGGCCCTCAACATTCCTCCTCTGCGGTGCCACACTGTTGACGGCATCCTCTACGGCCTGGACTAGGCAACATTTTCCTCAAATGAGAAGTTGGGACATCTCAGCCTCTCATCCTCCATGGACACCTGGCTTGCTTCCTGTGATGTCCCTGGTGTGGGTTCTCTCCCTCCTCCCCCCTTCTGTCCACATGTTCACCCTCTGTCCCTCTCCTAGATGTGCCTGGTCTCTGGGGCTCTTGGGCATCTCCCCTCCCATCATCCCTTCTAGCTCTCCCTCTCCCCACTCCACTTACTCCCTGACGGGGACCCCACTGCTCCTCCTGTGCTCTCCAATACTCCTCTCCCTGCCACTCCTCTCCCCTCCTCCCCTCCACCCTACCTCTCCCTACCATCCTCACACTAAATCACACTACACACACTCACACTCACTCCCAGTTCAATCACACACAATCACAACCAAACACTCAGCCTATCACACTGTAAAATTCAAATAAAATGTGTGAGGTGTTAGAAAAAAAAGGTGTGGTGTATATGTATGTATGCAAAATGTGTAAAAATATGTGTAAGTGTACAAGCTTAATCAAACAACAATGCGACCTAACTAACTCCTCTGTTTGCACCTCTCTCTCTACTCTGACTAATCCTCCACTCCAGTGTAGTGTGCTGTAGCTCAAAGAACAATCCAAACACACTGAAGAAAATGGCGGTTGCGCATGGGTTTATATATGAATTTTGAAAAGTGTAATTATGTACAAAAAAAAGTTCCAAAGTGAAGCAGCAGTTAAAAAGTTTAACAAATCCTTTATTCCTTTAAAACACAGCAAGGGCATACAGCAACATGGAGGTGGTTCAAGCAAAAAGACTCTGACCGGTTTCGGTCATATTGACCGTAATCATAGAATAACACCTGTTAGGGGGTGCTCCCTTTTATGCTAAACACTCCATATTCATTGGTTAAAAACACGAAATGTACTGCTAATCACCTTAACCCTGTGCATACCAAATTTCCTATAGACATAGATAGGGAATAGTACAGGACAATATATACATTAATAAATAAATACACTGTTTACAAACAGTGAATACAAAATAGAAAGTGCAATCTGAGAGGATAGTACAAGAAGGCAGGATATTAGTATAAATGTCTAAGACAATAGGACTGTAGAGTTAAGTAAGTTATTTAACTTTATAACAAAAACAGTTGTATTAACAAGCTCATCACAGTCCCATAAGGTATATTCATTAAATATGATAAAAACCAAACAGCAAAGAAACTTGTGAGATAGTCTAACCACTCTCATATTTCAAAGAGGCAGAGAAAAATATCTAACTGTCTCTTAGTATGTAGACAATTGACAAACAGAAATAAAGTTGGAAATGAATGTGAGAATGTACATAGACAAAGCAATAGAGAAGAGCAAATGTTCAATTATTTTCAGATAGTTCAAAAATAATCAACCAGATAAACAATAACCCTAGTGGTAGTTGGCTAAAAACTCTATCGAAACGTACATTAAGAAGTAGAGATAGCCACTAAACTTACATGGAAATTATTGATTTATCTATGTGTTTAACCCTTGTAGCTCAATAATAATAAATGTATATTAAGCTCTTTTGCCTATTAGAGAGATCTCTTATGTTCACTAATCTAAAGAGGAGTACTTTTATATAAATACAAAGTGTTTGTCTATTTATTTCTGCCAGTAATTTATAATATCATATTCTGAGTTGTACCCGAGAGGTAGCAAACATTGAGTTTTAAAAATCCAATACGTCTCTTGTTTGCACAGTATAGATAACTTATCACCACCCCTAGGTGGTGTGGTAATCTGTTCTATAGCTTGCCATTTAAAAGAAGTGACATCCTGGTGATGAAAATCAATAAAATGAGCAGAAAGCGCTGAACAAGGACGTTTTTTGGAAATATAAGAGAGATGTTCTCTTATTCGTTTGCCTACTTTTCTGGTCGTTCTCCCTGTGTATTGTTTTTTGCAAATAGAGCACTCAATTATATAGATCACAAATGTACTTTTGCAATTGACACAGCCTTTAGTATTAAATTCTTCTCCTGTTACATGGGACTTAAATGTTTGAGAAACATTTATATGGTCACAAGAGGTGCAAGCTCTCTTACCACACTTGAATGTGCCATTATGTTTCAACCAGGATGATCCTGATTGCTTGTCACTCCTTAACATACTCGGGGATAGAATGTTACCTAAGGTCACATTTCTTTTTGGGACAAACATACATCCCTGTTCAACTGTGTCTCTTAGTTCCTTGTCCCCTCTTAGTATAGGCAAATTCTTTTTAATGATTTTGCAAACATCATCATATTGAGCTGAATATGAAGTAATAAACTTGAGTCTATTTTGTGAATCAGTAGAGTTGGATGTTGATTTTTCCAATGCATTGGCCCTACTGATATCCTTAACTTCAAAAAATGCTTTGTCTATGACTTTGGTTGGGTAACCCCTTTTTTGCATTCTCATTTTTAAATCTCTGCTCTCCACCCGAAACGCACTCTCATAGGTGCAGTTTCTCTTAGCCCGCAGGAATTGACTTTTCGCAATTCCTTTGAACACAGGTTTTGGATGACAGCTGCGAGCATGTAAGAGACTATTGCCAGAGATTGGCTTCCGGTAGAGAGCAGAGATAATGGTTCCTTCCTTAGCATCACCTGTGAGGGATATGTCAAGAAAATTGATACTCTTTTTTTGCCAATCATAGGTAAATTGTAATCCCACCCTATTATCATTAAGGGTAGCAACAAAATCTTTGGCAGCTGTAGAGTCGGAAGACCACACAATCAGTAGGTCATCAATGAACCTGACATATTTTATTATATGCTCACACGGGGCGATACTACCTCCATAGACGTGGCCTCTCTCCCACCAACCCATATATAGGTTGGCATAGGAGGGGGCAAATTTAGCCCCCATAGCGGTGCCACGTCTCTGGAGGTAGTAAGTCCCCTGAAACATAAAGAAATTATGTTCCAATAGAAATCTCACGATTCTTACAATCAGATCTTTAGATTGATCTGGGAGATCAGTGAGCATATCCAGGAAAAAACTCACGGCCCGCAGACCCTGGGTGTGAGGGATAGAGGAGTACAGGGACACAGCATCAATAGTGAGCCAACTGTACTCCTCCATCCAAGTCACTGACTCCAGGGTCTGCAGCGCATGGGAAGTGTCCCGTATATAACTAGGTAACAAGGAAACCATGGGCTGTAAAAAATCATCTATCCATTTGGATAGTGGTTCCATTAGGGAACCTATACCAGCCACTATAGGCCTCCCCTTAACCTCATGTAAGCTTTTGTGGACCTTAGGGAGGTGGTGGAAGATTGGTGTCACTGGATCAGTAACCATGCAATGGTTGGCTGTATCCTGATCCATGAGACCCTCCTCCACCACCTCATCCAAAAGATGCGACAACTCTTTAGAGTATATCGCAGTTGGATTCCTAGGAAGAACAATGTAAGTGTCCGAATCTCCAAGCTGTCTTAGAGCTTCATTCACATAGTCAAGCTTATTCATGACTACTACACTCCCACCTTTGTCGGACTGTCTAATCACAATTTCTTCATTCTTTTGTAGTTTAAGTAGTGCTTCTCTTTCCTTGATAGTCAGGTTAGAGGGTCTGGAGTGTGAGGAGTCACTAAGTTTGGTTAGATCTTCAATCACCCTCTCATGAAACACTTCCAGAATTTTACCTCTAGCCTGAGTAGGATAGAATTGTGATTTGCTTTTAAGTTTAGATGTAGTCTTTTGGATCTGTGAGGAATCAATTCCACCACTTTCCATCCTAAGGTCTTCAAGTGTAACCAATGCACATGTATCTTCAAATGATGTATATTCAGCATTAGTATTATGTGTAGGGGGGATAATAACTTCTGATATTTGGTGTGCTTTGTCTCCATAGAACTTTCTCAAAGTTAAATCTCTTATCAGTTTATTCAGATCTAATATGGTCTGAAAGAGATTGAAATTTCTAGAAGGGACAAAGCCCAAACCCAAATTGAGAAGTCTGGTTTCAATTTCAGTAAGCTGGTAGCTAGAAATATTAATCACAGTATTTACTGGTATTTTTTTGTCTTGGTGTTCTTCCTTCTGAGTGGATATCTCGGTTTCTCTGCTGTTTCCTTGATATTTTTTGTTGTTACTGCGGTGACTCCACCCCCCCCCCCCCTGGAATTGTCTGGGGACCTCTTGAAAAACCTGGGAGTTAGATTTCTGCGTTTGAAAATGACTTTGTGAAGGGGCACTGGTTTTAGTTCTAGCTCCCTGTTCAGTGTGTGTCTTCAGAATGCCTTTTTGTGTATTGGTTCCTGAATTTGAAATAGTTATAGAGTTAACTGATTCCTCTATTTCTGAGAGGGCCTCATCCCCTGATATACACTCAAAACTGGATGCAAATCGGTCCTCATCTGTGAGGTCATTTTCTGAATCAGAAAATGTCACCTTTTTAAGGTTACTTGCAGTTTCCTGGTTTGCATCTTGTTTTGTGTGATTATTTTGTTTGTATCTGCGCCTTCTATTCTTGTTCTTGTTTGTTTTATTGCTATATTGCAACTCCTCGTTGTCTGACTGATTATACCATGACTTATTTCTCTGTTTACGCCTCCATACATAAACAATTCCTAGAGAATAGTCCTTTTGATCCCTAAGGAATTTAGTATGTTTAGTTTGTATGACCAATTTTTTTGATTCCTCTATAGTTTGTTTATAAATGTTATCAAATTTTGTGTAAATCTCACAGCTAGTAAATCTAGACATTTCTAGTTCAATATTTGCAATTTTGGTTCTCGTTTCACACAATAAAACATCCTTATACTCTATTAAAAGAGAAATTAATTTCAAAGAACACTCTGTAAGTGCTTGATTCCATCTATCTATATATTGCTGATCTTTAATATCATAGGTAGGAAACTTGTTGAGCCTAAGGCCCCTAGGAATCATTTTCAAACCCAAATACTTAGTTAGTATCCATTTATCCCATTTTAGTCTTTGTTCTTTAAGCTTTAGATATTCAAAGTCTTGAAATAAATCTCCCAGTTTAATATTGGGTGTGTCACAATTAAAGACATCCTCTAGATCTAAACAATCCAAATTGTCTTCATCAATGTCCTTGTATGTATGGGTATTATCCATGTTGAGTAAGTCCTGGTTGTTTAATGAGGTATATAATATGCACAAATGTCCACTAGTATATAGACAGTATAACACTTAAGTGCATATGGAATACAGTTGAGCCTTTATGGTGTATGTTTAAGAATCATACATTTAACAATATTGTTCTCCTAAACCAAAAAACAGAAGGAATTTAAACACCACTATTTAGGGATAAGTAGAAAAAATAAGCGAGAAATTTTTAGTGGTGTTAGTATGCTTAATACGAGATAATAACCATTGCTGAATCCAATTAATTAGGACCGGACCTTATAGGTTCTTTCTTGGTAAAGTCCTAAGTAGCTCTGTGGATCAGAGTTTCCTTGGCTAAAGCTTAGAGGGAATAAAGCGTATAATCCTTCTGACTTAATGCAAAAGTCCATGTAGCACTTAGCACAACACAGCAGCAACAGTTCGCGTATAAATTTCAAGCTCAAAAGGTATGCACTCACCACTTCAGTCGTCTGGCGTGAATCCTCTGTGGGCTGATATCCGATATCCCTCTTCCTTTCGTTCACAGAAGCAGCGTTCCTGCAGAGGCGGTGATCCGTTTCCTCATGCACGCTGTTTGTGGCGTACCACGTGACGAGGGATCAGCCAATCCTAGGACAGCCAGGGTCCTTCCTTGATGACGAGTCAGATGGGTATTGCCAGTAAGCGTATCAATCACGCCAGGCAAAGGCAGCAAGTGTATGTATAACCCCTCAATAAGGGAACACTAATAAACTGCTAGATCCAGTAATCATATTGTAAAACACAGTATCAACATACTATGTAGTCCCAAAACTGATATAGGGTGTGCATACCTCGTAGAGAGCTTAGAAATGTAAAAAATTAGGAGCAGTGATCCATAAAAGGCAAATAGTTGAGCTTCATATAAAGGAGTGGAATCCCCACATTCCACTATAAATACAAAAAAAAGTTCCAAAGTGAAGCAGCAGTTAAAAAGTTTAACAAATCCTTTATTCCTTTAAAACACAGCAAGGGCATACAGCAACATGGAGGTGGTTCAAGCAAAAAGACTCTGACCGGTTTCGGTCATATTGACCGTAATCATAGAATAACACCTGTTAGGGGGTGCTCCCTTTTATGCTAAACACTCCATATTCATTGGTTAAAAACATGAAATGTACTGCTAATCACCTTAACCCTGTGCATACCAAATTTCCTATAGACATAGATAGGGAATAGTACAGGACAATATATACATTAATAAATAAATACACTGTTTACACAAAATTTGATAACATTTATAAACAAACTATAGAGGAATCAAAAAAATTGGTCATACAAACTAAACATACTAAATTCCTTAGGGATCAAAAGGACTATTCTCTAGGAATTGTTTATGTATGGAGGCGTAAACAGAGAAATAAGTCATGGTATAATCAGTCAGACAACGAGGAGTTGCAATATAGCAATAAAACAAACAAGAACAAGAATAGAAGGCGCAGATACAAACGAAATAATCACACAAAACAAGATGCAAACCAGGAAACTGCAAGTAACCTTAAAAAGGTGACATTTTCTGATTCAGAAAATGACCTCACAGATGAGGACCGATTTGCATCCAGTTTTGAGTGTATATCAGGGGATGAGGCCCTCTCAGAAATAGAGGAATCAGTTAACTCTATAACTATTTCAAATTCAGGAACCAATACACAAAAAGGCATTCTGAAGACACACACTGAACAGGGAGCTAGAACTAAAACCAGTGCCCCTTCACAAAGTCATTTTCAAACGCAGAAATCTAACTCCCAGGTTTTTCAAGAGGTCCCCAGACAATTCCAGGGGGGAGGGGGTGGAGTCACCGCAGTAACAACAAAAAATATCAAGGAAACAGCAGAGAAACCGAGATATCCACTCAGAAGGAAGAACACCAAGACAAAAAAATACCAGTAAATACTGTGATTAATATTTCTAGCTACCAGCTTACTGAAATTGAAACCAGACTTCTCAATTTGGGTTTGGGCTTTGTCCCTTCTAGAAATTTCAATCTCTTTCAGACCATATTAGATCTGAATAAACTGATAAGAGATTTAACTTTGAGAAAGTTCTATGGAGACAAAGCACACCAAATATCAGAAGTTATTATCCCCCCTACACATAATACTAATGCTGAATATACATCATTTGAAGATACATGTGCATTGGTTACACTTGAAGACCTTAGGATGGAAAGTGGTGGAATTGATTCCTCACAGATCCAAAAGACTACATCTAAACTTAAAAGCAAATCACAATTCTATCCTACTCAGGCTAGAGGTAAAATTCTGGAAGTGTTTCATGAGAGGGTGATTGAAGATCTAACCAAACTTAGTGACTCCTCACACTCCAGACCCTCTAACCTGACTATCAAGGAAAGAGAAGCACTACTTAAACTACAAAAGAATGAAGAAATTGTGATTAGACAGTCCGACAAAGGTGGGAGTGTAGTAGTCATGAATAAGCTTGACTATGTGAATGAAGCTCTAAGACAGCTTGGAGATTCGGACACTTACATTGTTCTTCCTAGGAATCCAACTGCGATATACTCTAAAGAGTTGTCGCATCTTTTGGATGAGGTGGTGGAGGAGGGTCTCATGGATCAGGATACAGCCAACCATTGCATGGTTACTGATCCAGTGACACCAATCTTCCACCACCTCCCTAAGGTCCACAAAAGCTTACATGAGGTTAAGGGGAGGCCTATAGTGGCTGGTATAGGTTCCCTAATGGAACCACTATCCAAATGGATAGATGATTTTTTACAGCCCATGGTTTCCTTGTTACCTAGTTATATACGGGACACTTCCCATGCGCTGCAGACCCTGGAGTCAGTGACTTGGATGGAGGAGTACAGTTGGCTCACTATTGATGCTGTGTCCCTGTACTCCTCTATCCCTCACACCCAGGGTCTGCGGGCCGTGAGTTTTTTCCTGGATATGCTCACTGATCTCCCAGATCAATCTAAAGATCTGATTGTAAGAATCGTGAGATTTCTATTGGAACATAATTTCTTTATGTTTCAGGGGACTTACTACCTCCAGAGACGTGGCACCGCTATGGGGGCTAAATTTGCCCCCTCCTATGCCAACCTATATATGGGTTGGTGGGAGAGAGGCCACGTCTATGGAGGTAGTATCGCCCCGTGTGAGCATATAATAAAATATGTCAGGTTCATTGATGACCTACTGATTGTGTGGTCTTCCGACTCTACAGCTGCCAAAGATTTTGTTGCTACCCTTAATGATAATAGGGTGGGATTACAATTTACCTATGATTGGCAAAAAAAGAGTATCAATTTTCTTGACATATCCCTCACAGGTGATGCTAAGGAAGGAACCATTATCTCTGCTCTCTACCGGAAGCCAATCTCTGGCAATAGTCTCTTACATGCTCGCAGCTGTCATCCAAAACCTGTGTTCAAAGGAATTGCGAAAAGTCAATTCCTGCGGGCTAAGAGAAACTGCACCTATGAGAGTGCGTTTCGGGTGGAGAGCAGAGATTTAAAAATGAGAATGCAAAAAAGGGGTTACCCAACCAAAGTCATAGACAAAGCATTTTTTGAAGTTAAGGATATCAGTAGGGCCAATGCATTGGAAAAATCAACATCCAACTCTACTGATTCACAAAATAGACTCAAGTTTATTACTTCATATTCAGCTCAATATGATGATGTTTGCAAAATCATTAAAAAGAATTTGCCTATACTAAGAGGGGACAAGGAACTAAGAGACACAGTTGAACAGGGATGTATGTTTGTCCCAAAAAGAAATGTGACCTTAGGTAACATTCTATCCCCGAGTATGTTAAGGAGTGACAAGCAATCAGGATCATCCTGGTTGAAACATAATGGCACATTCAAGTGTGGTAAGAGAGCTTGCACCTCTTGTGACCATATAAATGTTTCTCAAACATTTAAGTCCCATGTAACAGGAGAAGAATTTAATACTAAAGGCTGTGTCAATTGCAAAAGTACATTTGTGATCTATATAATTGAGTGCTCTATTTGCAAAAAACAATACACAGGGAGAACGACCAGAAAAGTAGGCAAACGAATAAGAGAACATCTCTCTTATATTTCCAAAAAACGTCCTTGTTCAGCGCTTTCTGCTCATTTTATTGATTTTCATCACCAGGATGTCACTTCTTTTAAATGGCAAGCTATAGAACAGATTACCACACCACCTAGGGGTGGTGATAAGTTATCTATACTGTGCAAACAAGAGACGTATTGGATTTTTAAAACTCAATGTTTGCTACCTCTCGGGTACAACTCAGAATATGATATTATAAATTACTGGCAGAAATAAATAGACAAACACTTTGTATTTATATAAAAGTACTCCTCTTTAGATTAGTGAACATAAGAGATCTCTCTAATAGGCAAAAGAGCTTAATATACATTTATTATTATTGAGCTACAAGGGTTAAACACATAGATAAATCAATAATTTCCATGTAAGTTTAGTGGCTATCTCTACTTCTTAATGTACGTTTCGATAGAGTTTTTAGCCAACTACCACTAGGGTTATTGTTTATCTGGTTGATTATTTTTGAACTATCTGAAAATAATTGAACATTTGCTCTTCTCTATTGCTTTGTCTATGTACATTCTCACATTCATTTCCAACTTTATTTCTGTTTGTCAATTGTCTACATACTAAGAGACAGTTAGATATTTTTCTCTGCCTCTTTGAAATATGAGAGTGGTTAGACTATCTCACAAGTTTCTTTGCTGTTTGGTTTTATCATATTTAATGAATATACCTTATGGGACTGTGATGAGCTTGTTAATACAACTGTTTTTGTTATAAAGTTAAATAACTTACTTAACTCTACAGTCCTATTGTCTTAGACATTTATACTAATATCCTGCCTTCTTGTACTATCCTCTCAGATTGCACTTTCTATTTTGTATTCACTGTTTGTAAACAGTGTATTTATTTATTAATGTATATATTGTCCTGTACTATTCCCTATCTATGTCTATAGGAAATTTGGTATGCACAGGGTTAAGGTGATTAGCAGTACATTTCATGTTTTTAACCAATGAATATGGAGTGTTTAGCATAAAAGGGAGCACCCCCTAACAGGTGTTATTCTATGATTACGGTCAATATGACCGAAACCGGTCAGAGTCTTTTTGCTTGAACCACCTCCATGTTGCTGTATGCCCTTGCTGTGTTTTAAAGGAATAAAGGATTTGTTAAACTTTTTAACTGCTGCTTCACTTTGGAACTTTTTTTTGTATTTATAGTGGAATGTGGGGATTCCACTCCTTTATATGAAGCTCAACTATTTGCCTTTTATGGATCACTGCTCCTAATTTTTTACATTTCTAAGCTCTCTACGAGGTATGCACACCCTATATCAGTTTTGGGACTACATAGTATGTTGATACTGTGTTTTACAATATGATTACTGGATCTAGCAGTTTATTAGTGTTCCCTTATTGAGGGGTTATACATACACTTGCTGCCTTTGCCTGGCGTGATTGATACGCTTACTGGCAATACCCATCTGACTCGTCATCAAGGAAGGACCCTGGCTGTCCTAGGATTGGCTGATCCCTCGTCATGTGGTACGCCACAAACAGCGTGCATGAGGAAACGGATCACCGCCTCTGCAGGAACGCTGCTTCTGTGAACGAAAGGAAGAGGGATATCGGATATCAGCCCACAGAGGATTCACGCCAGACGACTGAAGTGGTGAGTGCATACCTGTTGAGCTTGAAATTTATACGCGAACTGTTGCTGCTGTGTTGTGCTAAGTGCTACATGGACTTTTGCATTAAGTCAGAAGGATTATACGCTTTATTCCCTCTAAGCTTTAGCCAAGGAAACTCTGATCCACAGAGCTACTTAGGACTTTACCAAGAAAGAACCTATAAGGTCCGGTCCTAATTAATTGGATTCAGCAATGGTTATTATCTCGTATTAAGCATACTAACACCACTAAAAATTTCTCGCTTATTTTTTCAGTGTAATTATGTGTTGCATTTATATTTGAAATTGCGGTTCATTTTTACGAGTGTTTGCCTAATTTGCATAAAACTACTCTTTATTGACACTTTCCGTGGACAAAATACTGGCGTAAGTTACTTGCAACGACTAAAATGTGTATTTGCGCACATTTCAGAAGATCGCCAGTTTGTCCTTCTTTCTCCAGTTTACCATCTAACGGCGCAGTATATGTAATACCCTGATGTGCGAGGTGAAATTTCGGGCGGCACAGGTTCCCACGCTTGCGCCAAAACCTGCACCGTATATGTGATTGCGCCCATACGGCCTAGCATACAAGTTACGCGCGTATATTTCACCCTTCGCCCGTAATTTTTATCACCATAGACTAACATAGAACAGCCGCACAATTTGGTATCCAATATACAGCGTAAGGACTTACGTGCGCAGAATTCTGAAAATCTACTCTATTCTCATCTCGACACATATTGCAGGCGCAGCAAACCCATGCACTGACTAAAATAGCAACGTAACTCCCTGGAAGCCTTAACAAACACATACATTTAAGCAGCACCTCAAATAGTATACTATGATATTGTTTTTTTAAGGTTTATTTGTGTATTTGAAATAGCTGATTTTGTTGTTTGAAGCCATAACATAATTAAATGGATTGAGCTTGTAGGTAGAATCAGATCTCATCACTTTATCACATTGTGGACATATACTTGCTTATTTACTTTAAATTTGTTCTCAAAACAATCAACAATACTTGGAGGAGAGAACAATGGGAAATCATAATTGTATTAGCTTCATCTTTTTAGAACCCACTGGAGTGTAATTTATTCTAATGTTAACACAGCTTGGCATTGATGCCAAAATATATAAAGGGACAATCAAGTCTAAAGAAAACCTTCTTGTTTCAAATAGGGCATGTTATTTCAAAATACTTTCAGATTTAATTCTAACACTTGCTGCGCATGGGTTTATACTATTTTGAATAGCGTAATTACGTGTCGCATTTTTATTTGAAATCTGTCCATTTTTATGAGTGTTAGCCTAATTTGCATAAAACTACTCTTTATTGACACTTTCCGTGGACAAAATACTGGCGTAAGTTACTTACGACGACTGAAATGTGTATGTGCGCACATTTCAGAAGATCGCCAGTTTGTCCTACTTACGCCAGTTTAGCATCTAACGGCGCAGTATATGTAATACCCCGATGTGCGAGGTGAAATTACGGCCGGCTCAGGTTCCCACGCCTGCGCCGAAACCTGCACCATATATGTGATCGCGTCCTTTGTTCCTAAAAAAACAAGACACAAGATCATCTTAGTTACACTCCATAACTATTAAGAAACATTAATTTCAGAGTCCAAAAATAAGAAAGCTTTCTCTGCTGTTTCAAAATATAAGAAAGAGTCTCCAGATTTAATCTTCAAAATTGATGGATAGGCTAGTCTTCCTTCTTGAATTTCAGGTAGGCAAATAATGTTCAAGGTATTTCACCTCTTTTCTTTCTTGAGCTAAAGTTTGATTAGTTAGTTTAAAAATTGATTTTCCTTCTCCCTCTGCTTGTCTTCAAAATCTGAAGTTCTGGTTTCAGCATGTCCCATTCTTTCTTTCATTGGATACAAGTCATAAACGGTGATACGTATATTTCTTCAATCTTAGACAATTTTATTGCTGAAACCTGAGCAGAAATCCCATTAACATCAACATTTTTTGTATTAGCATCTTTAATTTGGTTTCTAGAGCGAGAACACTGCTGAGATTTATCTGCTTGTTTTTCCAGATTTTTTTTAAATTGTATTATTATTTATTGAAGGTTTCAGAACTCATAGATAACATAGGTACAGGTTTGGTTCATTCTGATAAATAATCACAGACAGTACATTTAGCTGGTGAGAACATGTTTAATACAATGTATTTAAAACATGTTGTTGGTAGTGATATTTTTCCATTGACAAAAACCATATTATTTGATTTCTCCAGTATACTAAGGATTGAGGTTTTTCCAAAGTCTTGGTACTAACTGTTTAGTGCTGCTAATCATGAGATAATTTAATGCTAGCTTGAATTTTCATTTTAATTTGGGCTGTTTATTAAACAGAAATATTAAGGGATATAGATTTATTTAATGTGTTATTACATGTAATTTCTATGTGAACACCATGTCAATATGGTTGAAGTATTTGGCAGTCCCACCAGATGTGAGAAAGTGTACCCTCATGTCCACAGCCTCTCCATCAGGGAGTGTCAGTGTGCAGGAACATTTTTGCTGGTCTACTAGGATTGAGATCTCCATACAATTTTCATGTTGGTTTCAGTGATATTCATTGAAGAAGGTGATTTGCCCATTTGCCTAAAATTGTAGTCCAATCTTTTGGTGTAATCGTTATTCATAGTTCAGATTCCCATGTCTTCGTATATGTTTTTTAGAATGTATATCAATTAAAAGTTTGTATATCATTGATTCCCACCTTAAAGGTCTACTTACAGAACAAATAGTTTCAAAGGGGTTTAACAATCTACCAAGATTAGATCTGCTAACATTGTAATTTAGAAAGTATGAATACCAAATACTAAAAATTGGGATATTTTTATCCCCTATCTTGGCTTTCGTCAATAGTTTCCCATTGTTTAAGACTGTATAGCATGGTATATGGGTATGGATATTGATGTTGTCCTTAGCAGGTAAGCTTTGAATAATTGTGAGCTCTAAGTTGTGGAGGAGCGGAGTCAATGGGGAGGGAATCGGAGAGATCCCACATTTTTTAGCAATCAAATGTCCCATGTAGTATAGGTATCTTGTTTAAATTTAGGGAGTGTCTGGGTTAATTGTCTATATGATTTACTTAACCAACAATTACTACCTAGATGGGAGCAATTAGCAAGAGTGTGTTCTAGTACAACCCATTCTTTACTACCTACATGTTTTCACCAGTCTAGTATTCTCACAAGTTGAGATGCTTGCTCCCAGTCTCCCAGTCCTCTGTTTCATCTATCTCTATATATTATTGTTTTAGAGACTCTGGGCATTTTGTTACCCCAAATAAAATGTTATGAATTAAGGTGGTTGATAGTTGAATAGGTATTGTCTGTAAGAAATACAGTATACATGGCAGTATGGTCATTTTAAAAGCAGTAATTATTTCAAATCATGACAAATGTTTGTTTCCAACTAATTAGTTTAGTTTGCATAACTCTAAATAACGTTTGAATGTTTAGTGTGAAAAGTGGGCCCTGATTTCTTGCTATATAAATCAATAAGTATATTAACAAACTGGGCTTTATTTAAAACTTATATTCCAGTTGAATCTGTTTTAATTCAATCTCTGAGAGTTCTAACACTAAGACTTCAGATTTTGTTTATTTTAAAGTTTAAAAATATACTATAAGTTTAGATCCCCAATGCTAATGCCATTAAGGATGTCTTTGGGGTTGTTAATGTCAATACAATATTGTCAGCTTTAAGTGACATCTAGTATTGTGTCTGTCCTATAAGCAAACCCTTTATATTGGTGTTTTGTCTGATGTTAGTGGCTAATACGTCCATGGCCATCACAAACAGAAGGGGGAACAAAGGTTATCAATGGAGTGTACTATTATTTATGGTGAAATAGTCTGACATGGAGTTGTTAAGTCTAATTCTTGCCTTAGGACTATTATATAGTGCAAATATCTATAAAAATGTATCCAAAACCAAAACATGCCAATGTGTTGCATAGAAATTGCCAGTTGAGCCTATCAAAGGCCTTTTCGGCATCGATAGCAAGAAATATTGATGGAATTTCATGTAACTGTGCATACTCTAATAAATTTAAAATTTTAAGCATGTTATGACGTGGGATAAAACTCACCTGATCGGAATGTATTAATTAGGGAAGTTCTCTATTAATCTGGGATGCTTTATTCTTTGCATATATCTTTATGTCTACATTCAAAACTGAGATTGGCAGGGAGGGAGTATTAGGGGTTTAACCTGGTTTAGGTATTACCAAAATATGTGCATCTAGCATATTGGTTGGGAATGGATGTTGCTGATCTATGAAAGTTAATATGGAATTAGGATAGAAGCAAATCTTTTCCCTGCTGTTAATTGTTAATTGTTTGATAGCCATTGAGATTTTCACAGAGGAAATTGGGTTTTCTAGGTCTTGTTCTTGTTCTTTTGTTAATTACTGCAATGATAAAGCATCACATTCCCTATTTCACCGCATTATACCAAAGGGACCAAGTATTTTACAATTTTTAATGGCGTGGGTATTAGTCTGAATAGCTTTAACCCTCATTATTTCAACACTTCACTCATGAATGCCTCTGCTTCTTTAATATCTTCTAGGATTTTAGCCTCTTCATCTCCCTGTACACAAATTCTGGCTGGGTATATTAAAGTAGCATTAAAACCTTTGTTGATCAGGTTAGAGCATATTGGTGACATGCCTTTCCTTTTATTTGTCACTTCTGCCGAGAAGTCTCAAAATATAAGGATTCTTTTACCTTCTATAGTTATTTCTTTTTTCCCCCTGTAATAATGTAAAAATGTTATCTTTTTTTTCCCCTTCAAAGTAATTTTTATTGTAGGCAAAAAGTGCAATTACAATATAATCAATCAATTTCCATAGTCATCTTACATGGGTAGAACACAATATTAACGTAATATACAGCATGGCATTTTAGGCAGTTCTTTATGCAGCATATACAAGCCAAGAATTTCTTTCATGTTCTATCTAACATCTCCTCAAAAAGTTATATTGCGACATACCTGCAGAGTCAAGAAGATATTCCATAGGAAAGGGTATGCGGCGAATGTCGCCATACCTAGATACACTTACAGATCAATATTGCTTGAGTGTGCAAATAGATGCAGATAAACACAAACACAAACGGGCATTACAGTAATGATTCCTTTAGAGCTAGAGTTCACTTGCAGGGGAAGAGAGTTGTTAAAGGGGGGAAAGAAAAAGAGGGAAAAAGAAAAAGAGAGGTGGAGGGAAGGATGGAGGGAAGGAAGGAGGGAAACGGGAAGGGGGATCATTAGTGGGAGGGGAGGAGAACTTCCGAACCAGGGCCCCCCTTTAGGACACAGTGGGGCACCCCGGTCGGGGGCATCTGATGCCTGCTTCTGGGGTCATTTAAGCCAGTCTTGCTAGCCTCTGCGCATCTTAATCTTTGTACTGCGACAGATACGTCTCCCAAGGTTCCCAGATGCGACTAAATTCTGCTAACTGGTTTCTTACCATAGTTATCAGAAACATAGTCTTCCATGGACTTAACATAACTCAGGTATTCTACTATGCCTTGCCACCTCGGGGGGGGGGGTACCTTTTTCCAATTCCTAGCAATCAGCATTTTAACTGAGGTCAACAAGTAGAGGAGAAGGGACCTCTTATGGGTAGGTAGTTTTTTGAACCCTAAGTGTAGGAGGGCCGAACTAGGGCTGGTAATTTCTGGCAGGTCTAATCTATTACATACAGCTCGTAGTTTGGACCAGAGTGGTTTAAGTCTGGAGCATGACCACCATATATAGAGCGGGGTACCCACCTCCCCACAATCTCTCCAGCAGTTCGGAGAGTGGTCAGGATATAAGATCTGTAACTTGGTCGGGACAAGGTGCCACCTAGTAATGATTTTAAAGTAAAGTTCATACATTGTCGCACAATGTAGAGTCGATTTGGTCATTGTAATGGCTTTGGTCCATTCTAAAGCTGTGTAAGTCACTCTTAATTCCGTCTCCCATGAGGTCATATGTCTCGTCTTTGTGAGTGAGGGGTCTCCCAAAAGGCATCTATAGTGCGTTGGGAGGGGTTTATACAGCTGGAGTCCAACTTTCCACCTGGTTTCCCAAATAGTGAGGTTTCGGACCTTATCAGACAGAAATCCCCATGCCCTCATCAGGGATCTCAGTCTCATGAGCTCAAACTCCAGGTGGCATGGGAGGTCGAACTTGATCACCATTTCTTGGAGGGTGAGTAGACGGTCACCAAGGTAAAAATTTCCTACAGAGGAGATCTCCAATTGTCTCCATTTACCGATCCTCACATTAGAGAGACCTTGGAGAAGAGGAATAGGGGGATAGATAGGTGAAGGATGAGGAGCGATCAGTGAATTGTGTCATAGTTTATACCACATCGACTGGCATCCTTTAACCAATTGGTTAGAGATGGTGATCAATGAAGTCAGGTGCGGTGGAAACCATAGCAGATCCGAAAGGTCCATATAAGCCGGCATTGATGCTTGCTCTAGTTCTCTCCACCTCATGGGTGGGAGATCTCGCCCCCATGCTGAGACATGGGAGATCATTGCAGCCTCATAGTACAAACAAACATTCAGGAGGCTCAGGCCTCCTCGCTCTATGGGAGACTGCAAGATAGCTGCCGTGACCCTAGGTTATTCAAGACGTAAGCATTGAAGAGAGCTTGGAAGCTCCGTAGTAGCCTCGCTGGGACTGACAGTGGAATACCCCTCAAGATATACGTCAGTTTGGGGAGAATCATCATCTTCAGGGCTGCAATCCTACCCATCCAGGATATTTCATCATATTTTTTAGATTTCAGGGTTCTATCAACCTCTTTCAATAGAGTATTGTAATTCTCCTGGAGGACAGAGTCTCTGTCGTAGGACAGGAACACCCCCAGATGGCGTATCCCCTTAGTTGACCACTTGAAAGAATACTTCTTCCTAAGGACACGTTGTTCTGTTTGATCAACATGTATCATGTAGGCTTCAGTTTTGGTTACATTGATTTTGTAGTTCGAGATCTCACTAAAAGATTCTATTAGAGCCATTAGGGGTGGAAGTGAGAGAGCTGGATCTACAATGAATAGCGTAAGATCGTCCGTGAATAACGCCAACTTTTGGAGCGAGTCATGCATCAGGAGGCCTTGGATCTGGCTATCTCTCCTTATTGCCTCTGCCAGCGGTTCCATAACAAGTGCAAATAGGAGCGGGGACAGGAGACACCCTGTCTAGTTCCGTTGCCTATTCAAATTCTAGGGGAGCAAAAACCAAGTCCCTTGACCACCGCAGTTGGGGAAGTATAGAGTGCCTCAACCTCTTTACGAAAAGAGTGTGGGATTCCAAAAACTCTCAAGGTTTCAAACATATACTCCCATCTCACCCTATCGAACGCCTTTTCCGCGTCTAACGACAGGGTGAGAAGGGGCAGTCCCATATTAAACGCTTCCATAAAGATGTTCAGCAATCTGCGGGTATTGTCAGTGCCCTGCCTTCCCTGCACAAACCCCACCTGATCTATGTGAATTATGGAGGGTAAATGTCGTCCCAGTCTAGCCGCTAGAATTTTTGCATACATTTTCACATCAACGTTGATTAGGGAAATAGTTTGATAGCTCCCGCACTCCGTAGGGTCTTTCCCCTCCTTAGGAATGGTCAAGATATTGGCTTCCAAGAATTCTTGGAGAAAGCTACCTCCCTCTGCCACTCCACTATACAGTCGGAGAAGCAGCGGAGACAGCAATTGGGCAAGAGTTAATAGCACGGTAAAGCTGCCCAGGCCTGGGGCTTTATGAGGCTTTAAAGTTAAGATGACTGCTTTTACTTTATCAAGAGTAAAAGGACCCTCCAAGTTGTCCATGGAGTCCTTGCTTAAGGTCGGGAGTTGTAAACTCATTAGGAACCGCTGTATCGCCTCCCTACATGATAATGACCCGTTGGCATTGTTATCTAGTCCATATAGCGAGGAATAGTATTCCGCAAACGCCTTTCCTATCTCACTAGGTGAACGTACTATCCCCCCAGCCAATATAATAACTGAGATCCTGCTTTGCGCAGCGCGGTTTCTGAGCTTGCAAGCCAATAGCCTATCTGCCATATTCCCTTTGCAGTAATAGAGCTATTTAAGTCTAAATAGGTTAGCCTGCACTTTCAGGTAAAAATGTTATCTTATCTTGAAAGTTAAGAAATTTAGCAATTATGGGCCTAGGCCTATCACTATGTCTGCCTTCTCTCAAAGGTCCTATTCTATGATCTCTTTCGATTGTAAACGGAATGCCAGTAGAAGGGATTTCCAGAAGTTTAGGTAAAGTTTCTGATATAAATACATTTAAATCTTTGTATTGTGTACTTTCTGTATTACTTTGATATTATTCCTACGTGTGCAATTCTCTAAATCGTCTACTTTCTGTTGCAGGCTGTAATAATTTTTTTCCATAATGTTAACTTTTGTCTCATATCTAATGGCATTATCTTCTACATCAGATATGCACTATTCTGTCTCAGTAAGTCTTTTTGCGAATTGTCTAATTTCATTAGCTAAGCCAGATATCTCTGATTTGATCTGGTCAAACTGTGGTATGAAAATATCTGAAATAGTTTTAACCAGTATTTGTGTGCCTATCTGATTGATACTCTCATTAATAGATTTTGATATGATTTCATTGCTTCCTTTAGTTCTGTTATCTCTATTCCTAGAAGCCACTGCTGGAGATTTATTTTTAGATTGTGATAAATATTTATCCATGTGTGTGATTCAAAATACGAAAAATATTTTTTTTATTTTTTTCACACTTGTGTTACTAAAAAAAAGGGGTGAAGTGATTGGTAGTAAAGTACAAGAAGAGGCAAAAGGGAGTGAGGGGGGAATGATGTGGGGATAATATGACCAGCAATTTTCCTAGGAACCAAATCCTATTATATAAAAAGCCAAGTGTGTTTGTCCGAAGCTGTCATGCGCTGATCTGATCATCTGCAGCAGAAGTGGGCTTGGCCAGGTGTGACCGGGGGCATGGCCAGCATGAAGGGGGCGTGGTCGGACGTGAATGGCCGTGAAAGTGGCGTGGCCAGGCGTGAAGGGGGCCTGGCCAGGCACAGTCGCGAGATAGAGAGGGGATAGAGAGATAGAGAGGAGGGGAGACAGAGGAGGGGAGAGAGAGAAGAGAGGGGGAGAGAGCGAGGAGAGGGGGAGAGAGAGAGGAGGGAGAGAGGGGAAGAGAGGGAAGAGAGAGAGAGGAGGGGAGAGAAAGAGGAGAGGGGGGAGAGAGCGCAAAAGAGATGGGGGAGAAAGAGAGAGCAAAAGAGAGGGGGGGAGAGCGCGAAGAGAGGGGGGAGAGAGCACAAAAGAGAGGGCGAGAGAGCGCAATAGAGAGGGGGGAGAGAGAGAGCAAAAGAGGGGGGAGAGAGAGCACAAAAGAGAGGGGGGAGAGAGAGAGCAAAAGAGAAGGGGGGAGAGAGTGCAAAAGAGAGGGGGAGAGAGAGAGCACAAAAGAGAGGGGGGAGAGAGAGAGAGCAAAAGAGGGGGAGAGAGAGCACAAAAGAGAGAGAGAGAGGAGGGGAGAGAGAGAGAGGAGGGGGGAGAGGGAGAGAGGAGGGGGGAAGAGAGAGAGAGGAGGGCGGGAGAGAGAGAGGATGGGGGGGAGAGAGAGAGGAGGGGGGAGAGAGAGAGGGGAGGGAAAGAGAGGAGGGAGGGAGAGCTCAAAAGAGAGGGGGAGAGAGAGCGCAAAAGAGATGGGGGAGAGAGAGAGGAGGGAGAGAGAGAGCTCAAAAGAGAGGGGGAGAGAGAGCGCAAAAGAGATGGGGGAGAGAGAGAGCTCAAAAGAGAGGGGGAGAGAGAGCGCAAAAGAGATGGGGAGAGAGAGCAAAAGAGGGGGAGAGAGTGTGAAGAGAGGGGGGAGAGAGCGCAAAATAGAGGGGGAGAGAGCGCAAAAGAGAGGGGGAGAGAGCGCAAAAGAGAGGGGGGAGAGAGAGAGCAAAGAGGGGGGAGAGAGAGAGAGCACAAAAGAGAGGGGGATAGAGAGAGAGCAAAAGAGAGGGGGGGAGAGAGCGCAAAAGAGAGGGGGGAGAGAGCACAAAAGAGAGGGGAGAGAGAGCGCAAAAGAGAGGGGGAGAGAGAGCGCAAAAGAGAGGGGAGAGAGAGAGAGCAAAAGAGGGGGAGAGAGAGAGAGCACAAAAGAGAGATGGGAGAGAGAGAGAGAGAGAGAGAGAGAGAGAGAGGGGAGAGAGAGGGGGGAGAGAGAGGGGGGAGAGAGAGGGGGAGAGAGAGAGAGGAGGGAAGAGAGAGGAGGGGAGAGAGAGAGGAGAGGGGGGAGAGAGAGAGGGGGGAGAGAGCTCAAAAGAGAGGGGGAGAGAGAGCACAAAAGAGATGGGGGAGAGAGAGAGCTCAAAAGAGAGGGGGAGAGAGAGCGCAAAAGAGATGGGGGAGAGAGCGCAAAAGAGATGGGGGAGAGAGAGCGCAAAAGAGATGGGGGAGAGACAGCACAAAAGAGATGGGGGAGAGAGAGCACAAAAGAGAGGGGGAGAGAGAGCAAAAGAGAGGGGGAGAGAGAGCGCAAAAGAGAGGGGGGAGGGAGAGCGCAAAAGAGAGGGGGAGAGAGAGAGCACAAAAGAGAGGGGGAGAGAGAGAGCGCAAAAGAGAAGGGGGGGAGAGAGAGCAAAAGAGAGGGGGGAGAGAGAGAGCTCAAAAGAGAGGGGGGGGGGAGAGAGAGCTCAAAAGAGAGGGGGGAGAGAGAGAGAGAGAGAGAGAGCTCAAAAGAGAGGGGGAGAGGGGGGGTGGAGCTAGCCACCTAGCAGAGAGGACGCATAGGTGTGGAGCTCCGTGCTAAAAATATTATAAACTCACAAGAAAGTGCTTTTTGAGGATAAAAAAAAAGGAAAAAAGAAAAACACTAAAAGTGACTTTATTGTTCCCAGTTAGAGACACTATCTAATACCCGGGTTCGTGTACCCCCCATACCCCGTGGATCCCCATCGGTCACAGGATTCCCCTGTCCTGGCAGCAACGCAGACCTGAGCGGTGGAGAGAGCCGGGTGTGTATCAGCAGCTAGGAGACTAACCTATTTGTGGGATTGTTTGACCAGCACCTCCGGAGGGTCGGGGCTCCGCTCCGGAGTGCTGGCTGTGTGAGCGGTGTCTCAAGTGAAACTCTCACCGTAAACAACGTGGGCGCTCATTACCTGCCCACTCTCTGGACTTCATCTGGGGTTGAAAGGCCGTCGGCCCCCTTTTATGGCTCCCCGGGGCAACATCTAACGGGAAAGTGAGCCCTCTTACAAAGACTTCCCTCCTGGCCTGCTCTGCTTGCGGCAGGAACCTCCGCGACCCGGCGGCAACTGTGGAGGCGCGAACGGTGGCCATCTTGCCTCCTCTTTCTGTCCCATTTGCGGATTCCAGCGTGGGCTACCTGAGAGGCCTTGGAGAGCAGCCTAGCAGCGTGAAGTTGGAGATCACTAGCAGAGGAGGAGGAGATCCGGAATGTGCTTGTGCCTTAACACACCTCGGTGAGCAGCTTGTACAGATTTTCAAACCGGCAGCTCTGCAAGGAAGGCAAGAACGACCGCCATCTTGGGCCTGCATGCCCTCCCTATCTCTGTGCCCTGCATACTAGCACCTTCTGCCTCATTTGGCCTGCAGTTACTGGTGCTTACCAGGCATAGGTTCCGGTAACTGCCCCATTGCTGATCAGCTGCTAAGACCTGCAGAGCCCTCATGCACGTGAAGTGATCAGGTACTGCTCTTTTATTTTCTCTTGGGTCTCAATTTGTTTTACCCCACTTCACTCTTAACCATAAGTCAGTGCTGAGGGGCCCTTCCCCTATTTATACCCACCAAGCCCAAACTGCTATTCTAGGGACTGCCTATTCTGGACTTCATCTGCCCCCTGTGTGGCCCCCAAGGATAAAACCCAGACTGAGACTTATAAGTGGCTCTCTTACCCCTTGGGGATTGCTTTACACACTGATCATCCCCTTTAATAATCCCTTGGGTCTCAGATTTCTTGGTGTCAATCTCAAATCTCTGCTGCTGCGTCAGCATAAGTATCTCTGCCGCCCTGGTGCAGAGTGGAGTGTATTGTATTTTATTTTTGTGTATTTGCAGGTCTCACTCACACACATCTTGAAAGAAGTATTGTATGTACCTCACATCCTGTAATTTGTACCCCATCTAATTTGCCCTGAGGTGCTGCCTTCTTTCAGCAGATACATTTATACAGCATATCTTTAGTGGGACTTTAGAATTCATTTTACTGTAGCAGCCTATCCCACTATTGTGTAAAACTACTGCTGCTGCGTCAGCCTGTGTGCCTTTGGGCTTTCAGCCCAAAGTGGAGTGTTATTTTATTTAAATATCTGTCTAACCATTGCTTTTATCTACAGGTCCCATCTACAGCAGTAAACCTACTATCTGCAATTTACAGGTTAGGAATTTAACTACTTGACTTTATTTGTCTTTGCATAAATCGTTGTGTTACCACTGTATTGTTATTAGCTGGTTAGATTCATATTCACTGCTTTAGATACACTAGCACAGGGGGGGCGGGGAATTCGGCCTGGTTCTCCTGGTTCCCCTATCGCACCTCCCCCTTTCCGATCCAGCTTGTCTGGATTGGTCACGTCCCACCTCCTTTTCCCTTCCTTTTGGTCGAATCCCACTTCCCGAGGTGTGTGGGGGGATCCTTTGAACAGCTGGCTCAGTCAGCAGCTACCATGTTTTAAGTGTTAATACCTCCCATGGGTTATACCTAGCCCCGCTCTCTATCTCATTTATGCATTGCAGTAATGAAGCACTAAACCTTGATTATTGTAATTCCTACTAGCTAGTTCCTATGTGTTAGCGGCTTTTCTCTTGGGTCCCGGAGTGGTCAAGGTAGACTATCATTCCAGTCAATAACTGCTCCAAAAAAGTACTAGCCATGCCTCACGCATCTAAAAGAAACCCTAGAACTCCCGCAGCAATCAAGAAAATGGTGCTCGACCATTTCTCTCAACCTCATAAAGACTCTCTTCCTCTGCGGAAGCAAGTAAGCGACCCAGAGTCGCAAGACGAGGATTCCCAATCAAGCTCCCACTCTGGAGCCCACTTAAACCACTACATTACAGAGAGCACACTACAAAAGATGCTAGCGGCCCAAACCAAATCCATCACAGCCGAGATTCAGAGGAGCTCAGCAGAACTTCGGAAAGACATCGGCGAGATGGGTGACAGGATTGACACCTTAGAAAGACAACATGATGACCTAGCCACAGACAATTCCAACATCCTTGCATACGCTGAAAACCTGGCAGAACAGATCTCCCAACTCGAACTAAAGCTGGCAGATATGGAAGATAGAGCCAGAAGAAATAATATACGATTTAGAGGTATACCCAAGTCAGTTCTACCAGGGAACTTACAAGAATTTCTCATAACCCTCTTCACTGCTCTGCTTGGCCCCCTAGAGGGCGATAGTCACAATATGGAGCGAGCACACAGGGCTTTGAGGCCGAGGTCAATGTCTTCTGACAGACCACGGGATGTGGTGGTCTGCTTTCACAACTTCAAATTCAAAGACCGCTTGATGCAGGCATCTTATAACAAACCCAGTCTACCCGATGACTTCAAAGATATTCAACTCCTCCCTGATCTCTCATCGCATACACTACAACAGCGCAAATTGTATGCTCCTATCACTACACAACTCAGGAAGGCCAACATCAAATATAGATGGGGATTCCCCACTAAACTAATAGTGACAAAGGACAACCAGGCTCATGTTATTTCCTCTCCTTCGGTGGGCAGTACTCTTCTGGCTAACTGGGGTCTGCAACCTGAGGCTGAACCTCAGACAGTTATCCAATCCAAGCTACGTGTTTCAGCCCCAGCTTGGTCTGTTAGAGAGCAGAGACCCAAACGCCAAAAACCTAATCCACCTGACCACATTCTGAGGCCTCAAGCCTCACCTACCTGATATCCCACTGGACACATGTTCATATGTTAATTGGTTTCTGCTAACACTTATTATCTGTATGCAAATGTTTGTGTTTACCTGTTCAGAATAGTGCGGGTTGGCTGGCCTCTAGCTGGACCGCCAGAATTGAAACTAGCCAACATCCACATGGAAAATTACCATGAACGATGTGGCAGTCCGGACGGATGCCTAGCCTCCCTGTACTCTTTTAGAGAGCGGGGCTATACGTTTATTAGCCCATTCTGTTGGTTTGGTTTAGCTCCCCCCCCAGACTTTGGAACCCACGCTTGGGTCCCACTTAGGTGGACTACTTCCACCAGCCTCCCTTTCCTCACCTTCTCTTCCATACCCCTTACCTCCCCTACTGATCCCCCCAACTACCTTAACTTTTAAGAGTTCAAAGTGCACAAATGGCGCCCCTTAGGTTTCTGACACTAAATGTAAGAGGTCTAAACACCTTTGGTAAACGTAGCTTGTTAACTAGAACACTAAAATTCCACAAGGCTGACGTAGCCTTTCTCCAGGAAACGCACCTCTTAGGGGATGCCTCTCCCGGCCCGTCATTCCGGGATTATCCCGTGGTAAAAGCTGCCTCTTACTCTAAGAAAGCCAGAGGCATTGCTATCCTCATTAACAAAAGAGTGGCCTTCGAACCGCTTCATGAGTTCAGAGATCCACAAGCAAGATACCTTATCCTGATATGTAACCTCGACCATGTCACTTACACCTTAGTATCTGTATATCTACCTAACACCCTCCAGCCCAGATACCTGAAGAAAATCTTACATAAAGTGGACCAAGTTAGACAAGGCAGGGTAATAGTGGCAGGTGACCTGAATATGGTGTGGGATGGCGGCCTTGACAGACAGACAAAATTTCCTAAAAAGAGCTCCTCTTGCCCAGAGTCCATTAGCCGTAGATTCCGTGAGCTTATGTCCCAATTCAATTTTTTCGATGCTTGGAGATCTCTGCATCCTCTGGACAGAGACTTCACTCACTATTCTATACCCCACTCCACACACTCTAGACTGGATTACATGTTTTGTCACCCAGACTCCTTAGACCTTATACTTCACACAAAGATCTGTGCGTGTCCATGGTCAGACCATGACATGGTTTTAATGGACATAGAGTCGCAGAACACCATCAGGCCCAGACCCAACTGTAAACTGCCCCACACACTTCTATCCGACATCCCCTTTAGAGAGGAACTTAGGAAAGAGATAAACTTCACCTTACAAATCAATGACACACCTGGAATTCGGGAAGATACTCTGTGGGGAGCCTTTAAGGCCACCACTAGAGGCTTCTTTATTCAAAAACAAGCCCACTTGAAGAAACAGGCAGGCCTCTCCTTGTCTCAAGCCCACCGTAAACTTAGGGATCTTGAATCGCAAAGTCATAAAGCAGACAACATACAAATTAAGGAGGAGATTAGAAATGTGAGGAGCCATATATGCAAGTTGGAATATACCAAAACCCAAAATAACTTGCTCAAATTGAAACAGCTATTCTACACTAAGGGTAATAAGGCTGACACAATCTTAGCGAATAAATTAAGACACCGCACTAGCAACTCTCGCATTCACGAAATTAAACAAGGTGCTCAATCCTACAAACTCCCATCACATATAGGCCAACAGTTCAACAAGTATTACTCAACACTGTATAACATCCAAAATGATACCTCATTCCAGCCAGCCCCATCAGAGGCTATAGGCCCCTTCCTGCGCTCCTTAAGACTACCTACTCTAGATGAGGCTACTGCTGATAGCTTAGATGGCCCGGTCACGCCCCAAGAGATTAAATTCGTTATTAAAAATTTGAAGTCTCTCAAAGCCCCTGGACCGGACGGTTTTACCGCAATCTTCTATAAAACATACCTCCTGGAGATTGTCCCCATCCTGACCAGATTCTATAACTTAGCTAGAGATGAAGGAAAATTCCAAAAAGAGTTCCTAGAGGCCTCCATTACCACAATTCTCAAGCCCAACAAAGACCCAACACTCTGCGCTAGCTATAGGCCCATATCTTTGATTAATACCGACGTTAAAATATATGCAAAAATTTTAGCAAATAGGCTCGCAAGACTCCTCCCCTCACTTATTAACCCAGACCAGGTTGGCTTCATACCTGGAAGGGAAGGCCCTGACAATACGAGAAGGCTCCTTAATATTCTCTTAGAAGCCAAAAGACTCAACAAACCAATTGCAGTGCTCTCTCTCGATGCTGAGAAAGCATTTGACCGGGTCAGGTGGGACTTCCTGTGGGAAGTTCTAAAGACCTTTCGCTTCCCGGCCTTCATCATCCAAGCAGTACAAGCCCTGTACTCGGCCCCTACGGCCTCAGTTAGGGGACTGGGATTTCATTCCTCTCCCTTCCCTATCTCAAATGGCACCCGACAGGGTTGCCCTTTATCACCCATCCTGTTTGCGCTGGCCATTGAACCGCTCGCTGACAAAGAGATATCTGGAGTTATCCTGCATGGAACGGTCCACAAAGTGGCTCTGTTCGCGGATGACACCACCATATTTTCCGCAAACCCCCTCAGTGAGATACCTAAACTCCTATCCACACTAGATACATTCAGTAGCCTATCCTTTTATAGGCTAAATCAATCCAAAACCGAACTCTACACACAGGGTTTCCCGGACTCTGTCACTAATTCACTACGAGACAAATACAACTTTGTTATCAATAATACGTATGTCTCCCACTTAGGAGTCAAACTCTCTAACTCCATCCCCAACCTTATCTTGAATAAATATATGCCCCTTTTAACCGAATTACATACTCTAACCAGTCAATGGAATTTCTGCTCCATCTCTTGGCTGGGTCGGATAACAGCTCTTAAAATGAGTTATCTTCCAAAACTAACATATATTATGCGTTGCCTCCCTATCAGAGTACCTAGAGCCCTACTCACTCAGTTTCAGGGCACCTGTACCAAATATATATGGCAAAATAAGCCTCCACGAGTAGCCCATAGGCTTCTGCAGTATCCTAGAATACATGGGGGAGTGGCCTCCCCATCTATATTCAGATACTATGAGGCCGCTATGCTCACGCACATTACCCAATGGGGCGTAAAGGACTCTGATAGTAGATGGAGGTCAATTGAACAGGCCTCCCTACCCTTCGACCTCACCCTGAGGGATTTGATTTGGACCCCTCCACACTGCCGAAGAACCTTAGGTATAGAAAATCAGATAATCCGAGAATGCCTAGCCTCTTGGGAACTTCTGAGACATTACTCCCAGGTGGCCCCCCACCCATCCCCTATCACTTCATTGACTGGCCTCTTATCTGGCCTTCCTGACTCCCACCCCTCGACGTGGCTGAGACTGGGTGTCTCGAGAGTAGCTGACCTTTGTTCCTCATCTTCTCACGATTCGTTTATACCCTTTACCCAAATTGGCAGCTCATCACCTCCCCCACTTTATATGCGATTCGAATATGTAAGAGTCCTCAGCTTTCTGACTAGTTGGGGCTTTAAACCATCCCTCTCTAGACCACCAACCATCTGGGAAGCCAGATGGCAACAGGGATTGAGGCTAGGTAAGCCACTATCTCTCCATTACTCCATCATGGAGGGCGCATCCCCTACAGACAAAGCTACACATATCACTAAATGGGAACAGAAACTCGAGTTCATTGCCCCCACCAAAGAATGGCACCGTACATTACTCCTCACAAATAAAACCCTCCACTGTGTCACTATGCATGAGAACTACATTAAATTACTCACACAATGGTACCTGGTGCCTGCTAGATTAGCTACAATTTTCCCTGGGGCATCTCCTATCTGCTGGAGAGGTTGCGGTGGGATAGGAGACATGGCACACATTTGGTGGACTTGCACCAAATTGAGGCCCATTTGGAATAAGTGTTTCTCAACTCTTGTTTCTATGGGTATCTCCCTCCCCAATACACCGGAGGTCGCCTTACTCCATATAGGTATCTGCAAACTCCCTAGACACTATGCTTCATTAAGCATCTATTTCTTTTTGGCTATCAAACTCAATATAGCCAAGGCTTGGAAAAGAACTAGCCCCCCATCTTGGTCTGACATCACCCAAACCATGGCCTATATCTACACCATGGAAAAACCTATCTACTACTCCAAGGGTAAAGTCGATTTTTTTGAACTGATTTGGGCAGAATGGAAAGATAGATTTGACACGACCTGGCTCCCTAGATTTGAGACTTAGTCTATTATACCTTTACTCAGCAATGTCGGTACGACATCCCACACCTATCTAGTTTCAATTAGTGTCCATTACAGGTTTATTTCCTTGGTCTTAGACCCTACCCTCTCCCCTCCCCCTCCCCTCTCCCATGGATGATCCCCCCCCTTTCCCCCCCCACCCCCCCCCCCTTTTTTTTTCTTTTTCTCTTTTCTTTTTTCTCTTCTTTTCTTCTTTTCAGTTACTTCTGACTTAAGTGAACAATTCTGTAATACCCTTACTTTGGATATAGAGGTTACATATGTTTATTTAATCCATTTATGCATATACTGTGTCTCCTTATGTATCCATTCTTTTTGTCATGTTACTGAAATAGTACGCTTTGGTCGTACTAATGTTGTATTTGTTTATCTCATCTGAAAAATCTAATAAAAATATTTATAAAAAAAAAAAAAAGCGAGGGGGAGAGAGAGAGCAAAAGAGAGGGGGGAGAGAGAGAGAGCAAAAGAGAGGGGGAAGGAGAAAGCGCAAGGGATGGGACCTCTGTACTGCAACAAAATGGCCCGTGTGAACGGGCTTTAGGACTAGTCAGTCTATAATATGATCCCTTGTGATTTAAGGCTGACGTAAAGATTAAACAATAATTTATAATTTTATCTCAATGTTCAGCCTTTTCTAATCTTTCCCCTTTTAGATTGATTTAGCATAAAGCAGGAGCACTAACAACCACAATTAGTATATCTTATTTATTTGTTTGCTTTAACCGGCAACCTTCACTATACAATATCTAAATCCTATCAAAGAGGTAATACACAGATATACAAACAGGGTCCTTTTCAAATAGCGAGAATCAACCATTTTTACAAAATATACATAACACTCTGATTGCTATAACAGTGTACTCCAGTTATTACATTATTATATTGGTCAGGCCTTTTACAACAATATAGATTTTAAAATTCCCTTATTTTAGAAATAAGGCCGTTACTATGCCATTTATGGCTTAGGAATATCGGTTTCTTTAAAGTTTTGAGAGCTAGTAACCTTTCTTCACAAATTATCAATTAAAATATCTCAAGATTCAGGATCCTTCTGCTATTATTTAAAGGTACTTCACACTAAGGAGTTGTACCTAACTGAAATGAGAGCAAATTATTTTTTTATAGCATTAAAGTAACCTTTCCCAATTATCTTTCTAAAGTTAAGGATCCTTCGTCTAGAACTTTCTTAACCTACAATAGCTCTCTGACTTTATTGTAGCCTTTCCCCCCATATTTACAAAATAACATTTCATATACATTTTTATAAAACGGAAATATAATTTTGATTTAGATTATCCTGAGGGGGTGTAGAAAAAACTTATTTAAGACTTTTAAGTTTTATATTCTGTGAGACCTTTAGTGAACTTGTTGTCTTCAATGTGGTAGCTTGTTTTGTCCACATATACTATTGTCCCAAAAAAATTAATTTACAACAGGCCAAATATACAATTTTTTCCTCAGTTATTGTAGTTCCTGATATGTATCCTTTCTAGGAATTTTTACAGTCCCTTTTTCTCAGGTTATAGACCGGACGTATAAATCTTATTTAACTCTTATTTAGGCATGCTTGGAGCAGCAGCCCAAGTTTAGCTGCCGATTAACAAATCCACCTAGGACTGTTAATTATACTCTGCAGACTGAAGCAGCTTTAGAACATTATATTCCCTTATTTTGTGGCTCTTCTGCAAATTTGTCCCAAGGGTTTTACTTCAAAGTGACCCAACTTTTTCCAGGGAGGTTTGGGAATTACACATTCAGAGAGTTAAAACTTGTCTTCAAACCTCACCGACATCTTCACTGAGATCAAATACACTCATGGCCCCCTTCAGGGTAATTAAGACCTAGCTCTCAATATGTATAGTGTTTTTACTCATGGCTTCAGAATTACAGTGCCCATTTATGAGGCTCCGGTTGCCATTATGTTAGCTCAGACTTACAGGTCAGGCGAGTTGCACTATTCGCTATCTTTCTTGCATCCGTAGCCAACCTTTGTGTTCCAAGTGTTGATGTTGATCCTGCTCAAAAGCGCTGCACTCTAACGGGTCAGGTGTTTAGATATAAGTGGTATCAACCTCCTCCAAAGTATGCGCCTCGGCACCTTTGTAGACTTCCAGGAGAAGGGCAATTTTGGCTTCCAGTCCTTCCAAACTTTCACCGGCTCTTTCAGTGCCCCCGGCGCACAAGCAAAACCCCACCACGGGGTTCAGGCATTGATTCAGTCGCAGTAACAGCTTGCTCTACTGCGTGCCCGTCCCGCCCACTGGAAGTCAAATCCTTATGATATTGCATAAGGATTGAGTCTATCCATTGTCTGTTTTTTAGTGCTGTAAGGTTATATTCATGTACAGATTTTCTTGCTTCCTCCAATTTTAAATATAACTGCTGGTCCTGTGATTTTTCTTTGTGTTTAAACTCAAGTTAGATCTATATATCTTTGTCTAGCTTTTTTCTTTATTTGTGATTTATATTTAATGAATCCCCCCTTACATAACATTTATGTGCCTTCCAAACTATAAAACGATCACTTTCATGGAGAGAGTTAAATGAAAAGTATTCTAAGAGTAATTTTTAAGTTTGTTCTGTCAATTCAGGGGTGTTTAAAATGGAGTTATCTAATTTCTAGATAAACGGGTGGAGCAAAGAATTAGGCCATTTAAACTGAACTATTGCCGCTGAGTGATCTAACCATGTAGTGTGAGAAATTTTTGATGTTACTATATATGCTAGACCACATTGATTTGTTAAAATATAATCAATTCTACTGTAGGACAATAAATTGAGGGGAAAAAAGGTGTAATCCCTCTTGTTAGGATATATTAATCTCCAAGAATCATATAAATTATGGTCTCTGAATATTTTCCAAAGATGTTTGACAGTACTCTTGGAAGTGGTGGGATTAAGATTTGAGCAAGCCATCTTTGGTTGTAAAGAGATATTTAAGTCCCACCAATACAGACCACCCCTTTTGAAAAGTCTAAAATACGAGCAAAATATTTTTTGAAAAATGGAAGTTGTCTCACATTAGGAGCATAAATGTTAATCAATTTTACTGGAGTGCCGTACAATAACCCAAATATGCCTAGAAATCTACCCTTTGTATCTGTAGTCGTTTGGATATGCTTAAAACAAAGATTCTTATGAAGGAGAATGCTTACTCCACTTTTTTTTTTTGAAGAGTAGAAGAGTTAAGGAAATGTTGTGTATATTTGGATCCTAAATACTTTGGTTCTTTTGATTTTTGGAAATGAGTCTCCTGGAGAAACAGTATGTCATCTTTCTTTTTGTATAGATCTGATAGTGCTATTGAAATCTTTTGTGGAGAGTTTAGTCCCTTTGCAGTTTGTGAAACTAAATATATTTGTTTATCTGTGTTCACCTTATGTAGATGTGTGGTTAAAAAAAGTTAGCAATTGACTTACATTACTGTCCATTATCTCTAAACCTGTACCAAATGAGAAAGAAAAAAGAATAACAGTGAACAGTGTCTGATGTTAGCCACCAGTAAACATGGAATAATAGCGTTACATAAAAAGCAATCATGCTAAGCGGCCGATTTATCAAGGCCCAGATCATGTCCGTTCGTACTATGATAATTTGGCCCCTAAATCTCTTAGTCATGAATTATTAGTTAACAGGAGGTAGTAACCGGCTCCTAGTACTCTATATTTACCTTTAAACAAATTAACCTTATCTACCATATTATATGAAGGTATATTTTCAAAATGTATAACACTATAAGAATTAATTGATTTTATATTAGCGAAAAATCACCTTCTAAACACCAAAACTTAAATTGTACAAAATAACCCAACATTAAATTATCATGTCAGAGGAGTCTTGCAGTCTGTGTCAAGCCTGTTTTCAACAACAGCCATGCAAATCATTGCTTACAACATGTAAATGAGACAGTAATTTTAACAGGTACCAAGGTAGAATAGCATAGTTATTGTTGAGTTGTTTGTGCTGCCTCATTCATCTTCTGTTGCATTTTTGTCACTTAAAGGGACACTGAACCCAAATTTTTTCTTTCATGATTCAGATAGAGCATGGAATTTTAAGCAACTTTCTAATTTAATCCTATTATCAAATTTTCTTCATTCTCTTGGTATCTTTATTTGAAATGCAAGAATGTAAGGTTAGATGCCGGCCCATTTTTGGTGAACAACCTGGGTTGTTCTTGCTGATTGGTGGATAAATTCATCCACCAATGAAAAAGTGCTGTCCGGAGTTCTAAACTAATAAAAAAGCTTAGATGCCTTATTTTTCAAATAAAGATAGCAAGAGAACGAAGAAAAATTGATAATAGGAGTAAATTAGAAAGTTGCTTAACATTGCATGTTCTATCTGAATCACAAAAGCAAAAATTTGGGTTCAGTGTCCCTTTAAGAAGTTGTTGTCAGTCTCTTTTATTAAAGAGGTAAATTATTGGGTGATGATTTCTTTCTTTGATGTGGCGGAACTTATTGCCAACGGTCAGATGGAATTTGTTGTTCATTGCCATCTAAAGTTTGTGGTGTAATAGATGAGGTGGGAATCTCAGGCAGGCCTAAGCCTTAGTAAGAGCAGAATTCTGGTATATCTGCTGATGTTCTACACATGACGTTTTTATTTTCATGTAACACATATAACTGGAAAGGAAATCCCCACCAGTAAAAAATAGTTTGTTTTTTTTTAATATTTATTTATATTGCAATTTATGATACAGCAAAAATAAAAAGCATCAGGAAGAACATCATAACAAAATATGGGATTACATAGAAAAGACAAATACGTGAGCACATTGTCAAGTACATAACAAAGGAAATAAATGTCAACAAGAACAACCAGATTCATGGATATTACACTTAAACTCCATACTTAAACCAAACTAAACCTGCAATTCCATGAAAAACTGAAGCATTTAATAGAAAAGGATGTACAGGACACCTTGTCAATTATATCAAGATGAGCTTGAGCACAGGATTATAATTAAACAAATAAACAGCAAAGATAAACCTTAACTTTATGCTAGGATTAAATTTACCTATTCTTCAGATTCAAATTGAACCAGCTAAACCTTTCTCATGAACTGGAGATTTTTCAAAAGTACATAAAAAATAAACAAACACAGAAACAAAAACAAAAATAAAAACAACAAATATATATATATATTTATATAAAAAAAATATTGAAAAAGAGGGAGAGGGAGGAAGGGACTGAATGCCTAATTTCCTAGATGCCCCCAATGCGGGGGATAGCAATCTAACTGTATAAGATGGAGGATGAGAGATGAGGCACGGAGAGGATACAGAATCTGTGACTGGGTCTCTAATGGGAGAGATATGATAACATTTTACCATTAAGCCAAAAAGCCCTTAAGTATATTTTCTTGTTGATCTACTGCTAACTGAAATAACATGTTCTTAATAAAAGCTGCTATGGTTGGTGCACTTCTATCTTTCCAAGTTCATAAAATAATTTGTCTAGCAGTCAGAATACCAGTGTTGATTACGTTTATTTTGAATATGATCCTGAGTAATTAAAAATATTACTGTTTTTGCATCAAAATTAATCTTAACAGGAATAAATCTATTTAACCAATAGGCAATTTGCGACAAAATCATTTTGTTTTGTAGTAATGGGGTTAATGGTGCCAATTTTCTGCATCTTTGCAATGTTCGAGGTGACTAGTCTGCAAGAAATTGAAAAAAAATTGAAGTGAACAGGTTAATTCTTCCTGGAGAGATTCAATATTTCTTCTTTATCTCTGAAATGTCTGAATTTGAGAATAATTTCCCTGGGGAAGCTGTATCTGCAGTTCTAGGCCTCAATGCTCTAAAAAGCTCTAACCCATGGTATCTCCTCTGAGGAGGAAGTGTTTTTGAGTAGAAAGAGTGCCGGTAGATAGATAGGCAAATCTTTCGGTAGGATCGATTCAGGGATGTCCCTAATTCTTATGTTCTTCCTGTGATTTCTATTCTGGAGGTCTTCTATTTTGTCATGTAATGTGTCTAGAATATTTGTCTGTTGTAATAGCTTGTTCTTGTAATTGATTGACATCATCACTTATGCTATCAGTATGATCCTCCAAGACCTCAACTCAAAACCAAAGGATGTGGATCTCCTGTTTGAGTTCTCTCATTCATGTTTTAATAATCTCAGTTATGTGTCCATTAGAAGCAAGTGAAGATAAAAAGAATTCGGGATCTGTTTGAGGAAAAGGTAATTCTCTGGAGAAGCCGAAAGTTCTGGTTCTGAACTAGGAGAATTTTTGATAGTTACAGAAAAGAAGGTACTTACTGAAGTATCTTTCATTGTGGAAGGTTTAGTGAGCTTCACAGGCTTAATTAACTTTTTAGTTGCAATTTTGGATGTTGTTTAGTTGTAGAGCACAAGTCCCCAATTGGAAACTTTTAGCTAACTCACAAGTATCCAACTTTTACTTCATAGTGAATGTTGCATTAGTTAAGACCCTGCAGAATCTCAGAGCATAACAGGCGTAGATAAGTGTTTTCTGAGGAAATAAGTAAGAGCAATTTTGGAAGTATACCACTTATTATCTGTGTCAATATGATTCTATTAATATGTCCTTTTTAATTAAACTGCATATAGCTTACTTGTTGATATATATATATATATATATATATATATATATATATATATATATATATATATATATATATATACTGAACATGGCTGCCAAAGGTAATAAATTGTTTCAACACCTCCAGAAGCAAACATTTGCATTTGCAGTGGCTGATTCAATAAGCAACCTTTTATGGTTGAATGGTAGTCCTCCCCAGAAGGTGTTTATATGTCATTGCAATTGCGAAGGTATTCCACCTATTATTAGTGGTTTTAGTTTTATACTAATTTAAGTAAACTAAATATAGCTTGTTTACTTTAGTTATCTGAGGAACCCCCTCCCCAGATTTTTAATTCTAGGTGACTTTTTGACATTTGCAAATATTTCTCCATAACATTGTCTTTAATATGAAGAGAAAATAAAAATGGGAAAATCAATTAACTTGAGAAGATGAGAAAGTTTACTCTTAAAACTAATTATTCAAATAATTTTAATGAAGAAAAACATGTTGTGAATCTCCCCTGTGCAGCATCAGAAAATAAAGGACTTTCTACTCTTTAACGCTCTTTCACTTCCCCCCTCTTTCTTTCTGAGACAAATCCAATATGTAAAACAGCTCCTGATAAGATTCCAGTACATTTAATCAATAAGGACAATTATTAATTTTTTTCCTCTCCAACCTTTGCAACAAAGCAGGAAAAAGGATGAAGCCGGATCCTACTTTAACTTCCAAGAAGCAGATACAAGTAAGGCTTACTGCTATCCAAAGCTAGATCCGGATCTGTACATATGAAAGAAGAGGGGACTTAAGGCTTAAATAGAGGAAGCAATGTCACTGCTTGCAGTGTAGCTGGGTTTACTTAAATCTGCGGTTTGACTTTTCACAGTGCTTCCACATTTCCACAAAGGATACGCTGCACATATGTACACGTGCACCATCAGACCACTCCTCCAATGCAATGATCTATCTAATCTATCTACAATGTGTATACACATATACATACATTTATTAGGGTGTGTAGGGTTTGTTTTTAGCGGTATATGTATGCACACCATGATCTCTGCTCATTGAGAGCTTTTCCTACCTAGCCCAGTCTCCAATTTACTGCCCACCCCAGCAGTGGGCTTCCCCCAATATCCCCATCCAAAAAACCATAGTTACTAAATCTGTAGGCTGCCCTGCATGAGTGAAGTAAAAGTTGACATATGATATCCAAGGATCCACTACCATTTTTTTCTTACTCTAAAATACAATACGGGTGGGTTGATATTCCTTAGCCATTGTCACTCTTCCCCTGGTTGTAACAGAAAAACAGAATTTATGCTTACCTGATAAATTACTTTCTCCAACGGTGTGTCCGGTCCACGGCGTCATCCTTACTTGTGGGATATTCTCTTCCCCAACAGGAAATGGCAAAGAGTCCCAGCAAAGCTGGTCACATGATCCCTCCTAGGCTCCGCCCACCCCAGTCATTCGACCGACGGACAGGAGGAAATATATATAGGAGAAACCATATGATACCGTGGTGACTGTAGTTAGAGAAAATAATTCATCAGACCTGATTAAAAAACCAGGGTGGGACGTGGACCGGACACACCGTTGGAGAAAGTAATTTATCAGGTAAGCATAAATTCTGTTTTCTCCAACATTGGTGTGTCCGGTCCACGGCGTCATCCTTACTTGTGGGAACCAATACCAAAGCTTTAGGACACGGATGAAGGGAGGGAGCAAATCAGGTCACCTAAACAGAAGGAACCACAGCTTGCAAAACCTTTCTCCCAAAAATAGCCTCCGAAGAAGCAAAAGTATCAAATTTGTAAAATTTGGCAAAAGTGTGCAGTGAAGACCAAGTCGCTGCCTTACATATCTGGTCAACAGAAGCCTCGTTCTTGAAGGCCCATGTGGAAGCCACAGCCCTAGTGGAGTGAGCTGTGATTCTTTCAGGAGGCTGCCGTCCGGCAGTCTCATAAGCCAATCGGATGATGCTTTTAAGCCAAAAGGAAAGAGAGGTAGAAGTCGCTTTTTGACCTCTCCTTTTACCAGAATAAACAACAAACAAGGAAGATGTTTGTCTGAAATCTTTAGTAGCCTCTAAATAGAACTTTAGAGCATGGACAACGTCCAAATTGTGTAACAAACGTTCCTACTTTGAAACTGGATTCGGACACAAAGAAGGTACAACTATCTCCTGGTTAATATTTTTGTTAGAAACAACTTTAGGAAGAAAACCAGGCTTAGTACGCAAAACCACCTTATCTGCATGGAACACCAGATAAGGAGGAGAACTCTGCAGAGCAGATAACTCTGAAACTCTTCTAGCAGAAGAAATTGCAACCAAAAACAAAACTTTCCAAGATAGTAACTTAATATCTATGGAATGTAAGGGTTCAAACGGAACCCCTTGAAGAACTGAAAGAACTAGATTTAGACTCCAGGGAGGAGTCAAAGGTCTGTAAACAGGCTTGATCCTAACCAGAGCCTGAACAAATGCTTGAACATCTGGCACAGCTGCCAGTCTTTTGTGTAGTAAGACAGATAAAGCAGAGATCTGTCCCTTTAGGGAACTTGCAGATAATCCTTTCTCCAAACCTTCTTGAAGAAAGGAGAGAATCTTAGGAATTTTTATCTTATTCCATGGGAATCCTTTGGATTCACACCAACAGATATATTTTTTCCATATTTTATGGTAAATTTTTCTAGTTACAGGTTTTCTGGCCTGAACCAGAGTATCTATCACCGAATCTGAAAACCCACGCTTTGATAGAATCAAGCGTTCAATCTCCAAGCCGTCAGTTGGAGGGAGACCAGATTTGGGTGTTCGAATGGACCTTGAACAAGAAGGTCCTGTCTCAAAGGTAGCTTCCATGGTGGAGCTGATGACATATTCACCAGGTCTGCATACCAAGTCCTGCGTGGCCACGCAGGAGCTATCAAGATCACCGAGGCCCTCTCCTGATTGATCCTGGCTACCAGCCTGGGAATGAGAGGAAACGGTGGGAATACGTAAGCTAGGTTGAAAGTCCAAGGTGATACTAGTGCATCTACTAGAGTCGCCTTGGGATCCCTGGATCTGGACCTGTAGCAAGGAACCTTGAAGTTCTAACGAGACGCCATCAGATCCATGTCTGGAATGCCCCATAATTGAGTTATTTGGGCAAAGATTTCCGGATGGAGTTCCCACTCCCCCGGATGAAATGTCTGACGACTCAGAAAATCCGCTTCCCAATTTTCCACTCCTGGGATGTGGATCGCAGACAAGTGGCAGGAGTGATCCTCCGCCCATTGAATTATTTTGGTCACTTCTTTCATCTCCAGGGAACTCTTTGTTCCCCCTTGATGATTGATATAAGCAACAGTCGTCATGTTGTCTGATTGGAACCTTATGAATTTGGCCTTTGCTAGTTGAGGCCAAGCTCTGAGAGCATTGAATATCGCTCTCAGTTCCAGAATGTTTATCGGGAGAAGAGACTCTTCCCGAGACCATAGACCCTGAGCTTTCAGGGATTCCCAGACCGCACCCCAGCCTACTAGACTGGCGTCGGTCGTGACAATGACCCACTCTGGCCTGCGGAAGCTCATTCCCTGGGATAGATGGTCCAGGGTCAGCCACCAACGGAGTGAATCTCTGGTCTTTTGATCTACTTGAATCATTGGAGACAAGTCTGTATAATCCCCATTCCACTGTTTGAGCATGCACAGTTGTAATGGTCTTAGATGAATTCGTGCAAAAGGAACTATGTCCATTGTTGCAACCATCAATCCTATTACTTCCATGCACTGCGCTATGGAAGGACGAGGAACAGAATGAAGCACTTGACAAGAGCTTAGAAGTTTTGATTTTCTGACCTCTGTCAGAAAAATCCTCATTTCTAAGGAATCTATTATTGCTCCCAAGAAGGGAACTCTTGTTGACGGGGACAGAGAACTCTTTTCTTTGTTCACCTTCCATCCGTGAGATGTGAGAAAGGCTAGAACGATGTCCGTATGAGCCTTTGCCTTTGACAGGGACGACGCTTGTATTAGAATGTCGTCCAAGTAAGGTACTACTGCAATGCCCCTTGGTCTTAGAACCGCTAGAAGGGACCCTAGCACCTTTGTGAAAATCCTTGGAGCAGTGGCTAATCCGAATGGAAGAGCCACAAACTGGTAATGTTTGTCCAGAAAAGCGAACCTTAGGAACTGATGATGTTCCTTGTGGATAGGGATATGTAGGTACGCATCCTTTAGATCCACGGTAGTCATAAATTGACTTTCCTGGATGGTGGGTAGAATCGTTCGAATAGTTTCCATTTTGAACAATGGTACCCTGAGAAATTTGTTTAGGATCTTCAAATCCAAAATTGGTCTGAACGTTCCCTCTTTTTTGGGAACTACGAACAGATTGGAATAAAATCCCATTCCTTGTTCCTTTATTGGAACTGGGTGTATCACTCCCATCTTTAACAGGTCTTCTACACAATGTAAGAATGCCTGTCTCTTTATTTGGTTTGAGGATAAGTGAGACTTGTGGAACCTTCCCCTTGGGGGTAGTTCCTTGAATTCCAGGAGATAACCTTGAGAAACTATTTCTAGCGCCCAAGGATCCTGAACATCTCTTGCCCAAGCCTGAGCAAAGAGAGAGAGTCTGCCCCCCACCAGATCCGGTCCCGGATCGGGGGCTACTCCTTCATGCTGTCTTGTTAGCAGTGGCAGGCTTCTTGGCCTGCTTACCTTTGTTCCAGCCTTGCATTGGTTTCCAGGCTGGTTTGGGTTGTGAGGCATTACCCTCTTGCTTAGAGGATGCAGAATTAGAGGCTGGTCCATTTCTGCGAAAGGGACGAAAATTAGGCTTATTTTTAGCCTTAAAAGACCTATCCTGTAGAAGGGCGTGGCCCTTTCCCCCAGTGATGTCTGAAATAATCTCTTTCAAATCAGGTCCAAATAAAGTTTTACCTTTGAAAGGAATGTTAAGTAATTTTGTCTTGGATGACACATCCGCTGACCAAGACTTTTGCCAAAGCGCTCTGCGCGCCACAATAGCAAACCCTGAATTTTTCGCCGCTAATTTTGCTAATTGCAAAGCGGCATCTAAAATAAAAGAGTTAGCCAATTTAAGTGCGTGAACTCTGTCCATAACCTCCTCATATGGAGTTTCTCTACTGAGCGACTTTTCTAGTTCCTCGAACCAGAACCACGCTGCCGTAGTGACAGGAACAATGTATGAAATTGGTTGTAGAAGGTAGCCTTGCTGTACAAAAATCTTTTTAAGCAAACCTTCCAATTTTTTATCCATAGGATCTTTGAAAGCACAACTATCTTCAATAGGAATAGTAGTGCGTTTGTTTAGAGTAGAAACTGCCCCCTCGACCTTGGGGACTGTCTGCCATAAGTCCTTTCTGGGGTCGACCATAGGAAATAATTTCTTAAATATAGGGGGAGGAACAAAAGGTATGCCGGGCTTTTCCCACTCTTTATTTACTACGTCCGCCACCCGCTTGGGTATAGGAAAAGCGTCGGGGGGCACCGGAACCTCTAGGAACCTGTCCATCTTGTATAATTTCTCTGGAATGACCAAATTGTCACAATCATCCAGAGTAGATAACACCTCCTTAAGCAGTGCGCGGAGATGTTCTAATTTAAATTTAAATGTCACAACATCAGGTTCAGCTTGATGAGAAATTTTTCCTGAATCTGAAATTTCTCCCTCAGACAAAACCTCCCTCATGGCCCCTTCAGATTGGTGTGAGGGTATGACAGAACAATTATCATCAGCGTCCTCTTGCTCTTCAGTGTTTAAAACAGAGCAATCGCGCTTTCTCTGATAAGTAGGCATTTTGGATAAAAGATTTGCTATGGAGTTATCCATTACAGCCGTTAATTGTTGCATGGTAATAAGTATTGGCGCACTAGATGTACTAGGGGCCTCCTGCATGGGCAAAACTGGTGTAGACACAGTAGGAGATGATGTAGTATCATGTTTACTCCCCTCATTTGAGGAATCATCTTGGGCAATATCATTATTTGTGGCAGTACTGTCCTTACTTTGTTTGGACGCTATGGCACAATTATCACATAAATTTAAATGGGGAGACACATTGGCTTTCATACATATAGAACATAGCTTATCTGAAGGTATAGACATGTTAAACAGGCTTAAACTTGTCAACAATGCACAAAAAACGTTTTAAAATAAAACCGTTACTGTCACTTTAAATTTCAAACAGAAAACACTTTATTACTGAATATGTGAAAAAGTATGAAGGAATTGTTCAAAAATTACCAAAATTTCACCACAGTGTATTAAAGCCTTAAAAGTATTGCACACCAAATTTCAGAGCTTTAACCCTTAAAATAACGGAACCGGAGCCGTTTTTCAATTTAACCCCTATACAGTCCCAGATACAGTCTTTGCTAAGACCCAACCAAGCCCTGAGGGGAATACGATACCAAATGACGCCTTCTAAAAGCTTTTTCAGAGATTCTTAGATCCACACACATGCATCTGCATGCCCTGTTCTCAAAAAACAACTGCGCATTAATGGCGTGAAAATGAGGCTCAGTCTATGACTAGAAAGGCCCCCTGACTGAAAAAGGTGTCCAATACAGTGCCTGCCGTTTTATAAACATTCCCCAAGATTATAAATGTCAATTGTTAGCCTAAATTTGAATAATATGCACAAATAAAGCAATCGATTTAGCCCATAAAAATGTCTACCAGTTTTTTAGCCCATAATAAGCCCTTTATTCTGTTTGTTTTTGACTAAGAAAATGGCTTACCGGTCCCCATGAGGGGAAATGACAGCCTTCCAGCATTACACAGTCTTGTTAGAAATATGGCTAGTCATACCTTAAGCAGAAAAGTCTGCTAACTGTTTCCCCCAACTGAAGTTACTTCATCTCAACAGTCCTATGTGGAAACAGCAACCGATTTTAGTTACTGTCTGCTAAAATCATCTTCCTCTTACAAACAGAAATCTTCATCCTTTTCTGTTTCAGAGTAAATAGTACATACCAGCACTATTTTAAAATAACAAACACTTGATAGAAGAATAAAAACTACATTTAAACACCAAAAAACTCTTAACCATCTCCGTGGAGATGTTGCCTGTGCAACGGCAAAGAGAATGACTGGGGTGGGCGGAGCCTAGGAGGGATCATGTGACCAGCTTTGCTGGGACTCTTTGCCATTTCCTGTTGGGGAAGAGAATATCCCACAAGTAAGGATGACGCCGTGGACCGGACACACCAATGTTGGAGAAATCAAACTCAATTATATCATGCATATTGAAGAGCAATATTTTGCTTATAAAACGTTTTAGTTAATGCAATTTAAGCTGATATTAAATCTAACTGGAATTTTAGCTTAATGCATAATTCATAAGGGCAGTTCCCTATTTGTGTACAGAAATAAGCCTCTACAAGAAAAAATAAAAACAGTGCAGACACATCCATAAAAATGTAATTTACATTAAAATTTTCTCTTTTAGGCCACCACACAGGAAAAAAACAAAACTTTAACGTCTTTAAATAATTAAAATGTAATAATATAATACAATTTGTAGGCAACATGCATCATATAATCAATCAAATGACTGTGTGGAATATTAAGACTAAAGCCACTAAGAAAAATCTATCCAAAACATATTTCTCCCAGAGACCACACATTAACACCCAGATCATATTCATATTACTTTCATTTAGTCAATGAATAGTGTCTTCTAATGCCTGGGCACTATCACTAGCTGTTTGCAATGAACTGGAAATGTGTGTCTTAACAAACTGATCAATATATTTAAATTCATTTCTTCTTATTATTGTATTATAGAGGTATAAACCATCTCTCTACTTTTAGCACAATTAAATATTTGGAAATCTGACCCACAGTTAAACTGCCCTTGCAGAAATTGCTGGAAAATTATCACTATTCAAGTGGGTTTTCCACTGAGATCTAGTTCTAAATATCTGATATAAATTCTATTTAATTAATTTAAAGTCTGAGCTCTTACATTACTACCACACATTAAAGGGATATAAAACACCCCATAATCACAATAATTTTTTGTAGTACTGAAATAAATTAACATACTTGATACTTGTTCTACAAAGGCCCTTATTCAAAATCAAGCTAGTCTGCAGCTTTGCATCAAAACTTACCTCAAAACCATGCGGTGGTATTTAAAATCAAGCAGTGCGTGAACATTTTCAAGCAGAAACATGATTCACGTCATGCAGGAAGCATTGCATGAAAAAGACGCAGTTGCATTTTTTTACACCTTTGGCAGAACTGCTTGAAATACAATTCAAATTCAAGAGTTTTTTCACGCATTGCCTCAAAACTTGCCTCAAAATCTCATCATCTGCTTCGAAGAGAGAACAGATCATTTCAGTTTTTAAGCAGTATGGAAGTCTTGATGATTTTGCCTACTATCTTTACTTCTGATTTTGAGAATACGGCCACAAAAAACTGAGATGCCAAATGCCACCTGAGATGCATCAGCTAAGAATTGAAAGCATCATATTCTGAGATTGGTTCCAGTGGGCGATGACGTTGGAAAGGCATGAAGACATTGCACGCTCCGAGATTAGCTCCAACCACCAGTCACAGGCTCTAATCCCACAACGGAGCCGAGCAAGAGTACCACACAGCGAGTGCTACAAACTGACTTTTGTGTAAGCCCCTATCAGGCTACGCTCAGAGGGTACGTGACGCAGAGGTACCAACGGCACTACACCGAACCTGTCAAGCATGCAGAGCTCTATCGCAGGAGCAGCACCGTCTTTGGCTACAGGTCTGGCGCTTCCAAGTCTGATATAACAATGAAGAAAAGCCATCTATACAGATAAGTCTCACTGTTTCGGCTATATGTTTGATGCACAGTCCGGAGTTGTGGAATGCTCATATAACGGACATGGGTATATATGTACAGTAAAACTAGTCTGGGTGCATGAAATGTGCTAAACGCTTTTTAATGGGAGGATGAATATGCTATAAAGGGCTGGGATGATCAAATACCCAACAGCATGCCAAATTGGCCTAAATTGTGATCCCCTGTATGAAAAGTCTTGTATCCAGAGTGATTCAGCCAGGCACTATATTAATTGCCCCAGTGAAGAAACTGTTAGACATATATTTAACGCTGCAGGACTTGCACCAATAAGATCTAACTGATCCTGTATTAGAACTTGGGGTCAAACACACAGTTTATATCTGAAAAAAGGGAGTACTTTTGTAAGTGTAAAGCCTAGTTTGGGCACTATTGGAGTATTGTCTATATAAAGCCCCACTCTACTAAAGAGAAGAGGAGAATACAATTAAACATTCAGGGTGCCTAGCATGTAAGTCTGGGAATAGCTTAGAACAGGGTTGTGACTTGTATGGCTTGAGAAGAACCCAGTGAAGACGCTAGCACCAGGTCTGACTTGGCATCTGGAAGGCCTGCTGGACTTTCTCTATATAGTATCTGTTTATGATTTATTTGGACCAGCTTATATAGAATGCAGGAATGGTGGAATTGTGCTTAAAAAGATTTAAAGCAATGTATTGTAGATATTACAGATTATACACAGAAGACTGATATTTAACCTATTTGAGCTAGGACCGTTACAGTTGTATAATATTATGTCCCTAGTGATAAAATTGGCTGCTGAGCCTAATAGTTAGTAATACTGATTTAGCAGTCAGCCATATAAGCAAAAAAGTTATTTTCAGTATATGAGCATTACCACTGAAAAGGCTAGCTAAAGTGTGAAGTGGTGCCTGAACAAACTGGTAAACTAAAAATACACATCATTGGTATCTGACACAATAAAGAGTCTCCTTCCCCTATGCAAAATCATAGGCCCACTAGGGTTAGATCTTGTTTTATATAGATCTATACTATACCACATCTGTTAGTGATCTTATAGAATCAGAAAAGTATCTAAAGCTAGACTAATATATCCTGCTTAAAAGAGGCTATAGTAACGCATAGCAGCTGATTATATACTCTACATAAGGGAAAGAGAGAGAAATAGCGGGATGAGACATGTATATTTACAGCATCTGATATTACAAAATATTTGTTAAAAGAATTTCTACCCCTGAGATTTAAAGGACTTTATATCTTTCAGTCAAAAGTGTCACAGGTAGTATAGCTAAACTTTGGTAAGTCTAGACTGATTAGAGAACAATAGAAAAGCCATATTGTAGATTTCATAAAAAAGTTTCGATATTCTACATATTCGAATAACAAGTTCAGACAGGATAAAACAGAATGGAGGGGCGCCTCATGTGTGGTATCATCTATTAATTAACAACGAGTCACAGAACTATTGCCAAATGGGTACTCACAAATTTGGAGAGCACACTTATGTGCTGGTAGGGGCGGGCTGCAGAATTAGAAAGGTGTAACAGCTCACCCACTTGAAGGCGCTCTTGGCGTAAGATGGTGGTGCTATAAGGGAGACAAGAAATACGGGCACCACATGTGCAGACTATTAATGGTACAACCACAACAGATTCCTTAATGTGGAGGGTACTCACATATTCCCAGAGCACACCAATGTGCTTGTAGAAGCAGGCTGCAGATTGGTAGAGGTGTGGCAGCTCACCCAAACTCTAGGTATCTTGATATTTGTATGATAATGTGTTCCCTCAGGTGCTGGGCTGGTCTCTCATAGGTGAACAATGGCAGATGGTGGGTAGAAATGAATCCACTCAAAGGATAAAAGATATATCCAAATTTATTTAAAAAAGCATAAAAGTTTAATAACAACAGCACAATGATTGCTGATGAGAGTGGATAACAGGGTGTCCAATAATCATCCAATCATGCAACGCGTTTCACGGTTCACAGACCGTTTCATCAGGCATAAAAAATCATAATCATAATAATGATTATACTGCATCTTGAGCGCCCCCTTCAGTGATTAGGTTTTTACAGTAAGTTCAGACAGGAGTGGTATTCATATATTGTGTTGAATAAGATGTTTAATTAAGAAGCGGATTTGATTGTATAGGATATACTCAAGAGCCTCTTTCTCATATTGAAAAACAGAGCCCTGTCAGGGTTAAAATCTATCCTTTGTAGACTTGTGCTATACTATAGTTGTTTGTGATATTATAGAACCAGAATGTATTGAATGTTAGATTGATGTATTCTGCTTAAAAGTTGTTATAAATTATTTTTTTGCAGCTGAATTCAGATCCTGTTCAAGGGATAGAGAGTGAAAACAGGTTTAAATAAGCTAAACAATCTAGAAGGGAATAAGAATTTTCACATGATTGTATAAGTCCGTATTTATAGTCGAAAGGACTACAGGAGGAATATAGTTAAACTGTGATAAGATTTGCACAGTTAGAGTTCAAAATAGGAGTTAGTTGAGTTTTTTTTTCCACTACCACCTTGTACACAGTTTGTCATATTTTAGACAGTTTTTTTTTTATTATATGGATATACAACTTTAATCACTTAATCACAAATTCCCATGGTTAGAGGCCGGGTTAGTGACCTCTTACCGCTTATCGCTAATTTTCCCTGTCTGGGGGGTTTCCCCCCCTCCTCACTCTTACACCACTTCCTTCTTCCCTCCACATTTTTTTTTCTCTTCTCTCTCCCTCTCCTTTCGTATTCTTGGTTAAGTCAAAGGGAACGGCGATCCCCCCCCCTCCTCACTCTTACACCACTTCCTTCTTCCCTCCACCTTTTTTTTTTCTCTTCTCTCTCCCTCTCCTTTCCTATTCTTGGTTAAGTCAAAGGGAACGGCGAACCCCCCCTCCTCACTCTTACACCACTTCCTTCTTCCCTCCACCTTTTTTTTTCCTCTTCTCTCTTCCCCTCCTTTCGTATTCTTGGTTAAGTCAAAGAGAACAGCGATATTAAATGGATACATTTGTCCATAATCAAAAAGATAAGTCACCAGCTGTCATGGCAGCTAAAAATAGAGAAAGCAAGAGAATATAGATAGTACGAGCTTGTCACATGCAAATATAGACACACATATGTTAATAACTCAAATGTCTGCTTTATTGATGCCCCAGTTTGACAATCTCAGATTAGAGTTGTCAGCAGTATCTAATGAATTAAAACAATTCAATGCGAGAATAGGAGAAGCAGAAAATAGAATTTCGAATTTAGAGGATCAGCTGACTATTAAAAGTAATATGATTGATGTACTAACAGGACAAATCGTAAAATTACAAGAAAGAGCTGACTCAGCAGAAGACAGATCAAGAAGAAATAATCTAAGATTCATAGGCATACCTGAAAAATATGCAAAACAAGACCTAGAAGTATTAATTACTGAAAAAATACCAAGAAAATTAGGTATATATATATAGGAAGGATCAGAAATCATAGTTGAGTGAGTCCATAGACTAGGTTTCAGCAAGCAATTTGTGGCTGAAGAGTCCTATAACAGACTTATCTCTAGACCTGTAATAGCTAAATTCTTGAATTATAAGGACAAAGTAGAAATTTTAAAATATTTTTAAAAACTATCTGAACCACTTATGTTGGAAGATAGAAAAGTCCTTACTTTCCAAGATTTTTCCTTGGAAACCTCCAATAAAAGGAAAATAATGTCACAATTATGCTCGCAATTTATCCAAAAAGGATTTCAGGCTTTTGTAGTATACCCCGCAGTATTAAAGGTAGGGGGTAAGGATGGCTTCACATCCTTCCAAAACAGTGAAGAAGCCAGACAGTATCTTGTTAAAGATTGTCATGATGTATGATTTATTTTTAGATGGTGTTAATTGTTTTTTAAATTTTCTTTCTCTTTCTCTTTTTTTTTTCTTTTCTCCTTTCTGTTTCTTGTGTGTATTTCTATGTCAGCCTTCTCTCTTATAAAAGGTCCAATAAAAGTATTTCTAGTAGCAAAGGAAAATGATTTTGATTATAAATCTGATGATCTCAGAATAATACTATGGCTCCCGGTATAAGGTCCACATTAAATCTCACCTTATGGAATGTTGGTGGTATTGTGTCCCCAATTAAAAGAAAGACAATCCTTAAGCACTTAAAAAAATTAAGTACTGATATTGCTTTCTGCAGGAAATAAGACTTTCCGCTACATAATTAGCTAAATTTAAAGTCAATTGGGTAAAAGAAGTATTTGCCACCCCTTGCACCGAAAGAAAAAAGGGAGTAGCCATCCTACTCAGTAAAAATTTAGCCTACAAAATACTGGAAATTAAAATAGACGACAACGCACGTCATCTTATCATTAAAATAGAAATCAAAAAGAAGGTCTACACATTATGCAATATTTATGGCTCAAACAATCTGGACCCAGAATTCTGGGGCAAACTCCAGGTACTACTGCTGAATTACACAGAAATTAATCTAATAATTGCTGGTGATTTTAACTTAACTCCTAGATTTCCATTAGAGTACAAAAGGTAGGGAAAAGGACTATAGAATAACAAAGGAAATGAGAATTTTACACACATTCAAAAAACACTTAAAGTATTTGATATCTGGAGATTACAATATCCGGATCATAAGAGATATACGTGCCTATCGATATCCTTATTATCACTCTCCAGGATTAATTTTTTTCTTAATAGCTGATTCCCTTTTAAAGGAAAATCTTAAGGCAGATATAAAGGATTTTGTAGCCTCTACCATGCCCCTATTACTCTAGAAATTACTCTGGATAATATTATAACAAGATGTTTCAAGAGGAATTCTTTTTATTTCCTTAAATATATGCTGAAAAACACATCCTTTGTAGCCATGTTGAAAGAAAAATGTAATATTTTCCTCAATTTGAACAGAGAGTATATAGACAGGGCAGAAATATTTTGGGAAACAGCCAAAGCTGTATTAAGGGAAACAATAATAAGTTATATGACCACATTTAAAAAAAAAAGAAAGAGAAGGGAGGAACAACTGACTAATCAATTGATTAATACGTAAAACAGATATCTTCAGCGTGCTTCCAAGAATAACTGGTCCAGATATATGCAGGCAAAACAAGAGATACATTCTACACACAAGAATCTATCAGAGAGGATCTCAAAACTAAAGCAAAATATATGAAATTTGGTAATAAAACAGGTAGTTATCTAACGAAACTAGTTAAGTCTGAAAAAAACCCTAATATAATATCTTCAATAAAAGTAGGGGACACATACACATATGACCCAATAGAAATTAATGAGATCTTTTATCAAATATTTCGCAAATTTTACAGTGCTTGCGAGATAGACAAACCTAATAAGAAGCTGTTTTGGGATTCTATAGTTACTCCTAAAATATCATCAGAAGAATCTGAAGATTTCAATCAACCTATTACAGAAGAGGAAGTAGAAATAACCATTAACTTAAGATTAACTTAAATAAAGCCCCTGGGCCGGACCTTCTGCCAGCAGAATTTTATAAAATATTAAAGAAAGATATTGCACCATATTTGACAAAATTATATAACTTTTATTATACAAGCAATTACAATTATGATATTCAAAAAAGGAAAGGATCCCGTAAGGCCTGATGCCTATGGACCAATTTCTATACTAAATGTAGATTATAAAATTCTAGCAATAATACTGGCGGAAAGATTAAAAAAAGTTTTTGGTCATATTATACATCCCAACCAGGTGGGTTTTATGAAGGGTCGAAGTTCTGTGGTAAATATATGAAAAACTTGCATCATTATCGAACATTTTAAAAATCAATCTGATAATTTACAGGCACTAAATGAGGATGCAGCTGTAATAGCTATAGATGCAGAAAAGGCTTTTGATGCTGTACAATGGGACCATCTTTTTACAACGTTGTCTGAGTTTGGTTTTTCGGGTTCCTTTTCCAATTATATTAAAGCAATATATAAGAATCCTATATCTGTAATTTCAGTGAATGGTGTGGAATCTGCAGAAATCTCTCTAGAAAGAGGCCTTTTTTATTTAATTTATCTATTGAGTCGTTAGCTATTAAAATCCGCCAGGTTCTGCAAAGGAATCTTATGCAAAAATATAGAGGAAAAAATATTATTTTATGCAGATGATGTACTAATTTTTTTAAGAAATAGTAAGCAGAATATTCCTAAATTAATGGAAATAATAGAATTATAGAGCTCTTTTTTGGGCTATAAAGTTAACACGAACAAAACTGAGCTGTTATGGCTAAATAAACACAGGGAATCCAGTATGATAAGCCCTTTTAAAGTTGTAAACCAAATTACGTATCTAGGAATTCATTTGAGTAAGAATCCAAAGCTTTGGTACGAGTTGAACGTTAAGCCAATTCTGCAAAAGATTTATGATTGTCAGGGTTTTTTCCCTGTTGTGTTTGCCGTGTGCTGCTGGCTGCCATTTTACTCACCTGTCTTCCTGACTATGGTGCATTGTGGGGGATGCTGCTCATTTCCTGCACTTCCTTTTATGGCCAGACTGGTGTGCATCATCCATGTGAGACAGGATGGTGGTCGTTTTCTTAAAATGTCACACTGCATTCCCTTGATGAAGCTGCCTACCGCTCATGAGCTTGCTTCAATTTTTGCCCGGGAGGTCTTCAGTATACATGGGTTACCCAAGGAGATAGTGTCAGACCGGGGTAGCCAGTTTGTCTCCAGATTTTGGCGTTCCTTTTGTGCTCAAATGGGGATCCAGCTTTCCTTCTCCTCTGCATATCACCCTCAATCCAATGGGGCTGTGGAGTGGTCTAATCAAGCTCTGGAACAGTTCCTCCATTGCTATGTCTCAGATCACCACAATAATTGGTCTGAACTGTTACCTTGGGCAGAGTTTGCTCGTAATAGTGCTATTAATGCTTCCTCCAAGTTATCCCCGTTCATGGCGAATTATGGGTTTCAACCATGCTTATTGCCCGATTCATTCATGTCTCAGGGTATTCTGGCTTTGGAGGAGCATCTCTGGCAACTCTGTTCCACGTGGGTGCATATTAAGGATTGCCTTCAATCATTCTATGCAGCATCAAAAGTTCCAGGCTGATCGTAGGCGTCTGCCCGCACCTTCCTACCAGGTTGGTGAGAGAGTTTGGCTGTCCTCCCGCAACTTGAACCTTCGTGTGCCTTCCAATAAATTGGCTCCCCGTTATGTTGGTCCTTTTCGAAGACTCCGACGGGTTAATCCTGTGGCCTACACTCTTGACCTTCCTCCTGCTATGCGCATCTCCAATGTTTTTCATGTCTCCCTCTTGAAACCATTGGTTTGTAATCGATTTACCACTGTGTTGCCTCGACCCCGTCCTATCTTTGTTGACAAACATGAGGAGTATGAGGTCAGCAGCATTATTGACTCTCGTATGTCCAGGGGCCATGTACAGTATTTGGTTCACTGGAGGGGCTACGTTCCGGAGGAGCGTTCTTGGGTTCCCTCCTCTGATGTTCATGCTCCCACCCTCCTCCGTGCCTTCCATGCCCGTTTCCCCAATAAGCCTTTTGTCCTCCCGCGGGGTAGGGGTCGTTGAGGGGAGGGTACTGTCAGGGTTTTTTCCCTGTTGTGTTTGCCATGTGCTGCTGGCAGCCATTTTACTCACCTCTCTTCCTGACTATGGTGCATTGTGGAGGATGCTGCTTATTTCCTGCACTTCCTTTTATGGCCAGACTGGTGTGCATCATCCATGTGAGACAGGATGCAGTCTCAGAATTGTGATGTCATCACTTCTTATTTAAAGGGCCTTTGTTCAGTATGCTTTGCCTTTGCGTTGTCTCAGACCTGTTTTTGAGAGTTCCTGTGTATTACCTGGCTGCCTTATGTCCTTCCTGGTTCCTGATCCCTGGCTTGTTCTTGATTCTGCTGTTTTCCTTGTTCCTGATTCCGGCTCATCTGACTATTCGCTTTTGCTCCTGACTCGGCTCGTCTGACTACCAGCTCTGGTTTTGACTCCTGGCTTGTTATTTGACATATGGACTTTTTATTATTTTTTGCTATTAATAAAGGTGTGATTATTTTTGTACTTCTCGTCTCAGTCTGATTCCTGGCACCCTGACAATGATTAAGCCAATTCAGCAAAAGATTAATCTTTATGCCTGGAAACATATCCCCCTGGCCCTATCAGGTAAGATCGGATTAATCAAAATGATTATTTTTCCAAAAATATTATACAAAATGCAGAACCTACCGCTATTAATCAAGAATGTAGATATTAAATTATTTAATAAAAATATAATTGATTTCTTATGGGGTAAGAAAAGGAGAAAATTTTCAATTAAAATACTTTCTCTTTTAAAAGAACACGGAGGATTCGTACTTCCAGACTTAGGGAAATATAATTTAGCATGTTTGGTGAAAATTGCGGTTGAATGGTTGTTAGACAAGGAATATTAGAGAGCTAAATCTCTAGAAGAAGAAATAGTGAAACCATATTCTTTAAAAGCCTTACTGCATACCCAAGCTATAGATATGCCAAAAGAAATTAAAAAGATTAGTTCTGTCATGACTATTATAAAAGCCTGGCAACAATATTGCAAGAAACTCAAAATTAACTATACAGTTTCTAACTACTTAACAATAACTGGCTACCTGCTTTTTCCTGAAGCACTAAAATCTGCGGTATTCCACAGGTGGAAAAGAAAGGGACTAATATATGTTAGTCAAATGATTAATTTCAACGCAGAAATTTCTCAGATTAAACATTTGAGGATCTAAGAGCTGAATTTGACTTACCCAGCAAAAACATTTTTGCCTATTTACAAATAAGGAATTTAGTAAACAAATTACTACGCATTCAGATTAAAGAGTGGAATTGGTCTCCACTTACTGTTAATTTTGACTTAAGTAAAATGGGAGACTTTTCTATTAAAAAATGGTATAAGGAGTCAATACGTTATGAGGGTAATCTAAATTTAAAATTGATTGTTAAAAAATGGCATTTGAAGGGGTTAAGGGAATGTAATAAAGACTACTTACAAAAAAAGCATCAATAGAATAAATAAGATTTTTATCTCCACTAATTTTAGAGAAGCACATATTTATCTATTAAATCAAACTTATCTTACACCTTCGGCTATGGCAAGATGGAATAGCCAAATTAAAGATACATGTGTGAAATGTGGTAATAGAGGGGTGGATATTGTACATTATTTCTGGGATTGTACATTAGTTAGACAATATTGGAATAAAATAAGCTTCTGGTTATCAAGAATACTAAAAACCAAGACAACAGTTTATCGAGATATAGTCTTTTTTTTTATTTCCACCAGAAGACAGATTTAAAAACAAAACATTCAGTGAATGGCTAATGGAGTGGCTAGGTTTTTGCTTCTGAAAACTTGGATTTCAAAATAACTGCCATCAATAGCAGAAGTAACTATATTTTTTAACAAATGACAGCAGAACAATGCATGATAGAACAGGATAAAATTAATCAAGTTGCTAGTTTTAAAAAAAAAATGGGAAATATTAATTTGCTCTAAGCCAATAGATATACAAAAGAAAATTATTTACCCCTTAAGATCTACAGAATACGTTATGAATGCTATATTAAGAAATTAACTCCCTCAGATATATTGAGGCCAATTTATTAAAGGTTTTGCGGACCTGATCCCACAGTGTGGATCAGGTCCGCAAGACCTCACTGAATGCGGAGAGCAATACGCTCTCCGTATTCAGCATTGCACCAGCAGCTCACAAGAGCTGCTGATGCAACGCCGCCCCCTGCAGACTAACGGCCAATGGGCTGCCAGCAGGGAGGTGTCAATAAACCCGATCATACTCGATCGGGTTGATTTCTGCCGATTCCTGTTCGCCTACTCAGAGCAGGCGGACAGGGTTATGGAGCAGCGGTCTTTGTGACCGCTGCTCCATAACTTGTCTTTCTGGCGAGTCTGAAGACTCGCCAGAAACACGAGCTGTCAAGCTCCTTTTGGAGCTTGATAGATAGGCCCCATTGAGTCTAGAAAGGGAGAAGGCTGATTTGAATCTTGAATTACATTTAATTTTTCCTTTTTTTATTATTATTTTTTATTTTTTATTTGACTCACTAGAAATCAGTACTCAGGTGGGGTACAATGTTATGTGATTTAACCTGTAATAGACATAATTTTTTATATAAAAAAGGGATATAGGACGGTCAATTAATGGATACATAATTGTCTTGATTGTTGTGATATTGTTTCTATTTTCCCCTTTTGTTATCACTGTATCTGTATTATAAGATGGGATGGATTTTTAAGTATGTAACAAATGCCAATTTCCCCTTTTCTTTTTCTTGTATCCCACTTGACTTCTCAATAAAAACAATAAAAAAAAAATAAAAAAAAAGAAAGCATCATATTCTGCGCAGCGTTAGATGCAGAGTTGGGCTTGATGGTTTGTCAGAGAGAGAAATTGTTCAAAGTTTCCGTTTGATCAGAGACTCTCCGATATAATTTTATAATTAAGTTTTTACTGTACTGGAGCCTTTCTTTGGAAGAGGACATTATCAGGAATGATAAAATTATTGGCAGCAATACATTTTATGGCAACTGGCTCCCTCCAGTATGTGACAGCTGTTGTGATTGGTATACGTCAGTCCTCTTCTTCACAACATCTTCAAGCGGTGATTTCCGCTTTGATAGACATTCTACTGGATTATCTTTATACTGTATGTACACATCCAAAGCAGAGTGAACCAAAATAAAACTAGACTTTTTTTTTAACATAGCTTGAGTCCTAAATGTCCTTGGTGCAATTGATTGTACATATTTTGGACTGAGAGCCCCATGTGTCAAAACGGAACAATTCAGAAGTAGCGAACATTTCCATTTTCTCAATGTGCAAGCAGTATGTGATATGAAGCTGCAGATAAGAAATGTCCTCTCAACATTTTCAGGCTCATGTCCCGATTCTTACATTCTGCATCACTCCTAAATATACACCGATCTTGAAGGAGGACTTATGCCTGATGGGTGACTGCTCAGTAAATTGTTGATGTAAACATATTCATTTTTAGTAGCAGTACAAATCCCCAAATCTGGAATTCTAAAATATCAACTTATTCTGAAAATCAAACTTATCAAAAAATATTTTTTCCCTGCCTGTAGTCACAATACAATATTCTCTGCCTGTGCATTTGGTTTGTTTATATTTTTTTTAAATGTAAATAATAGCCTATATTTATTTAAAACATCAAAATGACCTTTCTGATTATAGTACTGTACTATCTTTCTGAGTGTACTAAGTATACAAAAGTATTAAAAATGATATAAAATAGCCTTTAGCTTATATGTATAAACTCTTATATTACATAAATATAAATAAATATTGCCTAAATTACATAAGATATTGATGTTTACAATTGGTTCTATCACCTCCAAACTGTCCCATTTTAAAGATGTAAATATTCCAAAATCCAAAACTTTTCCAGGCCCAAGCAGTTTGGATAAAGGGTTTTCTACCTGTAATGATTTTGATTTGTACAGTTATTCTCAAAAATGCTTGATATTAGTGATTACAGGGGTGTATTTAAAGTTGATGATAGGCGTATTTTTCTTTCTTTCCCATGCTTGCAACCTTATATTCATCAATATTATATGCTTTTTTCTTAGGTGACAGTGGATAAGCAGGTCGCTTCTGGTTGATGACTCCTGTACTGAATCCAACTACTACTGAAGAAAACAGATACAATGAGGCACACCACTGAAAAAGAGAGAACTTTTGGTGTGCTGAAATCCAGATATCGTTGTCTTGACAGCTCAGGTGGTGTGTTTCAGTACTCAAAAAGAAAAGTGCGTGAGATAATTATGGTATGTTGTATGCTACACAACATTGCTCTCAGGCAGGTTGGTGTGCCAGAAGTAGAACTGTCACAGATGTCTGATAGCAACGTGGATATGGAACCTACAGCTGGAGAGCCAACAGAGAGTGGGATAGCAATAATGTAAATGTCCAAGTATGGAGCTTCTGACTGACCTCAGCCACTATAACATTGGCACCTTTGTAAAATACATACAAATTATATAACCATGAACCACTAGCCATACCCTCTACAAATAAAATAAAAAATATTTGCACTAACATAGTCTCGATCAGATATTAACCCTAACAGTTTCAAACATTCCTTAAAGACTCCACTGTCCATGAATGCCTACTATATACGCTAACCTTTTCCTTATCTCAGTTCCTCTCCTCCTTTTATCATCTTCTTGTACTCCCTTAGCATGTAAGCCAACAAGCCCAGTTGTTTTGTAGATCACCTTCATAAGAGCTGATTTATAACAGGGCAACTCTTTGCAGGTTCCTCTACCCATTTGTCTCCTATAAATGCTACCTTGCATGTCATACCTATATTTATAGCTCTGCAGAATCTGTGCTTTTTTATGTGGGCAGTCTGTTGGGTCTGACAGATTTAATAGGATTGTAGGACATGCTCCCATGTTGGTTTCATAGTGGTGAAAGATAGGATTTGGTCTAGGGACAAAGTCATGTGCATTAAGGATTTATTGTGTTATGTCTTTGGAATTTATTGCGGTGGGAGCCAGGTTGCAGGTAGCTTATATTGTGGTGTATGAATATGTAGCAATGTTATGGTATGTTGGTTCTATAGGCATAAAAGTTATTTTGTATACATGCATAGCACATCAGCAAACAAGTACTTTATTGCAAATATCTCTACAACAAAACATTTTTTAAAAGCATTTAAAAGTACAGTGCACTTTAAAACTGGTTTCCCCTTAATGTGTTGTATATGAAATAGCTGTTGTTGCTAACTGAAATCACAACCCAATCAAATGGCCTAAGCCTGCATGGAGATCATTCGCTTTTCTATCTCACACACCCACAAACACACACATACAATGTATGCTAGCCTTTTCTTACCTCAGTTCCGCTCCACCTTTTTTTATCCCTATGAACCTCCTTACCATGTTTTGTAGATCACCTTCATGAGAGCATTACCTTTTATATCTATACAAACAAACACACACAGTCCTTATCTTATCTTTCCCTGTATACATAACAACAAGTGAGAACAAGGGAAAAATAAAATTGTTGTACCTCTCCCAATCCTCAATAAGAGCGTGATTTATTATGAATATTCTTGTTTACATACACCTAGATTATGAGTTTTGCTCTAAACAGGGTGCAAAAATAACGCCAAAAAAAATGCGTTATTTCACTCTCCATAGCGCTGCCATTACGAGTTACTGAAAAATTTCCTTGTGCTGTGCAGTATGGTGCGTTAAGCTCCATATCGCACAAAAGCCAAGCACTGATTTGACGTGCTTGTGCACACTTTTCCCCATAGACATCAATGGGGAGAAAGTGTTAGAAAAAAAACTAACACCTGGGGCGCGATCCGATATACGGCGTCATTTTCAGCGCAAGCGAGGGAACCCATGTCGCCCACAGTTTCAGCTCGCAACTCGAGCTATCCAATATACAGCGCCATCAGATGCTAAACTGGCGTAAGTCGGATAAACCAGCAATGTCCAGAAATCTGCGTAAGTACAAATTTCTGGAGTCGCCAGTGACTTACGGCACTTTAGAAACTGCCGGCGCCTACAAAACCTGACTAAAGTCTAAATCTCCCGTAACTGTCTAACACGCCTCCCAAACATAGCCCGACACGTCTAACCCTCTATCCGCTATCCCCCCTCACTATCCTAACAATGAAAAATGTATTAACCCCTAAACCGCCGCTCCTGGACCCCGCTGCACCTAATAAAGTTATTAACCCCTAAACCGCCGCTCCCGGACCCCGCCGCCAGCTATATTAAATCTATAACCCCCTAAAGTGAGCCCTAACACCGCCAGCATCTATTTTACCTACCCCCTAATGTGAGCTCCTACCCCGCCGCCAGCTATATTAAACTATATTAACCAGTATCTAATCCCCCTACCCCGTCGCCAGCTATAGTATCTATATTAACCCCTAATCTAATCCCCCTAAAATAATTATCTCTATTACCAGCCCTTAAAAGGGCCTTTTGCGGGGCTTTGACCCAAAGTAAACAGCTCTTTTGCCCTATAACCTGCCCTCCCTACACCCCCGCCACCTATATTAATAGTATTAACCCCTATTGTAAGCCCCTAACACCGCCGCCATCTATATTAAAATTATTAACCCCTAATTTAATCTACCTACCCCGCCGCCAGCTATATTATCTATATTAACCCTAAGTATATTATAGTTAATATAGTTATTACATTATATATATTAACTATATTAACCCTAATTATATTAGGGTTAATATAGTTAATATAGTTACTATAGTATTTATATTAACTATATTAACTCTATCTAACCCTAACACCCCTAACTAAATTCTTATTAAATAAATCTAATTCATATTATAAACTAAAATATTCCTATTTAAATCTAAATACTTACCTATAAAATAAACCCTAAGATAGCTACAATATAATTAATAATTACATTGTAGCTATGTTAGGGTTTATATTTATTTTACAGGTAAATTGTTAATTATTTTAACTAGGTATAATAGCTATTAAATAGTTATTAACTATTTAATAGCTACCTAGTTAAAATAATTACCCAATTACCTGTAAAATAAATCCTAACCTAAGTTACAAATACACCTACACTATCAATAAATTAAATAAACTACAAATATCTATCTAAAAATACAATTAAATAAACTAAACTAAATTAACCCCCCCCCACTAAATTACAAAAAAAAAGATTACAGCAATTTTAAGCTAATTACACCTATTCTAAGCCCCCTAATAAAATAATAAAGCCCCCCAAAATAAAAAATTCCCTACCCTATTCTAAATTATAAAATACCCAGCTCTGTACCAGCCCTTAAAAGGGCTTTTTTGCGGGGTATTTACCCCAAGTTAACAGCTCTTTTGCCTGTAAAAAAAAAGAACACAACACCCCCCCCAACATTACAACCCACCACCCACATACCCCTATTCTAAACCCACGCAAACCCCCCTTAAAAAAACCTAACACTACCCCCCTGAAGATCACCCTACCTTGTCTTCACCCAACCGGGCCGAACTCCTCATCTGATCCGGGCGATGTCTTTATCCAAGCGGCAAAGAAGAAGTCTTCATCCTGGCGATGTCTTTATCCAAGCGGCAAAGAAGAAGTCTTCATCCCGGCGATGTCTTTATCCAAGCGGCAGCAAAGTCTTCTTCCATCCTGCGACATCTTCAATCTTCTTTCTTCGCTCCTCCGACGCGGAGCATCCATCCCGGCCGACGACTGAACGAAGAATGAGGTACCTTTAAATGACGTCATCCAAGATGGCGTCCGTCGAATTCCGATTGGCTGATAGGATTCTAGCAGCCAATCGGAATTAAGGTAGAAAAATCTGATTGGCTGATTGAATCAGCCAATCAGATTCAAGTTCAATCCGATTGGCTGATTGGTTCAGCCAATCGGATTGAACTTGAATCTGATTGGCTGATTCAATCAGCCAATCAGATTTTTCTACCTTAATTCCGATTGGCTGCAAGAATCCTATCAGCCAATCGGAATTCGACGGACGCCATCTTGGATGACGTCATTTAAAGGTACCTCATTCGTCGTTCAGTCGTCGGCCGGGATGGATGCTCCGCGTCGGAGGAGCGAAGAAAGAAGATTGAAGATGCCGCTTGATGGAAGATGTCGCCGGATGGAAGAAGACTTTGCTGCCGCTTGGATAAAGACATCGCCGGGATGAAGACTTCTTCTTTGCCGCTTGGATAAAAACATCGCCGGGATGAAGACTTCTTCTTTGCCGCTTGGATAAAGACATCGCCCGGATCGGATGAGGAGTTCGGCCCGGTTGGGTGAAGACAAGGTAGGGAGATCTTCAGGGGGGTAGTGTTAGGTTTTTTTAAGGGGGGTTTGGGTGGGTTTAGAATAGGGGTATGTGGGTGGTGGGTTGTAATGTTGGGGGGAGGGTGTTGTGTTCTTTTTTTTCACAGGCAAAATAGCTGTTAACTTGGGGTAAATACCCCGCAAAAAGCCATTTTAAGGGCTGGTACAGAGCTGGGTATTTTATAATTTAGAATAGGGTAGGGAATTTTTTATTTTGGGGGGCTTTATTATTTTATTAGGGGCTTAGAATAGGTGTAATTAGCTTAAAATTGCTGTAATCTTTTTTTTGTTTGTAATTTAGTGTTTGTTTTTTTTTGTAATTTAGTTTAGTTTATTTAATTGTATTTTTAGATAGATATTTGTAGTTTATTTAATTTATTGATAGTGTAGGTGTATTTGTAACTTAGGTTAGGATTTATTTTACAGGTAATTGGGTAATTATTTTAACTAGGTAGCTATTAAATAGTTAATAACTATTTAATAGCTATTATACCTAGTTAAAATAATTAACAATTTACCTGTAAAATAAATATAAACCCTAACATAGCTACAATGTAATTATTAATTATATTGTAGCTATCTTAGGGTTTATTTTATAGGTAAGTATTTAGATTTAAATAGGAATATTTTAGTTTATAATATGAATTAGATTTATTTAATAAGAATTTAGTTAGGGGTGTTAGGGTTAGATAGAGTTAATATAGTTAATATAAATACTATAGTAACTATATTAACTATATTAACCCTAACCCTATAGTTAATATATATAATGTAATAACTATATTAACTATAATATACTTAGGGTTAATATAGATAATATAGCTGGCGGCGGGGTAGGTAGATTAAATTAGGGGTTAATAATTTTAATATAGATGGCGGCGGTGTAAGGGGCTTACATTAGGGGTTAATACTATTAATATAGATGGCGGCGGTGTAGGGAGGGCAGGTTATAGGGCAAAAGAGCTGTTTACTTTGGGGCAAAGCCCCGCAAAAGGCCCTTTTAAGGGCTGGTAATAGAGCTTATTACTTTAGGGATATTAGATTAGGGGTTAATAATATTAATATAGCTGGCGGCGGTATAGGGGGATTAGATTAGGGGTTAATAATTTTTATATAGGTGGCGGCGGTGTAAGGGGTCAGATTAGGGGATAGATAAGGTAGATGGCGGCGGTGTAAGGGGTTCACAATAGGGGATAGATAAGGTAGATGGCGGCAGTTTTAGGGGTTCACATTAGGGGATAGATCAGTTAGATGGTGGCGGTTTTAGGGGCTCACAGTAGGGGGTTAGTTTATGTAGATGGCGGCGGGGTCCGGGAGCGGCGGTTTAGGGGTTAATAACTTTATTAGGGATTGCGGCGGGGGATCGCAGTTGACAGGTAGATAGACATTGCGCATGCGTTAGGTGTTAGGTTTTATTTAGCATATCGCGGTTGACAGGTAGATAGACATTGCGCATGCGTTAGGTGTTCGGTTTTATTTAGCAGGTAGTTTAGGGAGTTACGGGGCTCCAATAGTCAGCGTAAGGCTTCTTACGGCTGCTTTTTGTGGCGAGGTGAAAATGGAGTAAGATTTCTCCATTTTCGCCACGTAAGTCCTTACGCTGTATATTAAATACCAAACTGCGCTGGTTTGGTATACCTGTCTATGGCCCAAAAAACTACGGGCGACGGCAGAAATATACGCACGTAACTTCTAAGTTATGCCGTATATAGGATACCAAACCAGCGCAAATATTGGCGTCGCCAGCTTTTGCGGGCGACGATTTTTATCGGATCGGGCCCCTGAAGTGCGGAATGGAGATCTCCTTAACGCAACCCCATTGATATCTATGGGAAAAAGAAAGTTACATTTAAACATAACACCCTAACATAAACCCCTAGTCTAAACACCCCTAATCCACCACCCCCCCCGACATCGCTGACACTTAATAACAGCTATTAACCCCTAATCGGCCCCTCCCTGACACAAAATAAAAGATATTAACCCCTAATCCGCCGCTTCCCGACATCGCAGACACTAAATATAATTATTAACCCCTATGTCACCGCTCCCTGACATCGCTGACACTAATAAAAGCTATTAACCCCTAATCTGCCGCTCCCAGACACTAATAAAAGCTATTAACCCCTAAACTGCCGCCCCCCCCATTGCAAAATGCTAAAATAAACTATTAACCCCTAAACCTAACACCCCCTAACTTTAAATTAAAATTACAATATAACTATCTTAAAAAAAATAAAAACTTACTTGTGAAAATCTAAGTTTAGACTATAAATAAACCTAATATTACCATTCTAATAAAATAAAAAAAACTACCAATTAAAAAATCTAAATTTAAAATTATAAAAACTAACACTACAAAAAAAATTTAAAAATCTAAAATTATAAAAAATAATAAACACTAAATTACGAAAAATAAAAATGAAATTATCAAAAATAAAAACAATTACACCTAATCTATTAGCCCTATAAAAATAAAATAAAAACAAAACAAAATAAAACACCCCATAACCTACAATAAACTACCAATAGCCCTTAAAAGGACCTTTTGTAGGGCATTGCCCTAAGTTAAACAGCTCTTTTACCTGTAAAACAATACAAAGTCCCCCCAACAGTAAAACCCACTAACCAATCAACCGCTCAAAATAAAAAAATCTAACTCAAAAAAAACCTAAGCTACCCATTGCCCCTAAAGGGGCATTTGTATGGGCATTAAAGGGACAGTCTAGTATAAATTAAACTTTCATTATTCAGATAGGACTTTTAATTTTAATCAACTTTCCAATTTACTTTTATCATAGTTATCTTAGTTTAAACTAAACATAGGTAGGCTCATATGCTAATTTCTAAGCCTTTGAGGGCTGCCTCTTATCACAGGCTTTTTAAATCTCTTTTCAACACAAAGAGACAGAAAGTACACGTGGGCCATATAGATAACACTGTGTTCAGGCACAGGGGGTTATTTAAGATTTAGCACAAAACAATGCTAAATTTAAGACAATAGATAATAAACAGTCACAGTCATGTGATCAAGGGGCTGGAAGACGGTTCCTAGATACAAGGTAATCACAGAGGTAAAAAGTATATTAATATAACTGTGTTGGTTATGCAAAACTGGGGAATGGGCAATAAAGGGATTATCTATCTTTTAAAACAATAACAGTTCTATGGTAGACTGTCCCTTTAAGCTCTTTTTCACTGCCCTTAAAAGGGCATTTAGCTCTTTTACAATTTGCCCAAAGCCCTAATCTGAAAAAAAAAACTACCCCAAACCCCCCCAAAAAACTAACACTAACCCCAGAATATCTACTCAAGGTTTTTGAAGTCAGGACATCCATCTCCATCCAGGCAGCGAGAAGTCTTCATTCAGGCGGCGACATCTTCATTAACTGAAATTTTTTTTACCGCAAAACCCCCCCCAAAAAAACTAACACTAACCCTAGAATATCTACTCATGGTTCCTGAAGTCAGGACATCCATCTCCATCCAGGCAGCAAGAAGTCTTCATCCAGGTGGCGAGAAGTCTTCATTCAGGCGGCGACATCTTCATTAATCGTGGGGGCGTCTTCTATCTTCATCCCGGGAGCGCGGAGCTATCCTGGACAACGATGACATCCTGCACAGAGCATCCTCTTCATAAGGTCACTGCTGTACTCTGAAGTTGAACGCAAGGTAACCGTTTGAAAATGGCGTACTTTGCATTCCTATTGGCTGATTTGATTCTTCAAATTCAACTCAGCCAATAGGATGAGAGCTTCTGAAATCCTATTGGCTGTTCAAAACAGCCAATAGGATAAGAGCTACTGAAATCCTATTGGCTGTTCAAAACAGCCAATAGGATGAGAGCTACTGAAATCCTATTGGCTGTTCAAATCAGCCAATAGGATTTCAGTATCTTTCATCCTATTGGCTGTTTTGAATTTGAAGAATTTGAATTTGACGCCATTTTGAAACGGTTACCTTGCATTCAACTTCAGTGTACAGCGGTGACCGTATGAAGAGGACACTCCACGCAGGATGTCATCGTCATCCAGGTAAGCTCTGCACCGCGCCACCAGGATGAAGATAGAAGACGCCCCTGCGATGAATGAAGATGTCGCCACCTGAATGAAGACTTCTCATAACCTGGATGGAACCGTCAGTATATATTCTGGGGTTAGTGTTAGTTTTTTTTAAAATATTTTGGTGTGTTTTTTTTTAAGATTAGGGCAAATTGTAAAAGAGCTGAATGCCCCTTTAAGGGCAGTGAAAAAGAGCTGAATGCCCTTTTAAGGGCAATGCCCATACAAATGCCCCTTTAGGGACAATGGGTAGCTTAGGTTTTTTTAGACTTAGGTTTTTTATTTTGGGGGGTTGGTTGAGTGGTGGGTTTTACTGTTGGAGGGACTTTGTATTTTTTTTACAGGTAAAAAAGGCCTTTTAAGGGCTATTGGTAGTTTATTGTAGGCTAGGGGGTGTTTTTATTTTGGGGGTCTTTTTTATTTTTATAGGGCTATTAGATTAGGTGTAATTGTATTATTTTTTAAAATGTTGTTTACTATTTTTTGTGATCTTAGTGTTTTTTATTTTACATCATTTTAGTGTTTATTTTTTTTTGTAATGTTAGATTTTTTTATTTTTTTTTTCGTAGGATTATTTTTTTTTTATTTGTAATTTAGGATTTTTATTTTTTATTTTATTAGAATAGTAGTGTTAGGTTAATTTATAGTTAATGTTTAGTTTAATGTTAGGTTTATTTTTATTTCACAGGTAAGTTTTTATTTATTTAAATATAGTTATATTGTAATTTTAATTTAAAGTTAGGGGGTGTTAGGTTTAGGGGTTAATAGTTTAATTAAGTCTTTTGTGATGTGGGGGGCCGGCGGTTTAGGGGTTAATAGATTTATTTAGTGTTTGCGATGTTGGGGAGCAGCAGTTTAGGGGTTAATAACTTTGTTATAGTGTCAGCAATGTCGAGGAGTTGAGGTTTAGGGGTTAATATATTTAAATAGTGTTGGTGATGTGGGTGGGTGGCAAATTAGGGGTTAATAAATTTATTTAATAGTCGCGATGTGGGTGGGCAGTATATTAGGGGTTAATAAGTTATAAATAGTGTTTGCGATGCGGGAGGGTGACGATTTATGGGTGTTAGTGTACTTTGTAACATTTTAGTTCCAAGTTTTGTGAAACATTTTTATTACACAAAATCCATAACTACTGGTCTCAGATGGTAGTTTGGATCGTGTCGGTATAGGCTGTAACGCAAGCATTGTAGCCTGAACGCACAACCTGTAATACCGGTGCTATGAAAATCCCACACTCAAACGTAATTTTTTTAAGTGCGGAATGGATGTTGCGTTACAGGCTAAAATGCTTGCATTACAGCTATACCGCTGCGGCTTGTAATATGTGTTCCTGGCCATTCCATGCAAAATGGCCAATTTTTTAACGGTATAGCTGTACCGCAAAACTTGTAATCTAGTCGATAGTTTTTTTGTAATCAGTACTGCTGTGCTGAAATTGTCAATGTAGGTGGCAGTTATAGCGGGGAAAATCAGCTATTTTAAATGACAAAATGAATGTGAAGGAGCTATTTGTAAATACTTTTTGACACTCCAACAGCTAAAATTAATGATCTGGAATACATTAAGGTGGAGACCTACCCCTTTCATTGTATTACTTATTTGAAAAACTGTGTAGAATGTTCTAACAATCTACTTGAAATCCCTAGTGAGTTTGTTTATCTCATTGCCCTGGATAGCTCTACTAAAATCGCTGTGACTCTGTATTATGATTCCTACTTAGGGGCATATTTATCAAGCTCCGAATGGAGCTTGATGCCCCGTGTTTCTGGTGAGCCTACAGGCTCACCAGAAACAGCAGTTATGAAGCAGCGGTCACAAAGACCGCTGCTCCATAACCTGTCTGCCTGCTCTGAGCAGGCGGACAGACATTGCCGGAAATCAACCCGATCGAGTACGATTGGGTTGATTGACACCCGCTGCTGGCGGCCTATTGGCCGCGAGTCTGCAGGGGGCGGCGTTGCACCAGCAGCTCTTGTGAGCTGCTGGTGCAATGCTGAATACGGCGAGAGTATTGCTCGCCGTATTCAGCGAGGTCTGTCGGACCTGATCTGCACTGTCGGATCAGGTCCGACAGACCTTGATAAATAGAGGCCATAGCCTCACATGGGATTCATTGTGGGCTAAAAATGATTAAATCATAGCAGTTTTTTTTAATTTATTTGTGTGTTTTTTTATAAATGATGTCATTATTTTTTTATTTATTTTTTTAAATATAATTTTTATTGAGGTGTTGAAGAAATAAAAACATTTGATATATTAAATTTGTCAAACTTATAATGCAGCAACATGTACAGATGGTATGAAATAACATAAATATTGCAACATATGACATTCTGTAAGAATTATTGCAGGATGATATAGTATGCTAGAATATAAGAATGTCTCAACATATAATAGTCTGTATGAAGATATTAAGTAAATAATGTCACACCTAATTTTGTAATCAATATATATAGTTATATGTCCCCTCAAAGATAATTAGACAACTAGGGGAATGTTATCCCCAAGTAGTATATAAGGGTCTCTCGTGGACCCCTAGAATGTTACCTCCGAATGAGGGGGATTTCAGGGGATTTAGAGAAAAATATGATTTTCTCTATGCTTATCTAGTTAGCAATATCTGGGGGGGAGCGGAGTTTGCGGAAAAGTACTATGAGAGCTAAAATGATATAATCAGAGATAACTATATAAATAAGGAAAGCAGGTGGGATTCGCACACACATCCAATAGGTACATTTTTCTTAATATAAGATAGTGGTGATAGATGGTGCAGGTCTATTGCGTGATTTTCTCTAGTAAATGAAGAGAAAAAGGCTTGAGGAGTATATCAAAGCCAATTAATATGGGTGCAGTATACTCACTCCATAAGATGTGTCTGTTCAGCTGAAATAGGGTGTAACAGATGGCGAGAGTCCACAGGATCCTGGTGTTGAATGCCCAGAGTCTCCAAATATAGGACTATAAATGAATGGAAACCCAAGTGACAAAGATATCCAATGTATAATTAAAAGATGTAGTAACTTACTCCATATATAAGAGAATTCCGACCCGGCATAGCAAAGAAAGAGCTTGACAGTCTTTCAAATAAGATAAAAAGGTTTTATTTGCTCAACAAATAAAGGTTTTATTTGCTTAAAAAGGTTTTATTTACTCAACGCGTTTCAACGTATTATACGTCTTTGTCAAGAGCATAAATTAAAACAAGTGATACAAATCAGTAAAACAGGTAAGTAAAAAAGCAGCTTTTTTACTTACCTGTTTTATTGATTTGTATCACTTGTTTTAATTTATGCTCTTGACAAAGACGTATAATACATTGAAACGCGTTGAGTAAATAAAACCTTTTTATCTTATTTGAAAGACTGTCAAGATCTTTCTTTGCTGTGCTGGGCTGGAATTCTCTTATGTATGGAGTAAGTTACTACATCTTTTTGTTATACATTGGATATCTTTGTCCCTTGGGTTTCCATTCATTTATAGTCCTATATTTGGAGACTCTGGGCATTCAACACCAGGATCCTGTGGACTCTCGCCATCTGATGATACACCCTATTTCAGCTGAACAGACACATCTTATGGAGTGAGTATACTGCACCCATATTAATTGGCTTTGATATACTCCTCAAGCCTTTTTCTCTTCATTTACTAGAGAAAATCACGCAATAGACCTGCGCCATCTATCACCACTATCTATCTATATACAGTCACAAAGGAGAGACTGCAAGAAGGCTGCGGTCTGATCTAAAGGAGAGTATCAGTTCTTAGTTCATTTAATACAGAATATTGTGTGTTTTTCCCCAATATTGTGTGTATTCCATCTAGCACCTCTGTATATTGCTTGTACCATATTTTCTTAATATAAGTAATGTCCGGTGCAATACCTAGTAGGACCACCCTTCAGGCCATGCGTGAGTGCGGCGGTTTAGGGGTTAATATGTTTATTATAGTGGTGGTGATGTCCGGAGAGGAAGATTAGGGGTTAATAAATATAATGTAGGGGTTGGCGATGTCGGGCCGGCAGCTTAGGGGTTAAAAAGTGTAAGAGTTTAGACTCGGGGTACATGTTAGGGTGTTAGGTGCCGGCTTTTTTTAAGCCGGCTCTCTTCATTGATGTCTATGGGGAAATCGTGCATGAGCACGTACAACCAGCTCACTGCAGCTTTCAGCAGCGCTGGTATTGGAGTGCGGTATGGAGCTCAATTTTGCTCTACACTCACTTTTTACCTGATAACGCCGGGTTTTTGTAAACCTGTAATACCAGCGCTGTAGGGAAGTGAGCGGTGACAATAACTTGCAAGTTAGCACCGCAACCCTTATAACGCAAAACTCGTAATCTAGCCGAATATTTGAAAAAGAAGTCATCAAAGCTAAGAAGCCAGACGATTTTTGGTTCAGAAACTGGACAGCACTTCTTTATTGCTGGGTGAATTTATCTACCAATCAGGAAGAACAACCCAAGTTGTTCACCAAGAATGGGCCGTCATCTAAACGTACATTCTTGCTTTTCAAATAAAGATACCAAGAGAATGAAGAAAATTGATAATAGGAGTAAATTAGAAAGTTGCTTAAAATTGCATGCTCTATCTGAATCACAAAATAAAAAATTTGGGTTCAGTGTCCCTTTAAGCTTTTTGCCACAGGGTATAGGGCTCATGCTCAAGTGGCAGCCTTACATTATCTTTAACATTCATATAATAATGCTCAGTTCTGCATATTGCATGTTTGTTGTGTGACCAGATATAGACTAATTCCAGTTTGGGATCACTATATTTGTATTTTGATGGTTTATTAAACATTTACTCCCAGTTACTACTTCTCCACTTAACCCCACTTACATGAATATGGTCATTGTCATTTAAGAGCTACCTGGTGTGTATAATAGGAATCAGATCAGCTATATATGAATACATGTTCCTTATCAAGATCTTTCAGTTAACTTACCACCTGTGATATCTCCTCCATCAAGGTATATATATATATATATATATATATATATATATATATATATATATATATATATATATATATATATATAGTTATCTCTGTATATCCAGTGAAATGAAGGTAGCACATGGTTTCAAAGGCTGAACCTTTTATTAGAGCAACGTTTCGGGGCTCCTGCCCCTTTCTCAAACTAATTTCTAACTGACACACATACCCCTTTTATAGGGTCAAACATAAAACAGGTAACCAATTACAGAACAGGGGTGTGTTTAACACTGTCATCTATATCTTTGATAGCATCTATTTTCTCTATGAATTGTATTGTTTCCCTGACATAAGATTTACCTTGTGTGACCAGTGGCGCTAAGCCTATACCGGCAACTATGGGCCTACCGGGTGGGAGTTTGATCTTTTTCCCTTGATATGATAAATATGTAGTATACAATAACTATAATTTTTATTTGCTGTAGATTATTGTCAGTGTTACTTTGTTTTTCAGCACTAATGCAATTTGGTCAGCGACTTGCTGCATTTGTTTTTAATAGGTTGTCCAATTCTTGCCACGGATGCTAGGGGTTAAATTATGTGTTGTTTTCTTTTTCCACAGGATATGTGATGATGTCAATACCTGTTAAACACACCCCTGTTCTGTAATTGGTTACCTGTTTTATGTTTGACCCTATAAAAGGGGTATGTGTCAGTTAGAAATTAGCGTGAGAAAGGGGCAGGAGCCCCGAAACGTTGCTCTAATAAAAGGTTCAGCCTTTAAAACCGTGTGCTACCTTCATTTCACTGGATATACATTGTTACCTTGCCGTCTGGATGAAGACTTTTTCCCATCTGGAGGACCACTTCTCCCGGCTTGGATGAAGACTTCTACCTGCTTCGTTGAGGACTTCTTGCCGCTTGGATGAAGACTTCTCCCGGCTTCGTTGAGGATGGATGTCCAGTCTTCAAAACTGTAAGTGGATCTTCGGGGGTTAGTGTTAGGTTTTTTTAAGGGTTTATTGGGTGGGTTTTATTTTTAGATTAGGGTTTGGGCACTTGAAAAAGAGCTAAATGCCCTTTTAAGGGCAATGCCCATCCAAATGCCCTTTTCAGGGCAATGGGGAGCTTAGTTATTTTAGTTAGGACTTTATTTGGGGGGTTGGTTGTATGGGTGGTGGGTTTTACTGTTGGGGGTATTTGTATTTTTTTTACAGGTAAAAGAGCTGATTTCTTTGGGGCAATGCCTCGCAAAAGGCCCTTTTAAGGGCTATTGGTAGTTTAGTTTAGGCTAGGGTTTTTTTATTTTGGGGGGGCTTTTTTATTTTGATAGGGCTATTAGATTAGGTGTAATTAGTTTAAATATCTGATAATGTCTTTTTTTTATTTTGTGTAATTTAGGTTTTTTTGTAATTTAGGTAATTTTATTTAATTTAGGTAATTTATTTAATTGTAGTGTAAGTTTAGGTGTTAGTGTAACTCAGGTTAGGTTTTATTTTACAGGTAAATTTGTATTTATTTTAGCTAGGTAGTTAGTAAATAGTTAATAACTATTTATTAACTATTCTACCTAGTTAAAATAAATACAAACTTGCCTGTAAAATAAAAATAAAACCTAAGATAGATACAATGTAACTATTAGTTGTATTGTAGCTAGCTTAGGGTTTATTTTATAGGTAAGTATTTAGTTTTAAATAGGAATTATTTAGGTAATGATAATAATTATTATTTAGATTTATTTTAATTATATTTAAGTTAGGGGATGTTAGGGTTAAACTTAGGTTTAGGGGTTAATAACTTTGGAATAGTGGCAGTGACGGGTGATTAGGGGTTAATAACTGTAATGTAGGTTGCGGCGATGTTAGGGACAGCAGATTAGGGGTTAATAATATTTAACTAGTGTTTGCAAGGCGGGAGTGCGGCGGTTTAGGGGTTAATAGATTTATTTTAGTGGCAGCGATGCGGGAGGGCCTCGGTTTAGGGATTAATAGGTAGTTTATGGGTGTTAGTGTACTTTTTTAGCACTTTAGTTATGAGTTTTATGCTACAGCTTTGTAGCGTAAAACCCATAACTACTGACTTTCAGTTTACTGTATAGATCTTGGCGGTATAGGCTGTACTCACTTTTTGGTCTCCCAGACAGACTCGTAATACCGGCGCTATGGAAGTCCCATTGAAAAGGGACTTTTTGAAAGCTGCGATAATTTGGTTGCGTTAAGGTCAAAAAAGTGTGCGGTGGGGGCGGAGCCAACTGTGAAACTGTTAGGACGCACGTTTCAATAGCTCTGGCCATTCCGGTTATAAAATAAGAATTTGCCTACTATACAAGCTTTTATATTGGACCATTGAGGAATATTAGTGAGTGTGGATGACCCATACACCTAATTCAAAGCTGACCACTGCTACATTGACGAAACATCGCCAGCATCGGGGGTAAAATACTGATTAGTGGGCTGGAGAGCCACCATCTTTTGGCCTACGCAACATTCACATAGATGTACGAGACTGTTGAGAGTTGCCTGAATCATTTTAAGATTTGATATCTACTACCGCACCTTACCATGGATACCGCAGAGCGCATTATGGGAGAGATACACCGCTTTCTAAACAGCTACTGGGATGTGTTTACATACTCTAACGTGTTAGCACCTCGGCAGACGGAAGCAGTGTCCGTTGCCTGTTCTGATCATACTCCTATTGCTATCATTGCTCCCGAGAGGGGGGGCGCTTTGGGGCCCCGGCGCTCCTCACCTCCTCAACACTACCTATAGAAAACTTTGGGAACGAAGAGTGCGGTGGCAGTAGCCCATTCAAACATAACGGAAGCGGCAGGCCACCTTTTTGGAGCTGATCGCTCAATACCCCTGAGCACTACTTACAACATATTAGTTGCAGCGGATTGCGATCCCCTGGAGCGGCATCGCGTGTCTCCTGAAGTGACACTTAGCGGGTTGTTGGGTCTGAGACAGTCAGGTCGGCTCAACGAGAAGGTAACCCAAGACATGCTTTACCGCATTGTCTTGGAACTTTTTTCATTATTGGACTGCCTTGCCTGGTTTAGCTGGATCGCCACAGTTCACAGCCTTCAACTCCATGGTGGCCTTAAGAAAAATATCCTGAAAACCGGAATGGGTTAAGTTCTTCTTTGTTTAGGCGTCTCTCTTAGCCTTATAAGATTGATAATATGACCTATTCATGGACGGATTGCCTATTATTTATCTGGGACTTAACTATGCTAACTGTATTGTGAGACCAACTTTGTTTCATACTAGGTGCTGAACATTTCCAGGATCTTTCAATGTACTGTTGGACTTTCATTTATCACTGTGGGTCACATATGTTTGTTTTAAAGCTCATGCTACTTTATTAGAGTTCATTGTTGCAGGGTTTCCTTTTCCATAGTTCTTTGGTTATTGTCCATTCCTATTTAGAGTTTTAGGGGGCAAACTCGTGGATTTGCTGATATGGCCACTACTGATGAGGGGTGGCATGTAGTGATGCATCCAGATTTTTGTTAAAGTTACTAGAGTGGGCTGGACCCACATTGATAATCCTATTTTGGGCCTCCCTGCATTTTACATATATTAGCCCTATGCATGTAGTCCTTCTCTCCGTTTACAATTGCTGCTTACTGTATTATGTCCCCCTGAACACCTCTTACACATATTACTGAGCCTAAGTGATTCTAAATGTCTTCTCAGGGAACAGTCATCCTGGCACACATAATACACCATTTGGATTGCTCGCACTTTCTGGCCAGACTCTATTTTACCAGCCCTGATACCTACCCATGGTCCTTGAAGAGCCCCTATATTTATTTATGTATGTTGACCCTGATAGGTTCCAAATGTGTTGTCAATGTACCACCCTCTGTAGCCTCACACAACCTCTCAGGGTTGATAACTGCGGGTTTTAACCCCTCACCTTTTTTCACTTATTATGAGATATATGGGGGTTTAATGTACACGAATAAGCCTGGTCTTAAATTGATGTTTTCATAGTAACTACCGAATGTTTTAACCATCAATATATGCACTATACTTGTTATATTTCGCCTCACATGTACCAGCTCTACATTTATAGTTTACTGACTGTTATACTGGTTCCTTATGTTTGAGATATGCTTTATCTTCCTTAAGCTAGTTCACCATGGTTTGACAGTTTCACAAGTAATATACTGTAGTTATTGTATTTAATTTACCACCTCCCCCCCCCCTCCATAATATACCTCCTACCCTTGGAGGGTTAACTATGTGGCTTCTCTTGCCTATGCCGTAACCAAATTGTTGTTTCTACATATTTTACCATACTATTTACACAGTGGAGTAATACTCCCATAATATCTTTTTTGTTTCCATATACCATGTTAATTGCTAATTTACTTTAAGCTTACCAACCCAGAAGTGACCATTCACACTATTCATTTTAATTTATAAAAAGAGGTTCCAATCTTTTCTATAAGATTATACATATTAAAAATTGCACTCTTCTACTTATATAGAAATCATCAAACTGTAATGTACTATTTCTACTTGTTTTCACGTTGTGCTGTTTCATATATGTTGTAACACTTTTGCACAACCTCAATAAAAAAAAAAAAAAAAAAAAAGTGTGCGGTGCCCCTAAACCTACAAGACTTGTAATACCAGCGGTAGTGAAAAAGCACTGTTATGAGCCATAACGCTGCTTTTTCACTCATACCGCAAAACTTGTAATCTAGCCAAAAGATAGAAAGAGAACGAAGAAAAATTGATAATAGGAGTAAACTAGAAAGTTGCTTAAAATTGCATGCTCTATCTGAATCACGAAAGAAAAAAATTGGGTTCAGTGTCCCTTTAAGGTAAATCATACCACTTTTAAGATAATACAGAGAATAAACCGAACACTCATTTTATTATATTTTTTGACCAAATTGCTCGGAATTATGGGTAAAGTTTACTATTCCTTTTACACACTGATAAGTGTTTGCTTAACAAGCAGTTTTTGATATGTTTGTTCTAATATGTCTATTGGACAGCAAAGGACACCGCTACTAACAAAGTAACAATCTATACTTTTTTTTTTTAATTGTAAAGTTTTTTATTGACTTTCATATTTCAATTGGGGGTATCTCACAAGCTTTTTTTTACATTTATAGGATTTGGTAATGTACAAGTGGGAATTTAATTTTATATGAATTTATGAAGTTAGGAATGAATATATATATATTAGAAAATACCTATGCTACCTAATGAATAATACACATCATCATTTATATTTAAATGCATGCATACCTGTATATATGATTTAATAAAAATGATTTATTTTGTGATTGCACTTATGGGTGTAACTAAGAAACGCTTGGCCCTAGGACAAAATTTGAAGGAAGGCCCATTCCTTTACACTTATGTAAAATATGTTTGAAAATTACAGGAGCCAGAAAGTCTGAGATTACATAAATTTACTTATAGTTTAGAAACAAATTGAAAGTGTAATATATATTGATCTAGGTCCATTCTTCTTAGCTCAACAAATTATGTCTGATTCCTAAAAATCCATCAAGACATCAATTTCCAGGATGCACAGAAATGAGCTTTGTTTAATGGATTACATGAATCATGATTCTCTCACCATTCTAGTGCATCAGAATATCTGTGCAAAGTGCCTTGCATGGATTTTATTATTGTTATTATTATTATTATTATTATTATTATTATTATTATTATTATTATTATTATAATTATTATTTCTATCATAATGATTTATTTGTAAATCATTGCCAAATGTCTTTGCACAGGGTACATGATTATCTCTCTATGTGTATGTATGTCAGTCTGTCCATCTATCTAGACATATTATTATTATTATCATTTATTTGTATAACGCCGCCAAATTCCGTAGCGCTGAGTACAGGGATAGGGGTATATAATGACAAGGATTTTTGATAAAATACAAAACATAACAAAACTAAATAAATCTAGTATAGGAGGAAGAGGGCCCTGCTCCGGAGAGCTCACAGTCTATAGGTTTAGGTTGCAGAGACATAAGGTTGGAGTAGCTTATCACATCAGTTGTAGTTGCAGCAGTGAGTCAGGCAGTTCATGTATTAGTTTGGTTAGGATGAGAGATGGAGGAGAGATGGTAAGCCTCTCTGAATAGGTATGTTTTCAAGGAGCGTCTGAAGCTATACAAGGTTGGAGACAGTCTTATGGAGCGGGATATAGAGTTCCAGAGGACAGGAGCAGCACGTGCGAAGTCTTGGAGACTGGAGTTGGATGTAAAGATAACAGGAGTGGAGAGGTGTAGGTCAGAGGTTGATCGAAGACGACGGGATGGGGAATATTTTACGATGAGAGAGGAAATATAGTTGGGAGTTAGACTGTTGAGTGCTTTGTAAGTTAGGGTTAATACTTAAATTATTGTAATGAACTAGTTATACAAGGTACTACTTGACTATTAATAGGTTTAATGCACAATCATAGGATATAAGGTTAACAGATTTTTCAATAACATTCAAATAATAGTTATGTGTCACTGTTATAACTACAATGAGATTTCCCCAGTTATCACTATGACTTAATATATGCCAGTTCTAAAATTAGTAAGAGTATATAGGTTCAATCTCACTAAGAACAAGGCTGGCAAGAATAATCCGTTACCGTAATCAGCTGTCTGTCCTCAGGAGCGGTTGGTGTATGCACACACTGGAACCGGAGAAGCAGTGAGTGAGACAGGCTGCACAGAGAGCGCTGACCGTCCGTAGCTGATGACGTCAGTGTGGAGCTCTCAGGTCTAACAGGGGAGCAGTGAGTGTAGCTGCGGTACAGCAGCTGAAAACAGTCGGTCTCGTCAAGTGAGAGGAGCAGGAACAGAGGTACAGGTAACGGCTCAAGCAGAGAAATAAATTCACTGAGCTAGCAAGGTTAGGAATCCGTAGCAAGAATGCTACTAACACTCAATTCGCCAGCATAGGTAGATAGGAGGTGGGTCCTTAAATAGTAAGAGGAGGCAAAATCTTAAAGGGACAGTATACAAAAACGGAACAATCATTACATAGGCCCCCCAAAAAAGATCCACAACGAGGTTCAAGGCCGTAGTCTATCCGGATACCTCCTATGAAAAATGGAAACCAACCTGGGTGTTGACACATTAAAGGCTGGCTCCCAGGTATCTTCTTCATGGCCGTAACCCTTCCAATGAATCAGGTAAAACAGCCGCCCATGACGGAAACGGGAGTCAAGGATGTCCTGGATTTCGTATTCAACATCAGGAACATCACCTCTAGGAATGTTCGTAGACAAAGGGTCAGATGGAGGCGATGTACAAGGCTTGACCAAGGAGATATGGAATATAGGGTGAATCCTGAAGGTATAGGGGAGATCGAGAGTTACTGTAACAGGATTGACCATACGAAGGATAGGGTAAGGTCCTATGAACTATGCTCCCAATTTTCGACTAGGGTAAGGGAGCTTTAAGTTCTTAGTAGAGAGCTAGACATGTTGACCCACAGAGTACTCAGGACCCTTCCTATGATAAAGGTTGTAGTGACCTTGCTGTGTAGAATGAGCCTGAAGGATATTTTCTCGTACAGATGAAAAGATCTGGGACATGTCGTTCACCAGATCATTAACTCGCGGACAAGGTGTTTCAATACATGGAAGGAGATCAAAACGAGGGTGGTACCCATAATTGACAAAGAAGGGACTGTATCCAGTTGAAGAATATTTGTTATTATTGTATGCAATCTCAGCAAGAGGTAAATAGGAAGCCCATGTATCTTGCTGATGCGAGCAGTAGCATCTCAGGTATTGTTCGAGGCACTGGTTCACACGCTCCATTTGCCCATTTGTTTGGGGGTGATAGGAGGTGCTGAGTCGTTGATCAATATGTAAAGCCTTGCAAAGGTTTCTCCAGAACTTGGAGGTAAACTGCTTTCCTCTGTCACTTATCAGAACTTTGGGGATACCATGTAATTGTACAATCTCCTTGACGAAGATGTTGCTTGTTTTTTCTGCCGATGGTAAAGCAGAGATATGGATAAAGTGTGCCATTTTTGAGAACAAATCAGTAACAACCAAAATAGTAGTGTATGACATAGACAAAGGAAGTTCAACAATGAAGTCCATTGAGACCATTTCCCATGGAGTGTGTGGAACCGGCATTGGGTGAAGTAACCCGGTGGGTAGTTGTCTAGAATGTTTTGCTGTAGCACAGATGTTACACTGTGATATATAGACTTTCAAATCTTTTATCATAGTTGGCCACCAAAAGGATTGTTTTAGGAGATCTTGAGATTTTGTAAGTCCCATAGTTATGTACTATTTTAAGTACAGACTGTCTGAGAGAGGGGGGCACAAAGAACATGTCCTGATATCTGTATAGATGATCTGAGTCTAAACGAAGAACATCCAGTAGTTTTGAGTTGTCCTTCTGTTGTGCCTCCTGGAGATAGGGAATCAAGTCCGTCACTATACCAACGATGCAATGTTTCGGTATCACTGTAGTAGGAATCTGGGTAGACGAAATTCTATGATCCTTTCTGGATAAGACGTCAGCTTTACCATTTTTCGTACCTGGTGAATAGGTGATAATGTAACAAAACCTAAAGAAGTAGAGGCTCCAACGTAATTGCCTAGATGATAGTGTCCTGTTGGACTGCAAATATTGGAGGTTTTTATGGTCGGTATAGATTACTATGGGATGATGAGCGCATTCTAGTAAACGACGCCAATGATCAAAAGAGCTCTTAATAGCCAGGAGCTCTTTCTCCCCTACGGTGTAATTGAGTTCTGCAGGGAGCATAAGTCTTGAAAAGAATGCCACAGGGTGTAGAGGTTCCTTATAGGATTTCCTCTGAGACAGAACGGCCCCAATAGCATACTCAGAAGCGTCAACTTCGAGTATAAATTGTCTGTCCAAATCCGGAAACTGTAGAATAGGAGCTGATGAGAATTTATGCTTTAGTAGATCAAACACTGTCTGCGTCTGACTCGTCCACATGAATTCTGAATTGAGTTTTGTGAGATCGGTTAATGGTTTGGTTATTTTAGCAAATCCTGGAATAAACTTTCTATAGAAATTGGAGAAGCCCAAAAACCCAAAAAAGCCCAAAAGCGCTGGACCTCTTTCTTTGAGGTGGGAATAGGCCAAGTCTGTATGTCCTGCACCTTATCCTCTTGCATACTAATTCCTAGTGGTGTGATATGGTAACCTAGAAAAGCTATATCGTCCGTATCAAAAATACATTTTTCAAGTTTGGCGTAAAGCCGGTGTTCTCTTAATCTAGATAGAACATTCTTTACATGTATTCTGTGTTGGTTAAGGTCTGCAGAGTAAATCAGGGTGTCATCCAGATATACAACCACGTATACATCCAGTATGTCTCTGAAAATGTTGTTGATTAAACACTGAAATGTAGCTGGAGCGTTACACAATCCGAATGGCATTACAGTATACTCAAACAGGCCATATCTAGTTCTGAATGCTGTAAGCCATTCGTCTCCAGCTCTCATTCTGATGAGATTATAGGCACCTCGGAGATCCAATTTTGTGAAAACCGAGGCACCTCTCAATCTCTCTATCAGTTCAGGTATCAGTGGGTACCTATTTTTCCTAGTGCGTCTGTTCAGCTCTCTGTAATCGATAATAGGCCTTAAAGACCCATCCTTATTTGTGACAAAAAACATGCCAGCTCCAGCAGGTGAGGTGCTAGGTCTTATAAACCCTTTCCTGAGGTTTTCATCTATGTAATTTTTTAGATGCTCTAGTTCCGGATAGATAATGGGTAGATATGCCCGAAAGGGATGGAGAAACCAGGAATAAGATCAATCGGGCAATCGTATGCCCGATGAGGTTGCAAAGTTTCAGCATCTTTTCTGTCAAACACATCTGCAAATTCAAGATAATGTGTAGGTATAGCGGATTCTGTGAGGTTCAGTACAGGAGTCATGCTATGTGTTGTGTTGGGGAGTGTGGTTGGAGGGAAGGTGAGACTAAGATTAGACCAATCTATTAGGGGCTTATGTTGGTATAACCAATGAATACCTAATATGACATTAAACATAGGGGAATGTATGACATCTAAGGTCAAATTCCCAGAAGTGTAGGTCTTTACTGAAAGATGTAGCGGTAATGTCTGATGAGTAACAGGTCCAGTGGACAAAGACCTACCATCAATGACTTTTACAGAAACAGGGTTATGCTTACACAACAGTGGAATTTTATTACATTTGGCAAAATTCATATCAACAAAATTCCCACAAGATCCTGTGTCAATAATAGCATCAGTCGTGATCCTGTTGTTGTCCCACTGTAAAACAATGGGTATGGTTATAAACTTGGATGACACTGAATTGCAAGCAGAACTCAAATGGAAATTTAATAACTTACTTGACTTTTGTTTAGTCAGGACTGGACAGTCCTTAACCTCATGATTTGAAGCTGCGCAATACATACATAAATTCTGAGCTCTTCTCCTCAATTTTTCCTGGGGTGGTAGTGGCCCTTTAACAAAACCTATTTCCATAGGTAGTGATGTCGCGAACATAAAATTTTCCGTTCGCAAACGGCAAACGCAAACTTACGCAAATGTTTGCGAACGGGTGAACCGGGCGAACCGCCATAGACTTCAATAGGCAGGCGAATTTTAAAACCCACAGGGACTCTTTCTGGCCACAATAGTGATGGAAAAGTTGTTTCAAGGGGACTAACACCTGGACTGTGGCATGCCGGAGGGGGATCCATGGCAAAACTCCCATGGAAAATTACATAGTTGATGCAGAGTCTGGTTTTAATCTATAAAGGGCATACATCACCTAACATTCCTAAATTGTTTGGAATAACGTGCTTTAAAACATCAGGTATGATGTTGCATCGATCAGGTAGTGTAAGGGTTACGCCCACATCACAATGACAGACCAAACTCCCCGTTTAACGCACCGCAAACAACCACAAACAGTCCATTTGCACAACTGCAAATTCCCCATTTGCACAAGGTTGGATACCAAGCTTGCCATGTCCCGTTCCTTGTCCTCACTGATGTCATTGAAGGTCTCTTCCTCCACCCAGCCACGTACAAGACCAAGGGTCCCCGAAAGGTGACAACAAGCCCCCTGGGACGCCTGCTGTGTTTGGTCTTCCACCACCTCAAAGCCACCTTCCTCCTCTGACTCCTCTTCTTCCTACTCCTCTCTCTGCGTTGCCACTCTCTGCGTTATTATAAGGTGTGTTAAGTAGTACTATTCCTATCAGTTTAATCCCTGTTATGTGCCTTTTTTTCGGTTTGGTTTTTGAAGCCACAGTGCAGCACCAGAGGCCAGAAAAATTAGGCATGTACACATGCCTGAAAAATGAGGTCTTGTTGCAGCCGCTGCTTTAGCAGCGGCCAGAAAAATTGATGTTTGTTTCCCAGGCAGAAAGTGTCCTAAAACATTGTGGCTTGAACCCTAGTTGGTGGCGGATAAGTCACGCAAGTCATCCGGCATTCAGAGATAAAATACAGCAGCGTGTGGACCATTTTTAGCCCAAGGCAGCTCATCTCATCAGTCCTTTTTTAGTCGAATGTATCGCCCACTGTCAGTCCCTTCGGGATCCATCCCTCATTTATCTTAATAAAGGTGAGGTAATCTAGACTTTTTTGACCTAGGCGACTTCTCTTCTCAGTGACAATACCTCCTGCTGCACTGAAGGTCCTTTCTGACAGGACACTTGAAGCGGGGCAGGCCAGAAGTTCTATCGCAAATTGGGATAGCTCAGGCCACAGGTCAAGCCTGCACGCCCAGTAGTCAAGGGGTTCATCGCTCCTCAGAGTGTCCAGATCTGCAGTTAAGGCGAGGTAGTCTGCTACCTGTCGGTCGAGTCGTTCTCTGAGGGTGGACCCCGAAGGGCTGTGGCGATGCCTAGGACTTAAAAAGCTCCGCATGTCCTCCATCAACAGCACATCTGTAAAGCGTCCTGTCCTTGCCGGCGTGGTTGTAGGAGTCGGAGGATTACTTTCACCTCTTCCCCTGTTAGATTCCCGTTGTGCTGTGACATCACCCTTATACCCTGTGTAAAGCATACTTTTTAATTTATTTTGGAACTGCTGCATCCTTTCCGACTTGCGGTAATTCGGTAACATTTCAGGCACTTTCTGCTTATACCGGGGGTCTAGTAGTGTGGACACCCAGTACAGGTCGTTCTCCTTCAGCCTTTTTATACAAGGGTCCCTCAACAGGCATGACAACATGAAAGACCCCATTTGCACAAGGTTGGATGCCGAGCTACTCATGTCGCGTTCCTCATCCTCAGTGATCTCACGGAAGGTATCTTCTACCCCCCAGCCACGTACAACACCACGGGTGCCAGATAGGTGACAACGAGCACCCTGGGATGCCTGTTGTGGATGGTTTTCCTCCTCCTCCTCCTCAAAGCCACATTCCTCCTCTGACTCCTCTTCCTCACAATCCTCTTCCAGCATTGCAGCAGGTCCAGCAAGCGATGCTGATAAGGCTGTTTCTGGTAGTGATGGTGACCACAACTCTTCCTCTTCACGCTCATCTATGGCCTGATCCAGCACTTTTCGCAGGGCACGCTCCAGGAAGAAAACAAATGGTATGATGTCGCTGATGGTGCCTTCGGTGCGACTGATTAGGTTTGTCACCTCCTCAAAAGGACGCATGAGCCTACAGGCATTGCGCATGAGTGTCCAGTAACGTGGCAAAAAATTCCCAGCTCCGCAGAGGCTGTCCTAGCACCCCGGTCATACAAATAGTCGTTAATGGCTTTTTCTTGTTGGAACAGGCTGTCGCAAATCAAGCGCCTCACTGGCATGTTGTTTTGCCGCTGGATATCTGAAAAGTGCACCATAGCCGTGTAGGAACACCTGAAATGGCCACACACCTTCCTGTCCTGCTTCAGGACATACTGTAAGCCTGGGTACTTATGCACAAAGCGTTGTAAGATCAGATTACACACATGTGCCATGCACGGCACATGTGTCAACTTGCCCAAATTCAATGCCGCCACAAAATTTCTTCCGGACAGGAGTGCTGGTCCAGTGTGACTCTCTGCTTTCAGGCAAGTCAACCCCAAGACGGCGTGACACTGCCGTATCTGGGATGTGGAATAGTACCTGGGGAGCTGGGGGGGGGGGTGCCGTTGATGTGGAGCAAGACACAGCAGCAGAAGAGGACTCAGCCGAGGAGGTAATGGAAGAGGATGGAGTAGGAGGAGTAGAGGAGGTGGCAGCAGGCCTGCCTGCAAGTCGTGGCGGTGTCACCAACTCCTCTGCAGAGCCACGCATTCCATGCTTGGCAGCCGTCAGCAGGTTTACCCAATGCACAGTGTAGGTGATATACCTGCCCTGACCATGCTTTGCAGACCAGGTATCAGTGGTCAGATGGACCCTTGCCCCAACACTGTGTGCCAGACATGCCATTACTTCCTTTTGCACAATCGAGTACAGGTTGGGGATTGCCTTTTGTGCAAAGAAATTTCGTCCGGGTACCTTCCACTGCGGTGTCCCAATAGCTACAAATTTTCGGAACGCCTCAGACTCCTCCAGCTTTTATGGTAAAAGCTGGCGGGCTAAGAGTTCAGACAAGCCAGCTGTCAGATGCCGGGCAAGGGGGTGACTTTGTGACATTGGCTTCTTATGCTCAAACATGTCCTTGACAGACACCTGACTGTGGGCAGATGAGCAGGAACTGCTCAAGGCGAGAGACAGAGTGGCGGATGGTTGAGAGGGGGCAAGGAGGACAGCAGTGGTTGACGTGGCTGAAGATGCTGGACCAGGAGGAGGATGGCGGCTTTGAGTTTGTGTGCTGATTGTACTCATGTGTTGATCCCATAGGCGTTTGTGATGTGCGATCATGTGCCTTCGCAAAGCAGTTGTACCTAGGTGGGTGTTGGACTTCCCACGACTCAGTTTCTTTTGGCACAGATTGCAAATGGCATCGCTGTTGTCAGAGGCAGACACACCAAAAAAATGCCACACTGCTGAGCTCTGCAATGACGGCATTCTGGTGGTGGCAACAGCATGCGTTGATTGGCGTGCTGTCTGGCTGACCCCGGGTGCCGATGCATGCTGTCTGACTGTGCCACTAGCTCCTTGCGACGACCTCCCCCTGCTTCCAACTCGTCTCCTCCTCCTCTCTGTCTCCCCATCTGAACTTTCCCACTGTTCTTCTTCTCTTCTAGCGGGCACCCACGTGACATCCACGGACGCATCGTCATCATCAACCGATTCACTTGTATCTGACAACTCAGCAAAGGAAGCAGCAGCGGGTACAACATCATCATCATTACACCGTACGTCCATGTGTGTAATGCTGCCTGACTGAGACATATCCCTGTTATCTACATCCTCTGGCAATAATAGTTGCGCATCACTCATTTCTTCCAACTGATGTGTAAATAACTCCTCTGACAGATCAAGTGAAGCGGCTGTGGTGCTAGTGTTGGTGGGGCGGCAGGCGGGAGGAGTGGTAACTTGAGAGGTGCCCGAAGCTAAGCTGGAGGAGGATGGTGCGTCAAGGTTCCGAGCGGAAGCTGTAGAAGATTGGGTGTCCTGTGTTAGCCAGTCAACTATGTCCTCAGAACTTTTCAAGTTCAGGGTACGTGGCCTTTGAACACTGGGCATTATTCTAAGGCCAAAGGGAATCACAGCACCACGACCACGACGGCCCCTGCGGGGTGGCCTGCCTCTGCCTGTCATTTTTTTTTCGATTAGTGGTACTATGCGTGCAAGCTACTGTGACAACAGATATGAGTGGCACTGTGCACTGGCAGAAGTTGGCAGAGTAGACGCTCTAGGCCTGACACACACGCTTGCAGACAACTAACTGCTATTCAATCTATTACAGTCAAAAATTTTTTTTTTTTAAATGTACACTACTGTTACACCAGATATGAGTTGCACTGGGGTGACACTGTGCCCTGGCAGGCACTCAAACGCACACGTGTGAAGGAAACTGACTGCTATTATTTCACAGTCAAATTTCTATTTTTTGTTTTAATGTACACTACTGTTACACCAGATATGAGTTGCACTGGTGTGACACTGTGCCCTTGCAGGCCCTGAAACGCACACGTGTGAAGGAAGCTGACTGCTATTATTTCACAGTCAAATTTCTAGTTTTTTTTTTAATGTACACTACTGTTACACCAGATATGAGTTGCACTGGTGTGACACTGTGCCCTGGCAGGCCCTGAAACGCACACGTGTGAAGGAAACTGACTGCTATTATTTAACAGTCAAAAAAGTGTTGTGTTTTTTAACCCCTTAATGACCACAGCACTTTTCCATTTTCTGTCCGTTTGGGACCAAGGCAATTTTTACATTTCTGCAGTGTTTGTATTTAGCTGTAATTTTCCTCTTACTCATTTACTGTACCCACACATATTATATACCGTTTTTCTCGCCATTAAATGGATTTTCTAAAGATACCATTATTTTCATCATATCTTATAATTTACTATTAAAAAAATTATAAAATATGAGGAAAAAATGGAAAAAAACACAATTTTTTTAACTTTGACCCCCAAAATCTGTTACATATCTACAACCACCAAAAAACACCCATGCTAAATAGTTTCTAAATTTTGTCGTGAGTTTAGAAATACCCAATGTTTACATCTTCTTTGCTTTTTTTTTTTGCAAGTTATAGGGCCAGAAATACAAATAGCACTTCGCTATTTCCAAACCACTTTTTTTCAAAATTAGCGCTAGTTACATTGGAACACTGATATCTGTCAGGAATCCCTGAATATCCATTGACATGTATATACTTTTTTTTTAGAAGACAACCCAAAGTATTGATTTAGGCCCATTTTGGTATATTTCATGCCACCATTTCACCACCAAATGCGATCAAATAAAAAAAATTGTTCACTTTTTCACAAATTTTTTACAAACTTTAGGTTTCTCACTGAAATTATTTACAAGCAGCTTGTGCAATTATGGCATAATTGGTTGTAAATTTTTCTCTGGGACCCCTTTGTTCAGAAATAGCAGACATATATGGCTTTGGCGTTGCTTTTTGGTAATTAGAAGGCCGCTAAATGCCACTGTGCACCACACGTGTATTATGCCCAGCAGTGAAGGGGTTAATTAGGGAGCATGTAGGGAGCTTTTTGGTGTAGTTTTAGCTTTAGTGTAGTGTAATGTAGTAGACAACCCAAAGTATTGATCTAGGCCCATTTTGGTATATTTCATGCCACCATTTCACCACCAAACGCAATCAAATAAAAAAAAAACTTTAAATTTTTCCAAATTTTAGGTTTCTCACTGAAATAATTTACAAACATTTTGTGCAATTATGGCACAAATGGTTGTAAATGTTTCTCTGGGATCCCCTTTGTTCAGAAATAGCAGACATATATGGCTTTGGCGTTGCTTTTTGGTAATTAGAAGGCCGCTAAATGCCGCTGCGCACCACACGTGTATTATGCTAAGCAGTGCAGGGGTTAATTAGGGAGCTTGTAGGGAGCTTGTAGGGTTAATTTTAGCTTTAGTGTAGTGTAGTAGACAACCCCAAGTATTGATCTTAGCCCTTTTTGGTATATTTCATGCCACCATTTCACCGCCAAATGCGATCAAATAAAAAAAAATAGTCAACTTTTTCACAAACTTTAGGTTTCTCACTGAAATTATTTACAAACAGCTTGTGCAATTATGGCACAAATGGTTGCAAATGCTTCTCTGGGATCCCCTTTGTTTAGAAATAGCAGACATATATGGCTTTGGTGTTGCTTTTTGGTAATTAGAAGGCTGCTAAATGCCACTGCGCACCACACGTGTTTTATGCCCAGCAGTGAAGGGGTTAATTAGGTAGCTTGTAGGGAGCTTGCAGGGTTAATTTTAGCTTTAGTGTAGAGATCAGCTTCCCACCTCACACATCAGACCCCCTGATCCCTCCCAAAGAGCTCTCTTCTCTCCCCTAACCCACAATTGTCCCCGCCATCTTAAGTACTGGCAGAAAGCCTGCCAGTACTAAAAAAAAAGGTCACTTTTTTTTTATTATCTTTTTTTAGCATATTTACATATGCTGTTGTTTAGGATCCCCCCTTAGCCCAAAACAGCTCTCTAACCCTCCCCCTCTGCCTTATTGGGGGCCATCTTGGGTACTGGCAGCTGTCTGACAGTACCCAGTTTGCAAATAAAATGCTTTTTTTTTTTTTTTCTTGCACTATTCCACCTCATATCATGAATAGCATTGTGTTAAGTAGCATTAATGTCAAATATAATTGTAGATGTTTTTGTTAGTAGGCCAAATACCATGCTCCTCATTGTGTACATGAATGTGTGACATTAAAGGATGTTATATCTCAAATACATATAATACTGGTGTGTGGGATGTTACTCACCAGCATGATGTGCTGTGGTTGCAGCCCCTGAGACACGAGCCCCTGGAAGTCCACGGACTGCTGTGATACTCAGGGACCTACGTATCATCTTCTGCCAGGTGTTATATTCTATGTCCAGGGATGGACCACCGCCTGTTCCCCTCTGTGCATAGCTTCCTGACCCATCTTTTCTTTGACCTGCCTCTTACAGTCATTCCACCGCTTTTTAAGGCCCTCAAAAGTCCTCCTCTGCGGGGCCACACTATTGACGGCATCCTCTACTGCCAACCATGCCGTTTTTCGCCTTTTGGCACTGCCTTTGCCCTTCTCCTGCCCAAGGAGGGCACTGTAATTGTCCATGATGGCCTGGACTAGGGCAACATTTTCATCAAATGAGAAGTTGGGACATCTCAGCCTCTCATCCTCCATGGACACCTGGCTTGCTCCCTGTGATGTCCCTGGTGTGGGTTCCTCCCTATCCTCTCCCTCCTCCCCCCTTCTGTCCCCATGTGCACCCTCTGTCCCTCTCCTAGCTGTGCCTGGGCTCTGGGGCTCTCGGGCATCTCCCCTCCCATAATCCCTTCTAGCTCTCCCTCTCCCCACTCCACTTACTCCCTGACGGGGACCCCACTGCTCCTCCTGTCCTCTACAATACTCCTCTCCCTGCCACTCCTCTCCCCTCCGCCCTACCTCTCCCTGCCATCCTCACACTAAATCACACTACACACACTCACACTCACTCCCAGTTCAATCACACTCAATCACAACCAAACAGCCTATCACACTGTACAATTTAAATAAAATGTGTGAGGTGTTAGAAAAAAAAGTGTGGTGTATTTGTATATGTATGTATGCAAAATGTGTGCAATATGTAAAAATATGTGTAAGTGTACAAGCTTAATCAAACAACAATGCGACCTAACTAACTCCTCTGTTTGTGCCTCTCTCTCTACTCTGACTAATCCTCCACTCCACTGTAGTGTGCTGTAGCTCAACAAACCATCCAAACACACTGAAGAAAATGGCGGCTGCGCATGGGTTTATATATGAATTTTGAATAGTGTAATTACGTGCCGCATTTTTATATGAACTCGCGGTTCATTTTTATGAGTGTTAGCCTAATTTGCATAAAACTACTCTTTATTGACACGTTCCGTGGACAAAATACTGGCGTAAGTTACTTGCAACGACAAAAATGTGTATTTGTGCACATTTCGGAAGATCGCCAGTTTGTCCTACTTACGCCAGATAAGCATCTAACGGCGCAGTATATGTAATACCCCGATGTGCAAGGTGAAATTACGGGCGACGCGGGTTCCCACGCTTGCGCAGAAACCTGCGCAGTATATTTGATCGCGCCCCAGATCGTTAAGAAGAAAATATTAAAACAGGACGCACAATAAGGAAGATTTTTCACATTGGGGTTGCTGTAGGCTGTGAGCACAGGAGCTCAGGAGTGTGTCACCCCCAAGGTCAAGTAATCGCTGTGAGTGAGGTAGGAGCTAAGTGGCTTTACGGAACTCACACTTTGCAGGATGGAGGACTTTGTGGATATGACTGAGCTACACAGGGTGTAAAGGAACCAGTGTACACTGCTTTAAGGTACCATTAGGGACTTTAGCTTTTGTCAGTAATAGCTAGGATAGTATCTACAGCAAAAACAATTGTTTCTCAAAATGCAGACATACATGGAAAATACACGAATAAGACTAGTGAACTCTGGATTCAGAAGATTGCTTTTAACAAAGTCCTGGTGCAAACTTGAAACTGTTTTAATATTTTCTGCTTAGCAATCTGATATATGGCCATTCACATTTATATAGATGTGTGTGTTTTTGAGTATTATTAAGCATATTCTATTTTATTATGTTATGCATTGATTTATTTTAAAGGGACAGTCAACACCAGAATTTTTGTTGTTTAAAAAGATAGATAACCCCTTTATTACCCATTCCCTAGTTTTGCATAACCAAAACAGTTATAATAATACACTTTTTACCTCTGTGATTAACTTGTATCTAAGCATCTTCTGACATCCCCCTGATCACATGACATTATATTTATTAACTATTGACTTTCATTTTAGCCAGTTAGTGCAGTGTCTGCCACAAACCACGGGCGTAATCACAATGTTATCTATATGGCCTACATGAACTAGCTTTCCCCTGTTGTGAAAAGCAAATAAAAAAGCATGTGACAAGAGGCGGCCTTCAAGGGCTTATACATTTTCATATGAGCCTTCCTAGTTTTAGCTTTTAACCAAGAATACAAAGAGAATAAAGCAAAATTGGTGATACAAGTAAATTGGAAAGTTGTTTAAAATGACATGCCCTATTTGAAAAACATGAAAGTTTTTTTTTTTTTACTTGACTGTCCCTTTAAACACCTAAATAAAGATACTGAATTGTTTTACTGTGTAACCAATCTTTTGGGTACTATAGGCGCATCTGATTTTTTTACCTTTACAGTTATACTGCACCAACAAGGTTTCTCCCATGCACAAATTTCAAAGCAGACAATGGTTTCCAGATGTGCCGTCCAAGCTTTTCTGCAGAAGCACAAAAAGATGGGCAATGTTGAGGACTGTAGATCCAGTGCTAGGTCAAGTGCACCAGATGAAAGACACATCATGCTTATTTACCTTTGCAATCAGGAGATTTCAAATGGTGCCATCAGCTCAGAGTTGGCAGAAACTAGTTGGACCCCAGTACACCAATCTACTGTCCAGAGAAGTCTGGTCAGAAGTGGTCTTCATAGAAGACTTGCAGATAAGAAGGCATACCTCTGATGTAGAATCAAGGCCAAGTGACTCAACTATTCATGAAAACACAGGAACTGGGGTGCAGAAAATGGCAGCAAGTGCTCTGGACTGATAAGTCAAAAATTAATAATAAATACTTGGCTATAGCAGAAGGCAGTTTGTTTGCCGAAGGGCTGTAGAGCGGTATACCAATGAGTGTCTGCAGGCAACAGTGAAGCATGGTGGCAATTCTTTGCATGTTTGGGGCTGCAATACTACAAATGGAGTTGGGGATGTGGTAAAAATGTATGTTCTCCTCAATGCTGAGAAGAACAGGCAGATATTTATGCTATACCATAAGGGAGGCATCCAAGTTTGGTATGGCCCCATAGAGTACTTCTTCTTCTGCCGCCCCCGCTATCGCTGCCCCCTGCATATTGTTATTAACCCCTAATCTGCCGCTCCGAAAACCGCACCGCTATTATAATAAAGTTATTAACCCCTAATCCGCCTCACTAACCCTATAATAAATAGTATTAACCCCTAATCTGCCCTCCCTAACATCGCCGACACCTAACTTCAAACATTAACCCCTAATCTTCCGACTGGAGCTCACCGCTATTCTAATAAATGTATTAACCCCTAAAGCTAAGTCTAACCCTAACACTAACACCCCCCTAAGTTAAATATAATTTAAATCTAACGAAATTAATTAACTCTTATTAAATAAATTATTCCTATTTAAAGCTAAATACTTACCTGTAAAATAAATCCTAATATAGCTACAATATAAATTATATTTATATTATAGCTATTTTAGGATTTATATTTATTTTAACTATGTACAATAGCTATTAAATAGTTAAGAACTATTTAATAGCTAAAATAGTTAAAATAATTACAAATTACCTGTAAAATAAATCCTAACCTAAGTTACAATTAAACCTAACACTAGACTATCAATAAATTAATTAAATAAAATACCTACAATTACCTACAATTAAACCTAACACTACACTATCAATAAATTATTTAAATACAATATCTACAAATAAATACAATGAAATAAACTAACTAAAGTACAAAAAATAAAAAAGAACTAAGTTACAAAAAATAAAAAAATATTTACAAACATTAGAAAAATATTACAACAATTTTAAACTAATTACACCTACTCTAAGCCCCCTAATAAAATAACAAAGCCCCCCAAAATAAAAAAATGCCCTACCCTATTCTAAATTACAAAAGTTCAAAGCTCTTTTACCTTACCAGCCCTGAACAGGGCCCTTTGCGGGGCATGCCCCAAAGAATTCAGTTCTTTTGCCTGTAAAAAAAAAACATACAATACCCCCCCCCAACATTACAACCCACCACCCACATACCCCTAATCTAACCCAAACCCCCCTTAAAGGGACAGTCAACACCAGAATTTTTGTTGTTTAAAAAGATAGATAATCCCTTTATTACCCATTCCCCAGTTTTGCATAACCAACACAGTTATATTAATACACTTTTTACTGATGTGACTATCTTGTATCTAAGCATCTCCTGACCGCCCCTAATCACATGACTTTTAGTTATTATCTATTGACTTGCATTTTAGCCAATTAGTGCAGTGTCTGCCACAACCCACGGGCGTGCTCACAATGTTATCTATATGGTTTACCTGAACTACTCTCCCCTGTTGTGAAAAGCAAATACAAAAGCATGTGATTAGAGGCGGCCTTCAAGGGCTTAGAAATAATCATATGTGCCTTCCTAGGTTTGCTCTCAACTAGAATACCAAGAGAACAAAGCAAAATTGTTGATAAAAGTAAATTGGAAAGTTGTTTAAAATTACATGCCCTATTTGAAAAATAAAAGTTTTTTTTGGCCTTGACTGTCCCTTTAAATAAACCTAACACTAAGCCCCTGAAGATCTTCCTACCTTATCTTCACCCTGCCAGGTTCACCGATCCGTCCTCGGAAGTCTTGATCCAAGCCTCGGAAGTGTTGATCCAAGCCCAAGCGGGGGGCTGAAGAGTGACGTCCATCCTCGAGCTGAAGTCTGGATCCAAGCGGCGACTGAAGAAATCCATCCTCGGGCTGAAGTCGGAAGTCCATCATCTGGATGAAGTCTTCTATCAAGCCGCATCTTCAATCTTCTTTCTTCTGGAGCGGAGCGGAACCATCTTCTTCCAAGCCGACGCGGAACATCCTCTTCAACCGACGACTAGACAACGAATGACGGTTCCTTTAAATGACGTCATCCAAGATGGCGTCCCTCGAATTCCGATTGGCTGATAGGATTCTATCAGCCAATCGGAATTAAGGTAGGAATATTCTGATTGGCTGATGGAATCAGCCAATCAGAATCAAGTTCAATCCGATTGGCTGATCCAATCAGCCAATCGGATTGAACTTGATTCTGATTGGCTGATTCCATCAGCCAATCAGAATATTCCTACCTTAATTCCGATTGGCTGATAGAATCCTATTAGCCAATCGGAATTCGAGGGACACCATCTTGGATGACGTCCCTTAAAGGAACCGTCATTCGTCGGGAAGTCGTCGTCGGAAGAAGATGGGTCCGCGGTGGAGGTCTTCAAGATGGAGCCGGTCCTCATCGGATGAAGATTGAAGATGCCGCTTGGAAGAAGATGGTTGCCGGTCCGGATCTATTCTTCTTCCCGGATAGGATGAAGACTTTGGACCCTCTTCTGGACTTCTTCAGCTGTCGGATGATGGATGTCTAGCCCCCTCTTGGGTTGGATGAAGATATCGGAGCCAGGACGGATCGGTGTGATACCCGGTGAGGTGAAGACAAGGTAGGAAGATCTTCAGGGGCTTAGTGTTAGGTTTATTTAAGGGGGGTTTGGGTTAGATTAGGGGTATGTGGGTGGTGGGTTGTAATGTTGGGGGGGGTATTGTATGTGTTATTTTACAGGCAAAAGAGCTGAATTTCTTGGGTCATGCCCCGCAAAGGGCCCTGTTCAGGGCTGGTAGGGTAAAAGAGCTTTGAACTTTAGTAATTTAGAATAGGGTAGGGCATTTTTTTATTTTGGGGGTCTTTGTTATTTTATTAGGGGGCTTAGAGTAGGTGTAATTAGTTTAAAATTGTTGTAATATTTTTCTGATGTTTGTAAATATTTTTTATTTTTTGTAACTTAGTTCTTTTTTATTTTTTGTACTTTAGTTAGTTTATTTCATTGTATTTATTTGTAGATATTGTATTTAATTAATGTATTGATAGTGTAGTGTTAGGTTTAATTGTAGGTAATTGTAGGTATTGTATTTAATTAATTTATTGATAGTGTAGTGTTAGGTTTAATTGTAACTTAGGTTAGGATTTATTTTGCAGGTAATTTTGTAATTATTTTAACTATTTTAGCTATTAAATAGTTCTTAACTATTTAATAGCTATTGTACCTGGTTAAAATAAATACAAAGTTACCTGTAAAATAAATATAAATCCTAAAATAACTATAATATAATTATAATTTATATTGTAGCTATATTAGGATTTATTTTACAGGTAAGTATTTAGCTTTAAATAGGAATAATTTATTTAATAAGAGTTAATTAATTTCGTTAGATTTAAATTATATTTAACTTAGGGGGGTGTTAGTGTTAGGGTTAGACTTAGCTTTAGGGGTTAATACATTTATTAGAATAGCGGTGAGCTCCAGTCGGCAGATTAGCGGTTAATGTTTGAAGTTAGGTGTCGGCGATGTTAGGGAGGGCAGATTAGGGATTAATACTATTTATTATAGGGTTAGTGAGGTGGATTAGGGGTTAATAACTTTATTATAGTAGCGGTGCGGTCCGCTCGGCAGATTAGGGGTTAATAAGTGTAGGCAGGTGGAGGGGACGTTGAAGGGGGCAGATTAGGGGTTAATAAATATAATATAGGGGTCGGCGGTGTTAGGGGCAGCAGATTAGGGGTACATAGCTATAATGTAGGTGGCGGCGGCGTGTGGACGGCAGATTAGGGGTTAATTATTGTAGGTAGCTGGGGGCGACGTTGTGGGGGGCAGGTTAGGGGTTAATAAATATAATATAGGGGTCAGCGGTGTTAGGGGCAGCAGATTAGGGGTATATAAGTATAACGTAGGTGGCGGTCGGCAGATTAGGGGTTAAAAAAATTTCATCGAGTAGCGGTGATGTGGGGGGACCTCGGTTTAGGGGTACATAGGTAGTTTATGGGTGTTAGTGTACTTTAGAGCACAGTAGTTAAGAGCTTTATGAACCGGCGTTAGCCCAGAAAGCTCTTAACTACTGACTTTTTTTCTGCGGCTGGAGTTTTGTCGTTAGATTTCTAACGCTCACTTCAGCCACGACTCTAAATACCGGAGTTAGAAAGATCCCATTGAAAAGATAGGATACGCTAATGACGTAAGGGGATCTGCGGTATGGAAAAGTCGCGGCTGAAAAGTGAGCCTTTCCTGACTGACTCCAAATACCGGCAGTAGCCTAAAACCTCTAAAGCTGGTTTTCACGGCTACCGCCAAACTCTAAATCTAGGCCACTGTGTCCATGAGTACCTAGAAGAATTGATGCAGTTTTGAAGGCAATCAGTGGTCGCACCAAAAATTTATTTGAGTTTGATTTTTCATCTGTTCACTCACTATGCATTTTGTTAATTGATAAAAATAAACTATTAACATTTCAATTTATGAAAGCATTCTTACTTTACAGCATTTTTTCACACCTGTCTAAAACTTTTGCACAGTAGTGTATGTATATATATATATAGTACAAAATACCATTTGTTTGGTGCTGCACTCTCTGTATCTTGTTTGGCCCTGATATCACCTCTCTGCTGGCTGTGATGTCATCGCAAATGCCGAAAGTTTCCAGGGGGCAATTTCCAGCCTGCCCCACAGTCCTACCCATCACTGAAGTAGGAGGTGAGCCATCTTTCAAATAAATTACAATTTTAAAGCTTTTTAAATGTTATACTATTTCAATCCATTAGAAAACTCACAATGTGCCATTTACCACAAGCTTTTCAGCTATGTTTGTGGCATAATAAAATCCTCCAACTGTTTCAAATATATTTGGGAGGTCTGGTGTGCATTCAGCTCACAGATATTGCTTTTCCTGGTTTTAAGGGACTGCCTGAACCCTGCCCATGATCCCACCCTACAAAGTGGCCACACACATATAAAACATGAATTCACCCCTCTGAACTTGGTACGGCCTACAAATTCCCAAATGCTTTTTAACCTCCTGTATCCCAGAAAGCCTCCTAGATATTTTATTATTTTACTTTTATATCATTTACTAATTTAAGCAAGTTAACTCATTCAAACAGTGGCTGCAATAATATGTTTTCACACATAAATTCTGAGGTGTCTACATAAAGCACAGGGTATATGTTGACACAATACCCGGTGGCTGCACTTTGTCAGGGTACAGGTCAATGACATATATGTATATATACTAATATATACATATGAAAATAATATAAAAAGCATGTGTGTATATATGAGGCCATCTATTTTATCAGATGTGCTGTAGAATAGCAATTCTGATGTAAAGGATTGATTTAAAACCCATAATCAGTCATCCCCCACTTTTTCAATTATAATTATAAGTAACTAAAATCTGTTCCAGTTTAAACAAATAGACATTTTAAAGTAACGGTTTACAGTAAGAATATATGTATTTTTAGTATCCTAATTAGAATTGTATTAGGATCAATTGCAGCTAAATAGCTGCGTATATATATTGCCCTATTGTTTATTAGCACTGTTAATTGTATTGCTGAATATTAGTAGCTGTTATTTTAAGTCTCACTGTGATATTTTAAATGCAACGCTGAATGAAAGGCTATTGTGAATAAGGCCAGCTCTAAAGGTAAACGTGTATGAACTCTGCATAGCATATTTTAATAGTTTTTAAACGTGTATTGTATTGACTCACATTCTGATCCATACAAATATATTCCAATGTGTTCATAGATATTAACTAATAAAAAGAATTCAGGTATTTATATTAATTTTGTGGTTTCTAGTAGATGCATATTGATTGAGGGTTTATTTTTAAAGGATAATTATTAAATATATTGTATTATAACCCTGCCATAGACTGACATATTATTTGGAGAGCAATATTGAGATTCTTATAAATATACTGACAACTTGGTGGCTAAAAGATAAAAAGCAGATGCATTAGAAAAACAGGTTTTACAGATACAAATTTTTAGGAATCTTTTAAAGTTCAATTAACAAAGTATCTACAGCAATTATGTGTTTGGTTTTCTATACTTTCCTTCATCACCTTTTACCCGGCGGCATTGTGGGGCATTTAGTAATGCACAAATAAACAGAATAGGATATATAAGCACCTATAAATATTTGCAGATCTTAATATATGTCATTGTTTAATTCAATTTGCTTCTTACTTCTATTGTCAAATTGAACTTTTTCACTTTGTACCATTTGAGCATACTGAAGCATGCTCAGGAGTGCGCGTATATCTTGAGTATAATATGCTGATGAAGAACATAAAGTGCTCATACATTTATCCAGTCTACCAGAAAACTATAATTGCTTTATTTATACACTGCAAACTATTGAAAATCTGCCTAAAAGTGTTAGGGTCCAAGGTGTTTGCTTGTGCCTGTGCTAAGAGGGATGGGGGTAGTGGCGCTATGTGAGTAATCAGGTGCGCTATGGACAGTTCGGTGCATGAAGGAACTGTGGTAGTTAGCGCTAAGTTAACACTGCTTCAGAGGAAGAGTTCTGTGATGATATCACTTAAATAGCACATACTGTGAGTCATGTATTGAGAACAGCACTATTTATGATCCCAACATTGAACGTGACTCTGTGGCAGAAAGGACGGCCTTCCCCTTAGTTACTTGTGCTTGGCTGAAAATCTGGCTGTTAACCATTGTAACTGTGTTTTGACTATTCTTCTGCCTACTTCCTGTGCTCTATGGCCTAACTATAGTCTGTACTCCTGGTTCCTACCCTGGCTTGTTTTTTGGCTACATTACTAAACTCTTCTTTGGCATTGACACCTACCTAGTTCCAGTTCACTTACATGGCTGCAGACCTCAGCTTCAACCTGACTTTGGCTTGCAGAACATGTCCTGCACAAGTAAATGTGGCTAACCATCAAGGTAACTTCCAGGCAGCTACAAGAATAACAAAAGCATTGGTTGAAACACTGGCACTTTCTGTATCAAAGGCTGCTATTTGTAGCTATACAAATTAAAGATAATATGAATACTAATAGGAAACTAATCCTTCTATCCCCAGAAAAAAGCTAATACATTTTCACATAAAAAAAATCAAATATCAAATATTTTTTATGTGTGAGAATGACAAGATGTTGCTCGTAAAATTAGGCCAATGATAAAAAAAGAAAAGATGGCAGCAGAGAGCCTACTAAAAGTGTATTAAAGGGACAGTCTAGTATAAATTAAACTTTCATTATTCAGATAGGACTTTTAATTTTAATCAACTTTCCAATTTACTTTTAGCATCACATTTAGTTTTTTTCTCTTGGTATTCTTAGTTTAAACTAAACATAGGTATGCTCATATGCTAATTTCTAAGCCTTTGAGGGCTGCCTCTTATAACATACTTTTTAAATCTCTTTTAAACACAAAGAGACAGAAAGTACATGTGGGCCATATAGATAACACTGTGTTCAGGCACAGGGGGTTATTTAAGATCTAGCACAAAACAATGCTAAATTTAAGACAATAGATAATAAACAGTCACAGTCATGTAATCAGGGGGCTGGAAGAAGGTTCCTAGATACAAGGTAATCACAGAGGTAAAAAGTATAACAAAAAAGTATCCAAAGCATGTACCGATAGGAAAGAAAAAGTCCCTTGATATCCAACTTGTAGGTAAAAAACAGCAAGCCTTTATTTGAACTTTTCAGCAGGATAAAACATGGTCATATAAAAACTCTCAGCAGAGAGACAAGATGAAAATGTCTGACCGGTTTCGGCCCTGTGTGGCCGTAGTCATAGACAATTTTGAATTGTCTATGACTACGGCCACACAGGGCCGAAACCGGTCAGACATTTTCATCTTGTCTCTCTGCTGAGAGTTTTTATATGACCATGTTTTATCCTGCTGAAAAGTTCAAATAAAGGCTTGCTGTTTTTTACCTACAAGTTGGATATCAAGGGACTTTTTCTTTCCTATCGGTACATGCTTTGGATACTTTTTTGTTATATTTCTACTGTGGAGTACAGGGACTCCACTTCCGCCAGCATATACTAGCCGACACGGATCCCCGGATGATCCCAGCTGATAGGGGAATGTGTGCGTCAAAGAGAGAGGCTGAGTAGTGTCACTTGGGAACGGAAGCTCGTCATTAGCTACTGACACCTGGGATTGCTTCACTTGCTCCACAACAGAACCCAGGCACTGGGAGGATTATAGAAGCCGGCACTGATATTTAGGCATTGAATAACCGCAAGAGAAACTGAGATCCAGCGCTGTGAGTATGCCTATTTATATCTGCTACAGATCATTCACATGTTACATGTTATGACCCTGTTTTTTGCTACGGATATGAGGAATAGTGCATAGACTTGAGCCTGATTAACGCTATGGATATCGAGCTGACAGGCAAATAATATCATTAACTGTTAAATCATCCTACTCCTGCAAGTGTAATAATAGTGGGTGGCGTATGTGAACATACCTCACAGCTGGAGCAATAAAGTCTATGATACATATGTCTAACAGTGACTGTTTTCAAGGTGTCTTGTTTGCACGGCATATTTTACAGGTCTCTTTAAAGAATAAGGAATAAAATATAATAATTTATTAAAAAAGTCGCATCAATAGCCAGCTTTCTACCCTGAGCCCAAATGCAGGTGGATTAGCTGCATTTCCTCCGGCTTTGGTATCAGTCTGCATTATCCCATTTAACATTACATGTCGCGAAGGTGACAGTCTCTCTCACAGCATACTATAGTATTTTGTTCTGAACTTTGCTTTGAGCAACACTGGTTGCTCTCCTCTTTAGAGGTAAAAAGTATATTAATATAACTGTGTTGGTTATGCAAAACTGGGGAATGGGTAATAAAGGGATTATCTATATTTTTAAACAATAACAATTCTATTGTAGACTTTCCCTTTTATAGTACATCCAAATAGCATTGCACATTCAAATCATATAAATAATAATATGAATGATAATTATAGATATATGTGCAACATCACATATGTGCACAAATCCTTATTTCATCAAAGAATTAGAAAATAATTCTGTAGATATTGTAAGCCTAGCTAATGGAAATAGAATGACCATACAAAGGAAAGGAAAATTATTCATACAATGGTTTAAATAATCAAAGATAGTGAATAACACAATGCTGTGTTATGTTTTCCTAATTTACAAACTATTTGTTCTGTGTTTTTGTGTTTCAGTAGTAGCTCAGCAACTGATTCATTTACTCCTTGGGCATGATAAGTATGTACAAATGCAAGACTGGTGCAGTTATGGCAGCAATATACCTGCAATATAAAATGCCTACAAAAGCAATAACCAAATCCTGTTTGAATGTTGGTTTGGGAGAACCACTAATCTTAGACACATCAGGGCTTTTGGATCCAAACCCTATGCATACATGATGGCTTATAGACACCTGAGACTCTGCAAAAGAACTTAGATGAGCATTAGATGGGCCATAAGAAAGACTATAATGGCTATTGAGTCCTGAATTTGATGACAGTGGAACTGAGAGTAAAAAGTGTTGCTAATTTATGAGAAGACAAGCAAGCCAGTGAACATGAACCTGGTATAAAGCTCCACAGAAAGTTACAAACTATTACAGAATAGTTGCTTGTGCTATTTCTGCTATGAGGAACTCCTGTCTATATATCCACTACATAAGCTGAAACAACAGAGTCCTACACTATATAATACATACAAAAAAAGGGGACACAGAGAAAAAGAAAGGGATTGTTTATCCAGACAACAGATGCAATTCATAAACTAGATCATCCCAATAGAACAGAAAAGGGCCGCTCCAAGTTTATGTTACCTCACATGGTGGTTAATTCCAACATTTCTGATTATTTACAGTCAGCTAGATTACAAGTTTTGCGTTATGAGTCAAATAGCATTGTATGGCCCATAACGCTTCATTTTCTGCTATTACAAGTCCCATAGCGCTGGTATTACAAGTTTGCCTGGGAGGCCAAAAAGTGAGCGGTACACCCTATACTGACAAGATTTGTACCGCCATCAAAAGTCAGTAGTTATGAGTTTAACGTTACAAATCTGTAACATAAAACTCATAACTAAAGTGTTAAAAAGTACACTAACACCCATAAACTACCCATTAACCCCTAAACCGAGGCCCTCCAGCATCACAAACACTTTAAAAACATATTAACCCCTAATCTGCCGCTCCGGACATCGCCGCCACTATTAAAATGTATTAACCTCTCCCCGACATTGTCGCCACTAAAATAAACCTATTAACCCCTAAAACGCCACCCTCCCTCATCGCAAACACTATTGAAATATTATTAACCCCTAATCTGCCGTCCGCCCACACCACCGCCATAATAAACCTATTAACCCATAAACCGCAAGCCCCCCACAACAAAATATACTTAAATAAACTATTAACCCCTAAACCGAAAGCCCCCACAACGAAATATACTAAAATAAACTATTAACCCCTAAACCTAACGATCCCCTAACTTTATATTAAAATGACAATTTCCCTATCTTAAATTAAAAGTTACCTGTCAAATTAAATAAATTAATTTTAAACCAACAATTAAACTAATATAATTATTAGACTACAATTAAACTAACTACCAATTAAATTAAATTAAACTAAACTACACATTAAAAAAATCCTAACATTACTCTAAAAATTACAAAAAGTATCTAATTACAAAAAAAATAAAATAACTAAATTACAAAAACAAACAAACACTAAATTACGAAAAATAAGAAACAAATTATTAAAAATAAAAAAGAATTACACTTAATCTAATATCCCTATCAAAATAAAAATGCCCCCCCCCCAAAAAAAAAATAGCCTACAATAAACTACCAATGGCCCTTAAAAGGGCCTTTTGTGGGGCATTGCCCCAAAGAAATCAGCTCTTTTACCTGTAAAAAAAATACAAACACCCCCCCAACAGTAAAACCCACCACCCCCACAACCAACCCCCGCAAATAAAATAACTATCTAAAAAAAACCTAGGCTCCCCATTGCCCTGAAAAGTGCATTTAGCTCTTTTACATGCCCAGACCCTAATCTAAAAATAAAACCCACCCAAAAAAAACTTAAATAAACCTAAAACTAACCGCTGTTCATCCAGACGGCCTCTTCAATCTTCATCCAACCTGCAAAGTCCCCATCCAGGCAGCAAGAAGTCTTCTTTCTTCATTCATCCGGGAAGGAGCGGGTCCAATAGGACTTGAACAGCTCTCATTCTATTGGCTGTTCCAATCAGCCAATAGAATGAGAGCTCAATCCTATTGGCTGATTGGAACCACCAATAGGATGAGAGCTGCTCAAATCCTATTGGCTGATTGGAACAACCAATAGGATTTAAACAGCTCTAATCCTAATGGCTGATTGAAATCTTTCGGCCAATAGGAATGCAAGGGATGCCATCTTGGATTGCATTGAAGTTCCAGTTTACGGCAGCGACCGTATGAAGAGGATGCTCTGCGCCGGATATCTTCAGGATGGACCCACTCCACGCCGAATGGATGAAGATAGAAAATGCCGTCTGGATGAAGACTTCTTTCCGCCTGGATGAGGACTTCGACGCCTGGATGAAGATTTCTTTGCTGGATTGATGGATCCTTCAAGCGGGACTTCAATAACTGTAAGTGGATCGTCGGGAGTTAGTGTTAGGTTTTTTTAAGGGTTTTTTGGGTGGGTTTTATTTTTAGTTTAGGGTATGAGCATGTAAAAGAGCTAAATTCCCTTTTAAGGGCAATGCCCATACAAATGCCCTTTTCAGGGCAATGGGGAGCCTAGGTTTTTTTAGATAGTTATTTTTTGGGGGGGTTGGTTGTGGGGGTGGTGGGTTTTACTGTTGGAGGGGTGTTTGTATTTTCTTTACAGGTAAAAGAGCTGATATCTTTGGGGCAATGCCCCACAAAAGGCCCTTTTAAGGGTCGTTGGTAGTTTTATATGTTTGTATTTATTTTAACTAGGTAGTTAGTAAATAGTTAATAACTATTTACTAACTAGTTTACCTAGTTAAAATAAATACAAACTTACCTGTGAAATAAAAATAAAACCTAAGCTAGATACAATATAACTATTAGTTATATTGTAGCTAGCTTAGGTTTTATTTCACAGGTAAGTAAGTATTTAGTTTGAAATTGTAAATTTAATAGAGCTATATTTTTATTATGTTAAAGTTAATGGGTGCTAGGTTTAGGCTTAGGGTTAGGGTTACGTTAGGGTTATGTTTAGGTTTAGGGGTTAATAACTTTAGTATAGTGGCTGCAACATCAGGAGCAGCAGATAAGGGGTTAATATTTTTATGTAGGTGGCGGCCATGTTGGGGGCAGCAGATTTGGGGTTAATAACTGTATGTAGGTGATGACGATGTTGGGGGCAGCAGATTAGTTGTGTTTAGACTCAGGGTTTATGTTAGGGTGTTAGGTTTAAACATTATTTTCTTTTTTCCCCATAGACATCAATTGGGCTGCGTTACGGAGCTTTTGTTTCTGCGATCGCAGGTGTTAGGCTTTTTTTTGCCAGCTCTCCCCATTGATGTCTATGGGGAAATCGTACACGAGCATGTCAAAGCAGCGCTTGATTTCGGTGCGGTATGGAGCTCAACACAACCATATCTCCGACTCCCACACAAGCCTGCTTTTTTTAAAACTTGTAATAGCAGTGCTATAGGGAGGTGAAATAACGCTGCTTTTGTGTCGGTCGTAAAAATCCCTTTAGCGCTCAAAACTCGCAATCTAGCTGCGTGTTGGAAAAACAGGAAAGTATGTTATTGTTATGTTTTTTTTTTTTTTTAATTGTTAAAAATACACAAGATGTGATCTTTATTTTCCCACAAAATAAAGAGTACATGCCTGTGCTTTTCAATTAAATAGAGTGGTCTTTATGTTAAGTGTTAAACAGTATGAATAACATTTGTATATGGGCATCATGAATATAGTTGGCATTTTTGATCAAATGTGTTTTTTTAAGCTTTTAATATGCTTACATTTTTGTTTAATTAAGAAATTCTAATGTTCCTTTTTGGCAAGATATTCATCTATAATCTAGAAGAACAGTGCTGTATATTAATTTTCATAAGAGTAAAGTGTCTGCAACACATCCCATCTTCCAAAATGGATTTTAAAATGTTTCATACTGTAAAATGTGGAACCACTAATGGCCGGATATACAAAACCTCTCCACTTAGGTGATGCCTTCCACAGAAAGTAATGAACCTCTCAGGGATACAAAATTTCCCATGGGAGAGAGAAGATAACTGGAGAACACCTGGGGCTGATATAAAAGCGCAGTTTGCATGAATCACAAATTAAACTGAAAGGTTTTCACTACAATTTAATTTGCTATTGTCTATATTTAGTATATATTATTTATCTTTTAGTTAAAATATGTGTATTGTGACTTTTGAGCAAACTTCACCTGCATACAGCTGGCAAGATAAATAATTGAGACCAGCTTGTGTAAACTCCTTACAAAATTTCACAAGATTGGTGAGAGAGTTTTAGACATATCCTGGGACCTCCCCAGTGAACTGCCCTGTCCTTTTCACTTTTTGAAACTGCTAGTTTTAATTTGCAATGCAGCAAATACAAGGTGCAATGTAATTTGTAAAAGCTACACAGAACTACACAAATTATAACCCTAATTTGTTAAAGTAACACAGAAACTTTCAAAACATAATTAGAATTTGTAAAATCAATGATATAGCTAAATCTAAATGTATTAAAATATCAATGGGAAAGTGATAGATTAAATGCAATAATACTAAAAGGACCCAATCTGAAATATAAAGTGATATCAAATAAAAAGCACAAAGTGTAAGTGTAACAAAACTCTCCTATCATGCAGTGCTATATTGCACTGGGCTTGTCTCTCCTTTACACACAGAAATGAGAAAGATCTCGCAGTGCTGGAGAGTTCCACCCTCTTTTGAATAATCAGTGAGTTTAGCCCCTGTGAAGATAGAGAATCCTTTAATTAGGGCCTAAGTTACAAGGTTTAACAGATAAAGGGGCCTAGCTATCAAGCTCCGAATGGAGCTTGAGGTCTCGTGTTTCTGGCGAGCCTGCAGGCTCGCCAGAAACAGCAGTTATGAAGCAGCGGTCTAAAGACCACTGGTCCATAACCCTGTCCACCTGCTCTGAGCAGGCGGACACACATTGCCGCTATTCAACCCTATTGAGTACGATCGGGTTGATTGACACCCCCTGCTGGCTCTGCAGGGGGCGGCGTTGCACCAGCAGCTCTTGTGAGTTGCTGGTGCAAAGCTGAATACGGAGAGCGTTTTGCTTTTAGCATTCAGCGAGGTCTTGCGTACCTGATCCGCACTGTTGGATCAGGTCCGCAAGACCTTTAATAAATAGGCCCCATGGTCTAAAGTTGCAGAAACCACTGTACAAACCAATTTTACAAAAATCCACTATCATTGTACAGACCACAATTTACAAACCTCACTCTCACTATACAGGCCACAATTTCCAAACCTCACTCTAACTTTACAGACCACAATTTTCCAAACCTCACTCTCAATTTACATACCATGATTTCCAAACTTTATTCTCACAAAACGAGGTTTCTCTTTGCCAAATTTCTATAACTAAAGATTGTGCTTTTAAATAAACAAGATTGAATGGCAAATATTCAACTCCCGATCATGATAACGCAAATGTCAAAAGAAACCCCATTCCTAAAGACCAGAATACTGTACTTTACAATCCCAAAAATATGAGTATAAAATAAAAATATTAAGAGTGTGATTGCTAAACACCATTTCTCGATGTTGCAGTCATGATTTCCATTTTCTTGTGTTTATTGCAGACCTCATTAGCTTTACAGGATATCATGTATGTGCTTATTAAATACATATACATATGTAAATGTCTGTCTGACTGACTGTCTAGGGTCCGATGGCAAAAAACACTAATAAATAACATTGGAAATATTTGAATCGACCCTAATGTCAGCTTTAACATGGATCATCTTTATGTTAGGAAATTGATGAACTTGCTGATAACAAGGCAGCCAAGTGCAAAGAAGCAGATTCAAGGTATTTGAAACCCTGCTTAAAAATAATACATGGATCATCATTGAGTTACCTCAAGGCAAACATACCACAGATTGCAAGAGGGTATTTAAACAAAGTTTAAAAAACTAAATTAAATGCAAAGGGATTTGCCCAGAAATATTTAGAAGACTTTCATGTAACATTTGTACATATAGCTGTATTTTGGTATATGACAAAAGGATTTATGGAGCAACACATTTTGGGTTAGATTACTAGTGGAGAACTAACAGTTACGCACAAGTGAAAAGGGGTTTATCTAAAGAGTTTGCCCAAGTCGGGTTTACCGCTCGTATTAGAAGTTGAATGTAAACACGATCACATGAGCACAATTGTAATTTACACTAGAATGATTACCACAACTCCAGAGCTCTGTTAAAAGGGACAGTCTACAATATAATTTTTATTGTTTTAAATGAAAGATAATCCCTTTATTACCCATTCCCCAGTTTTGCATAACCAAAACTCTTATATTAATACACTTTTTACCCCTGTGATAACCATGTATCTAAGCATCTTCTGACAGCCCATGATCACATAACTTTTAATTTATTATCTATCGCTTTGCATTTTAGCCAATAAGTGCTGTGTTGTGTTAACTCAATGGGTGAGAGCACAATGTTATCTATATGGCCTACATGAACTAGCAGTCTCCTGTTGTGAAAAGCAAATAAAAAAGCACATGATAAGAGTCTTGTCACCAGAGACAGGCACTCTATACCATTGTTTTACTGGGATCATTTCAATGAGCAAAAAAATGGTGAAATAAATTGTACTTCACTATCAATAGGGAAACACACAGAATTACACAAAATACAGAAAGAACACACTTACTTTGGGGCTAGGAGAAAAACTATCCTGTTCTATCAGCAAAAGACAGTAGAATACAGGTAAAGTACAAATAGTCCTCTTGCACAGTCTTGTTATAGCCCTTTAGAGAGCTCTTGGTTAATCGACCCCTGGATAGTTAAGGGCAACTAGGAATAAATCTCTCTTTTTTTCCACGCAAAGTGGTTTTGAAAACTGCCCATCTCTCTTGTCAGCTCACAACACCCCCCCTAGCGATGATCTTATCAACCATTCGTAACCCAGCACACAGAGGGGCAACCATTCGTAACCCAGCACACAGAGGGGCATCACTATTAACAACTGTCAGCCCCACTCCCTGATCACCTGCTAAAATTGTAGTCAGTCTGACTAGCTGGACACTTTTGATCTAAGGATGTACAAATGCAGTCATTTCCTTAACCTTTTGAAGTGCCAGATCTGAGGGTAATGGATGGAACAGATACAACTTTTGTCCCTAGAAGATTTACTGCCATGAGTAATTAACTCTTTGCTCTGAAGCAGCCTGCTCAGATATGTAAATCATTCTTCTAAGCAGAGACTGTGAAAATCTTTCTTTGTACACTGGCCTGTGACATAATTTGTACAAACAGCAATAAACCACTGTTATTGACATACATGCATGAACCCCCATCAGTGAGCCTAGGCACCCACTCTTCCGTAATACCTCACCCCTAAGATAAGGGCAATGTTACATCTGGTGGTTTAACTTGCCCGACCCTATGTGTGGCAACTGGTTCATTTGGGCTGTCCTGTCTGAGAGTCCATCCGCATTTCCATGCTCATTGCCTTTTTTGTGCTGAATAGAAAAATGTAATTCTTGTAATGCCAAACTCCAGCGCAGCAAATGTACCTTTCTCCCCAGACACCTTTTGCAGCCAGCTCAGGAGGTTGCGATCCGTAATCATGGTGAAGGTTCCAGCCATAAAATAGGGCTGCTGTTTGCATAGCGCCCACACTATGGCCAGACATTCCTTCTCAAAAGTGGCATATGCCACTTCTCTGGGTAGCAGTTTCCTGCTCAAATACACTACGGGGTGTTCACTCCCCTCCTTCTCCACCTGGCTGAGCTAAGCCCTTATGCATAGAGTGAGGCATCGGTCTGCATCAAGAATTTCTTGCTGTAGTCCGGTGCAGCTAGAATTGGAGCACTAGACAGCGCGGTCTTCAGCGCCTCAAAGGAGTATTTGCAGACGAGAGGTCAAGCTACCAGATTGGGGTGTCGATTTGGGTCTGTCAGGGGTTTGGCCAGGGCACTATACTGGGGCACAACTTTCCTGTAATACCCTGCGGTGCCTAGGAAAGCCATAACTTGGTTTTTTGTTTTGGACACTGGCCACTGAAAGAAGGCTTCCACATTAGCTGGTTTTGGCTTCAGGTGCCAAACCCCCCACCCGGTGTCCTAGGTATAATACCTCTGCCATACCCACTTGATACTTGGTTGGTTTCAGGGTCAGCCCCACTTCTTGGATCTGTTTAAGCACCGCAGCTACATGTACTGAATGGGTCTCCCACAAACTACTAAACAGTGCAATGTCATCCAAGTTATTTAAAATACATTTATGGCAAAACAATTTTACAGTGTACTGTCCCTTTAAGCAGCAATAAAACTTATTGCAGTTATAGTTGTAGACTGGTTAGTAACCATGTAGCTATATATTTGTTTAAATGTCACTTGAATCAATTCATTAAATTATATCTAATGTTTTTATTGCTTGGACTCTAAGAGGGTTATTTTAAATAACAAAGAGTTCTGTAATATCTGTGAGATTCAGTTTTACAGTAGACTGCAACTGAAATAAACATATCAGTTTTAAGTTAGATTCTGTTACAGAATATAATATAAATACTTGTCGCTCGCAATTATCAATTGATAGTAATAATTCTTTATAACATAGAACACCAGTTACGTTCTCCTACTTTAAATATAAAGTACAAATATTTATCTCTGCTGCAAAGTTAAACACAAGAGAGAATTTTTTTTTCATTAAAAGAAAACCAAAACATTCAATATGTTATCATTCTTCTCAAGGATATAAAAGCAAGCTCAAAGTTTCATTTTTACTTAAAGGAGAAACATTATTTTTACTGCATAAAGAAATAAAATGTACACTTAAACCTGATAAATGCTAATTATTTCACAAACAAACAATTAATAGAGCCTTAGAACTTTCTGTTGTGCCTCCAAATACAATGTTGTGAATATTATCATTATTATTATTTTTATTATTATTATTTCAGTAGTGTACCTGCAAAGTGTATTATGTGTTTAGACACAATAAATATTATGGAACCTCTATATCATTCTGATAATATATCTCAATATATATATATAATAGCGGTTACCAACTTTGCAGGGGCAATGTGTGTAATTTAATAACACTCTGAATTATATAATTTGCAAAGGATAATACATATAAAACATGAATCATTTTAGTTCTGATTTTTCTATTAAACTGAGACCAGATCAATAAACAAACATAGTTTATTAAATAATCAATATTTGAATAAAGTAAATTTAATAAACATATATCATTACAATGATTTAATGATTATCAGGTTAGAATTAATGAAAACGGTCACTTAATTATTTTATTTGCAGTAGCTTGCATGTATAATAGAGAAACAGAATTGTTTGTTTTTTTAAATTCTCAGCATAGCTGGCAGGAATCAGGAAAGCTAATAATTATGGCAAACCATAAGAAAATTATATTATTACCAGATTCTTGATTGACCGAGTGTTATTGTCGACCGATAAAACTAGGTTAACAGGAATTACCTAACAAAAACATTTGTGACTATAAAGGGCAAACCAGAATTGATTAACTCACCTGATTCAATAAGAAAAATTTGAATATATATATATATATATATATATATATATATATATATATATATATATATATATATATATATATATATATATATATATTGTCAGTATATGGCCAGGTTATAATACAATATGTTTAATAATTATTCTATAAAATAAACCACCAATAAACATGCATATACCAAACAATAAAATTAATGTAAATTCCTAATATGCTATGCAAAGATCATAAAATTTACCTTATTCACAATTGAATTTCATTAAACTACCACAATGAGATACCAAGATATGAGCCACTAACATTCAGGCAGTACAATCAGCTATATAGCCACAATTTATCCTATATAATTCCAATTTAAAACATCAGAAATTGTATATATTATGTGTGCAAATAACCAACTCCTATACCAATTTATCTAAGCTGAAATAAATTTTTATCTAAGCTGAAATAAATTCTTAGTTATCTACAATTAAGACTATTCTAATATATACATATATATATATATATATATATATATATATATATATATATATATATATATATATATAAAGATAATTCACTTAGCATACAAAAGACAAACTTAACACTATACAGGACTATGAATGCAAATTAAAATACAAAATGCTCTTTTAAATATTTTAACTGCAGTTTGATTTAAATATTATATATATATATATATATATATATATATATATATATATATATATATATATTTATCAATCGCGTATACTTCACCAAAAATAACCAAATCAATATTCAGCTTCCAATATTCTTTGTTTCACCTCATATGAAAATAAGAGTATTTGCAATGTGGATAAAAAGAAGTAGCCCAATTTGCTTAAACATGACTGTATTCCAACGCCACAAGTTTTCAGTCACCAGTCTTAGCAAAAAGTTTAGTCAGCCTCCTCTCTCCTCTTGCATTCAGCTTATATTATCTTAGTCATTGGTGAAACGATATGATTGGCCCTTCGGATATGAACATCTCATAGGTCATCTTGGGAGACGCCTCCCTGAGTTGTAATACCGTCTCAGATCTATAGGTGGCAGCAGACACCCAGGAATGCAGCCCCACCATCAAACATTGCTAACAATTTAATACATCCTTATAAAGTGATTATTTATCATACTATAACTTTTTGCATTATTACAACTCTCTTTTCAGCATCTATATTTCATTTAACATAACAGAAAATGTACAATTTGAAACCAAACATCATTATTTTATAGTCATATCACATCAAAGTAATTCTTATACATTCATCTTATTATATTTTAAGAGATGTATTTAAAGTTTCATAAAGATTTGTGCATAACCATATGATATGACTTAGGTCACCCCCATGCAGACAATCCTGTATTAGCATCTTTTAGCCCCACCTGGAAGATAGAAAAACAACATGTTATATATTTAAAAAATGGTATTATTACAATTGTTATTTAATCTATTATAAATCTGAATTGTATTTCCCATATCAATATATATATATATATATATATATATATATATATATATATATATATATATATATATATATATATATATATATATATATATATATATATATATATATATATATATATATATATATTTAATACAGTCTGAGGCATATATTTAGTGTTTGATAATTATACATTTTTTATACAGTATTTAAAATTATGCAGGCTGGATTTTAAAAATGAACCCAAGAGTTACAATGTAAAACATGTGTTTTTGTCAGGCTAACGTTCATCATCTAGAATTTGTGGATTCTACACAACAGGGGGCACTTAACATCTTGTATATACTTAGGCCATGTTTGTTTATTTACAGGGTCTGATAAGTTTATCATTATCTTGGGCAGGAATTCACTTTAAAACAGAGCAGCCACATGGTGACATATTCTTTTAAAATAACTGCCTGATCTAATTAGACCAAATGTTTCAGAGTAAGAGGAAAGGGCCAGTGACAATCTGATAGAAATTTTAGCTTCACACCTTAGCAGGAACTCTTTGAAATAACTTGCCTTTCTTTAAAATGATTGCCTGAACTTAATTAGACCAACTTTCTTTTCTTTGTTTTCACCTGGATGCATTGTAAAGAGGAAGAAATGGGGGTGTCTCACCCAGCCCAGACCATTTCATACTACATTGGATTTTTACCAATGAAATGAATTATTTGGTGTACACAACCATAGATTTATTAAATAATATAAATATATATGTGTATATTATTTAATAATACTCAGATACCTTGACATAAATCCCCCTTCCAATTTTAAATAAATGTAGGACACAGGTATTTAAATTGGCTTAAGGTCAGTGGTATCTGGTGAGGATGTTGACAGTATGCATCATAGACCATATTCGATGAAGAGAGTCAGTCATTTTTAAGAGTTCATGCTCATTAGCTAGGCATCTTTGAACTACAGCATTTCTTTAGTGCATTTGGGGATATGATATTTCAATCTCCCTCTATGACTTGTAGTTGGGATCTAGGATGGCACGCTCACAACTGATTAATATGGACCCATTTATCCATAAAAGTATCATTTTTGGGTATCCTAATTTTATAGGCGACTGGAAATATTTTGTCAGTAACGACAAAAGGACCCTTCCATGATGGAAGAATTTTTTTCTCCCTAACCTGATCCCTTCCAAAGCTATAAAGATAAACTTTATAATTAATTTCATATTCCTTTTTGGATGTTTTGAGATCAAAATAGGTTTTAGTGGCAGTTGCGGCCTTCTCTAATTTCCTTTGAGCAAATGCAAAGGCATATTGTAGATTCTCCATATATTGATGTGTATTGGCGGCATTTATCAAATTCTGGTCTGATGTACGGTACAGTAGATGCTGAGGTAGAACCATTCTTCTACCAGTCATCAGTTCAAAAGGTGACATCTTGGTAGCACTACTTGGAGTTGCTCTTAATGCCATTAGGACTAGAGGTAGATTTACATCCCAGTCTTTACCCGTTTCACTCACAAACTTTTTGAGGACTTTCACAATGGATTGGTTGTAATGCTCTACACCACCACTTGAGGCAGCTCTATATGCAATATGGAGCTTTCTTTTGACCCCTAGTATTTTCCACATTTTGGTCATCACTTCACTAGTGAAGTGGGTCCCCCGATCGGATTCGATTCTCTGGGGCAAGCCAAATCTGGAAAACATGTGGTTGATGAGCAATGCTGTGCATGTTTCAGCACTATTGTTAGGTGCACTGATATGCACTCTACCCATTTAGTGAACAGGTATGTCACTGTTAACATGTATTTGTTACCTCTTGATGACCTTGTTGCTGGACCAATAAAATCAATTTGTATATCTGACCATGGCATTACCATCCCCCTTTTCTGCAATGG